>NW_006206760.1:1500287-1511397 GCF_000334495.1 Tupaia belangeri chinensis
GTGGATTTTTAACCCACAAGGTCGGGGACGCAAACCGCAGTCGACTACATGGGAGTCCAGTGACAGAGCCATTACGCTAACTGCTGGTCCCCCTTCCTGATTTCTTTCATGAGCAAGAGAAAGAGAGAAAAATAATTAACAGTGACCCCAAAAGACTCTTAATAACATAAACCATCTCGGCCTCAGCCAGCCCCAGATCATGGGCATATGTGTGCTAGCCACTATCAAGGAGATTTCTGGAACCTTCCCACATGAGAATCAAGGAGATTTCAGAACCTTCTCACATGGGTTAGACTCACAAACCATCATACTTTACCACTGCACCACCACCCGGCCCCCTCAAAGAGATACTGGGTCACTGGAAACGTTATGACACATTTTTGCATTTAAAAAAAAAAAAAAAAGATGAAAAAATACATCGTGACTTTTCCTACAATCCAGTATTTACACAACTGGGCTCACCGCGGCATGATTTCAACAGCCATGGGTAGAAGCAACCAAATGTCTATCAACGGATGACTACATAAAGAAAATGTGGTGAATACAAACAGTGGAATATTATTCATCCTTACAAAAAAAAAAGAGGGAGTCCTATCGTTGCTGCAATATGGATGAACCTTGAAAACATCACGCTAAGTTGGGAACCAGCAGTTAGCGTAATGGCTATGTCGCTGGACTCCCACGTAGTCGACCGCGGTTCGTGTCCCGGACCCGGTGGCTTAAAACTCACGCCGGGCGCACGTGCGTGAGTGCCCAAGATCCCGAGAGGAGAATGGAGGAGAAGGGATTGCGGCGTGACCATCCCCCCCGGGGGGTGATTTCTCGCTTTCTGTCTCTATGTCTCTCTCTGTCTGTCTGGCAAGCGCGCGCGCCCTATAGTGAAAATCTCTCCAAAAAAAAAAAATCACGCTAAGTGAAATAAGGTAGTAACAAAAAGAAAAATTATGCACAGTCCAATTAGATGAGGTAGTCAGGCTCTCAAAAACACAAAGTAGAATGGTGGTTGCTAAAGGATCGGGAGAGTAGGGAAAAGGAGGAGTTGTTTAATGCGTATTCACCTTTCCAAGGTGAAAAAGCTGTACAACGATGCAAAATGGTTCACATAGTATACACATATCAGAGTGTACACATTAAAATGGCTCAAGATGATAAAGTCTGTTATGTGCTTTTACAATTGTTTAAAAAAAAAGGGGGCGGGCAGCAGATGGCAGAATCGTTCGTCATTGGACTCCCATATAGTCGACCACAGTTCAAGTCTCGGACCAGCAGCTGAAAACTCATGCTGGGCACGTGTGCGTGCGTGCCCAGAATCCCAAGAGGAGAATGGAGGAGAAGGGACTGTGGCACGGCCATTCCCGCTGGGAGGTGATTTCTTGCTTTCTGTCTGTCTCTCTCCATCCCTCCAGCAAGAACAGAAAAGAACATCAAAAATAGAAATCCTAAGAAATGAATTAAATTTAATTATAACTACATAACCAATTATTAATTCTGGGTCCCCTATATTGTAGGTCCAGAAACTGCAAAATACCATATTAGGTACTTTTATTCCCAAACAATTGACTATACATTCAACCTGCCTTCTTCCTACTCAACCACTTCCTTCCTTTCAACCACAAAACAAACTTACACCATCACCTTCCAGTCTTTAAAAATTCTAAAAAGTTCGAGACCAGCGGATGATGTAATGGTTATGTCGCTGGACTCCCGTGTAGTCGACCATCGTTCAAGTCCCAGACCCAGTGACTTAAACTCATGCTGGGCGCGTGTGCGTGCGTGCCCAAGATCCCGAGAGAAGAATGGAGGAGAAGGGACTGCGGTGTGGCTATCCCCCTAGGGGGTGATTCCTCCTTTTCTGTCTCTCTGTCTCTCTCTGTCTGTCTGGCAAGCACATGTGCCCTGTAGCAAAAATCTCTCTTTTAAAAAAAAATTCTAGACAGTTCAAATTCCTGCACTGGAAGAACTGTCTAAAAAATTTCTATCTAATTTTCTCAAAACACTTAGAACTGAAAATTTTTAAGTTTTGCCATAGGTCACGTGTGCTTACTAGTGAGAGACAGTGGGAGGTAAAGTGAGAAGTCACCCCCCAGGGGGAATGGTCACAATGCAATCTCTTCTTCATCTCCTGAGACTTTGGGTACACATACTCAGCATGATTTTCAAGCTGCCAGTTCCAGGACTCGATCCGCAGTTAGCCTTATGGAGTCCAGCATCTTAACCATGCCATCTGCTGGCCCTTATCAGAATTCTTTTTTTTTTTTTTTTTTTTTTTTGGAAGATCATTGCTATAGGACATATGTACTCACCAACGAGACAGAAAGCAAGACATCACCCCCCAGCAGGAAGGCCATACCACTATCCCTTCTCTTCCATTCTCTTGGGATTCCAGACACACATGCACATGCGTGTGAGTTCTAAGCCACCAGGTCCAGAATTGGAACTGTGGTCAACTAAGTGGGAGTCGCTATAGCATCTGCTGGTCCCAGTCCCCAAGAGAACCCTTTTTTTGTTTTTTTGAGAGATTTTTGCTATAGGGCTTATGCACTCACTGGAGAGATGGAGAGAGACAGAAAGAGACAGAAAGTGAGAAATCACCCCCCAGCGGGATGGTCACACCATAATCCCTTCTCCATTCTCCTCTCGGGGTTTTGGGCATGTAAGAACATGCATCTGGTGTGAATCTAAGCTGCCAGGTCTAGGACTCGAACCACCATCAACCACGTGGGAGTCCAGTGACCTGACCATTATGCCATCTGCTGGTCTCCCAGGAGAAGTAAAAAAAAGAAAAAAAGAATTATTTACTTACATTTATTTATTTATTATTATTATTATTAACTTGACCAGAAAAAGGGAGAGAGAAAAAGTGAGAAAGCAAGCCACCGGGTCTGGGACTCCAACTGCGGTCAGCCATGTGGGAAGACCACCATGCCACTTTCCAGCCCCCAGGAGAATTCTTAAGCTAACTAAACTAACATTTCCTACATAGTTTCAGTTTCTTAAAAGTAGGTTATATTTGCTATTTCAACTTTCTCCTTTCCTTTATTATTATTTTAATTAATGATAGAGCACACACACACACACACATAAGAGAAAAAGACAGAATCTCTTCATGTCACAATCCCTCTTCCCCCACCTCTGCTCCACAAGATCCTGAGTGTCCACATGGACTGTGTGTGTTTCCAGGCCAATCCAGTGATCTGAGCCCACAGTAGGCCACGTGGTTTCTAGCCTTACAGGGCATTACGATACCACTGCACCACAGCGGGTAGGCCAATTTCCTACTTCCTGTTGACTCCCTGGCCCACTGTACTCTCCCCACTGCTACCATGACATCTACTGGTTTTTCTCTGGCTACGCTACTCGGACTCCTTCACAGATTCTTTTCTGCTCACTCTATCTGTATCATTGCTTTCCCTGGGTTTTGTTCTGAACTGTTTATCCATTTTTTCTATATCCATCCAAAACCCATGGCTGCAATACCTATGACTTCAGCCAAGAATTCCTTCTCAAGGTCCAGCTCTGTGGCCTTGTGGTTAAGACAGCCAGACCCAACATGGCCAACTATGCAATTCGAATTCCAACCCTGGCAGTTGGAAAAACACTCCAGGCCCATGTGCAGACATGTCCAAAATTCCAACAGGGAAGAAAAATGGAGGAGAAGGAATTACAGCATGACCAGGCCCCATTGGGGGGGAGGGATGCTTCCTCTCTCTCTCTCCCTCTCTCTCTCTACCTCTCTCTCAGGCAAGCACACACGTCTTCTAGCAAGTTTTTTTTTTCTTTTTCTTTTTTTTTTTAATTTTTAAAGAAAGGAAGAAAAAAGAATTCTCTCCCAAACTCCAATATAGTTCCCTGCCTAACAGATTTGGATATTCCAGCAGCACTTCAAGTCTGAGAAGTCCAGTTTAAAAATCTTTCAATGAACCCCTACTGCTCTCAAAATCATGTTCCAGCTCTTCAGTAAAGCATTCAAGAATATCTTTGGGGCCAACTCCACTGCCTAAAGGCTGCGATTAAAGGAGCCAGATCCCAAATGGCTGATCATAAGTCTCAGCTCCAGGATTCCCACACCCACAAGTCACTGAACTCCATTCCACCCAACTCGTACTTCTTGGCTCTGTTAACTTTCTCCATTACAGTCTTCCACTATCCCAAAATCTGACTTAGATACGACTTCCACTGTATCCTACGCATACCTCTAGCTTAGCATCTCGGTACTTATTTGTCTAGACTAGTCTGTAAGCATCCCCCATGTGTGTCTTATTTAGTAAACAAGAGCTCAATAAGTATTTGTTAAAAGCTGTTACAAACTTAAAGTTCGATTCAGTTCTTTGAAATATTGGATTTAACATTTCAGTACCTGGAATACTTGGGTCCAAGATACAGAGCATCTTGTTCACACAAATAAAGCACCTATAAAAATAAATTCATAATCAGAAGGGGAGGTAAAAAAATCACAATAGACATCCTTTGTGTTTGCCCAGAATTCTTTCCCGCCCCCTACTTCACCAGGTGTGTTATCTGCTAACAGACCTCTGGCCACAAAACTGACCACATTGCATGACCTAACCACCCGCAGTACTAAGCTCAGTGCCGTGGGCCCTCAGAGGTGGGAACGGCTTAAGAGATGGGCACGTGACCACATCTATCTGACCTGAGGCTCCAGATAGCCAGGAAGTCTTTGGAGAAGACGATTGTTCCCACCTCAGCTCCCCACAGCCCTCTCTACCGATTCTGGTAGACGGTTATACGAACCAGTAACGTCCCACCCATAGGCTATTCCCAGCTACCTTCCTGAGACCTGCCCTCTGCAAAGTCCTAATTAATAAACAGAGAAACCAAACAGATGGAAGTCAGATGTTAGAAGATGATTTTCATTCATGCCGTAAAGGGCATGCTACGCCTTTCTGACTTAGAAAACCTCTGTCAAATACAATGCCTTTCCTCTCTCTGTTAGATAAAAAGCAAAATCATTATTTAATTCCCTCTTTGATACACTCCATGCCAATCACACTGTTTCTTTAAAACTGTCAACTCCACCTCTTCCCTTTGTTACACCCTCACCGGTATACAGTGAGATGACAAATAAGCAACCAGCTTCAATGTGGTGAGAGAACACCGCGCTAAGGAAACAAATAGAAAGTGTATGTAACCCTGGGAACCAGAAGTTAGCGTAATGGCTATGTCGCTGGACTCCCATATAGTCGGCCGTGGTTCGCGTCCCAGACCCGGTGGCTTAAAACTCACGCCGGGCCCGTGTGCGTGCGTGCCCAAGATCCTGAGAGGAGAATGGAGAAGAAGGGATTGCGGCGTGACCACCCCCTCTGGGGGGTGATTTCTCGCTTTCTGTCTCTCTGTCTCTCTCTGTCTGGCGAGCGCACGCGCCCTATAGCAAAAACCTCTCAAAAAAAAAAAAGTGTATGTAACCCTGACTTGAGGCATTACCGACATCTTTCTCAAACGTGTTACCTGTCACCTAGACCGAGAAAGACAAGTAAGAACTACAAACGTGGCGATGGGCTGGCCCCCTAGCCTAGTGGTTAAAGGAGCCAGATCCCACATGGTGATTGTGCAATTCAAATCTCAGCCCCGATGGCTTGAAAAAAATTCAGGGCGCATTTGCACGTATGCCCAGAAAGTCAAACAGAATGCAGAAATAGAGAACAGATTGATGCATGACTACATGCCACCAGGGGAAGGGAGCGCTTTCTCCCTGTCCCTCTCTGTCCACGTCACTGGTGAGTGCGTGCATGACCTGGCAAATTAAAAACCGAACGTAGGGCCAGCAGGAGCCTAGTGGTAAAGGTATTAGATTCCCAAATGGCTGGCCTTTGT
Source organism: Tupaia belangeri chinensis (assembly GCF_000334495.1). Taxonomy (NCBI): domain Eukaryota; kingdom Metazoa; phylum Chordata; class Mammalia; order Scandentia; family Tupaiidae; genus Tupaia; species Tupaia belangeri. The sequence continues at coordinate 1,506,120 of NW_006206760.1, forward strand.
TCAAGTTCCAGACCCAGCAACTTGAAAATCATGCTACTATGTGCATGCCCGAAATCCTGAGTGGAGACCAGAGAAGGGATTACAGTGTGGCCATCCCCCCTAGGGAGTGACAGGGATGATTACTCACTTTTTCTTCCTCCTCCTTCCCTCCAGAGAACACATGCACACTATGGCAAAAACCTTAAAAATTTTTTTTTTCAAATGAAAAAATACTAATAGCCATATATTTTGTGTGTTATTCAGAGCTTATTAAAAAAATAATAAAAAGGCTAAATCAATAAGTGATCAATCAAAGGATATGAACAGACAATCCACACTTAAAAATGACAGAATGTCCACCATGAATCTGGTGAGGTTTACTGAAATTGGTAGAGTCAGTGCTTAGGCCAGTACAACTTGACTAATTGTCAGTCATAAAATTCCGGCTGCTTTAGCCACTATATACCCTCCACAGAAATTAATAAAATGGGTTTTGGTTTTTTTTTAAAGATTTTTGCCTTAGGGCAGGTGTGCTCAACAAAGAGAGACAGAGAGAATAAAAGGAACCATGAGAAATCACCCTCCAGGGGCGGATGGCCACCTGCAATCCCTTCTCCTCCATTCTCCTCCCAGGATCTTGGGCAGGCATGCACGTATCTCTGGTCTGCTGACCCCATTGAAATGTTCTTTAAATTTTTAAAGTTACATGAGTTTGGAAGTAACTGATTAACCACCGTTTAAATGTACTAAAAAAGTAATTTCCGGAAACCAATGCTGAATTCAAGCTCTGGAGTAGGAAGGTAAAATATTCCCCAAGCCTTGTCCCAAGGCTATATTCCAACAGCCTGTCAACCTACTGTCGAGGCATTATTTTTAAACTTTATCAACCGAGTGCATTTCTAGCCTTTGGGTAGATACTCAAGAGTGGAATTGTTGGATTGAAAAAGTATGGCACATGGGACCAGCAGTTAGCATAATGGCTATGTCGCTGGACTCCCAGGTAGTCGACCATGGTTCGAGTCCTGGACCCGGTGGCTTAAACTCACAACCGGCGCGTGTGCGTGCGTGCCCAAGATCCCAAGAGGAGAATGGAGGAGAAGGGATTGTGGCATGGCCATCCCCTCTGGAGGGTGATTTCTCGCTTTCTGTCTCTCTTTCTCTCTGTCTGGCGAGCGCACGTGCCCTATAGGAAAAACTTCTAAAAAAAAAAAAAAAAAAAAGGAGATTAAAAAAAAAATGGAAGGTTATCTGTTGATAATATGTGTGGTAATAGCTTTGACTAAACCAACACAGAGTGTATTCAGAATGGGAAAATTCATTTGGTATACTGTAATGATACACAGTGACTGAATATTTTAAAAAGGAAAGAAAAAACCTTTATCAAAGTAGATGGGAAGGTACTTATAAGTAAATCCAATAAACGAAAACTTAGAACTGCATTAAAAATCATGGGTTTACATATAAGCAAATTACTGGTAATGTGGAAGGAAAAATGCTCAGGTGACAAACCAATATACATTATTTCATCAACTTTAAGACATGTGTTTATATTTCTGCAGCTGATGCATGCTAGAATCAAACGATAAGCCTACACTGACATTAACTTAGAGCGATTTTGTTTGTAGTGGCACATACACCACTACATCTTACAGCTGATGGGATGAACGGATATTTGGAAAGGTAGTTACTCACTGAATAGCACATGCTCAGTCTCAGGGGGCCATGGAAATAATAGGTTAAGAGTAAGGATTGGGGGCCAGCAGGTGGCACGGTAGTTAAGGATGCTGGACTCCAACGTGGCTGACCATAGTTCAAGTCTTGGACCTGGCGGTTTGCTTTCATTTACTCTCTTTCTTTCTCTCTCTCTCTCTCTCTCTCTCTCTCTCTCTCTCTCTCCCCCCACCCCTGGTCAAATTAAAAATAAATAAATAAAGTTAAATAAAATCATTCTTTTTTAAAAAGTAGTAAGGTTTGGAGTCAAAAAGAGGTAACTCTGAATCCTGGCTGTGTGTACATACACACATACACACACATATACGTACACCAGTTGGGTGACTTCTGACAACTTTTTTTTTGGAGAGGTTTTTGCTATAAGCCACGTGCGCTCGCCAGAGAGAGACAGAGACAGAAAGTGAGAAATCACCCCCCAGGGGGGATGGCCACACCACAATCCCTTCTCCTCCATTCTCCTCTTGGGATCTTGGGCGCGCGCGCACACACACACACACGCCCGGTGTGAGTTTTAAGCCACCGGGTCCGGGACGTGAACCGCGGTCGACTACATGGGAGTCCAGCGACATAACCATTAGGCTAACTGCTGGTCCCTCTGACATCTCTCAGTCTGTCTCCTCATTTGTGAAACAGTGCTGAGAACAGTTGTTGTACTCGCCTAGGCACTGGCTCTGTACTGATTTTACTAAACCCTGAAAATTAAAGACACTACACATAAAGTGGTTAAACAGTATCTGGTACCGTATTATTACTATACATACATTACTGTTCTGTGTGTGTGTCATGTGTGCGATTTGCTCTCCGGGAAGTTGAGAGTGATGAGGATGACAGTGATGGACAGCTTACTGCTTGCCTGGCATGGTGGGTATCAAAAATTGTTCAATCTCTATTCCTAACATAAAAGCATTTAATAAAGATTGGTTGCGATCTGGCACTTGACCTGGCAAACAGACCTAAGGGCGATTTTGCATATTAAAAACTGAAGGAAATGCCCGAAGTAGGTGGGTTTTTTTCTAAAATTCAGGGATTAATAAAAGGTGACTGCATTGTATATCAAAAGACATGCATAATTGTGGATAAGAAAGAAAGGTGTTTTTTTTTTCTAATTTTTTATTTAACCTTATTTTAATCTGACCAAAGAGTGACAGAGTGAGAGAGACAGAGCAGGAAAGTGAGAAAGCAAGCCACCAGTCTGGGACTCGAACCCTGGTCAGCCATGTGGGAATCCAGCGCCCTCAACCACCTTGCCACCTGCTGGCCTGCCTTTGTGATATTTTAATTTGCCCTATTTTCATCCTTCTTTTCCCAATTCTGTAGTAGACTTGAAAATCAAATTTTGGGAAACTGACATATATGCAAGAAGTTAAGAAATGGATGACTAGAGGGGAAAAAAGATAATAAGATATATAGAAAGCAAAATAGCAAACTTCAGTCCAACTTAACAATTACATTAAATGTAAAAGATTAAACATCTCAAACAAAAGGCAGAGATTGGTAAAATGAATAACAAACCATGCTACAACTACATATTATCTATAAAAGACACTTTCAGATTGAAAGACACAGATGCATTGAAAATAAAAGAATAGAAAAGAAAAGGAAATATCATGCAAACAATATTCAAAAGAGAGATGAAATGGCAATACTAATAATGGATGAAATAGACATAAGGCATAAATGGTTACTAGAGACAAAGAAAAAACAAGGAAAAATGATAAAAGATCTACACATCAAGAATTATAGATATATGTGCACCTAACGACAGAGCTCCAAAATACATGAAGAAAAAAGTGATAGAACTGAAGAGAGAAACAAATAATTTAACGATAATAATGGGTAAAAAAAAAAATGGAACCAGCAGTTAGAGTAATGGCTATGTCGTTGGACTCCCACGTAGTCGACCGCAGTTCGTGTCCCGGACCCAGTGGCTTAAAACTCACGCCGGGCGCGTGTGCGTGCGTGCCCAAGATCCAGAGAAAGCAAGCCACCAGGTCTGGGACTCGAACCACGGTCAGACAAGTAGGAGTCCAAAGCCCTCAACCACCTCGCCACCTGCTGACCCGAAGAGGGGGGTTTTTAAAAGCATGAACGAGTATATATTTTAAAAATGCACCTACAATAATGTTTGTTTAACCTCCCTTGTGTATAAGACACTAAGCCTACTTTAAAATACTTCAAGGAAAGAAGATCACGTCCTTAGCATAAATAAAGCCCACTTGTTCTGAGAAATCCTTATCCTCTCCCTTCAAAGCAACTAAAATCAACAGGTACAAACTGACATTTTTAAGTACTGTATGCTCATTTGAAGTGTTTTTTTATTTTTATAGGTGACTGGTTTTTTTATTATTATTATTATTATTATTATTAACTAAATTGTTGCCTGCTTGCAGAGGGGCGGCCATTTCTTTCCCATCCCTCCCACCATTTCTACCCCTGCAGCCCCCCACCCTAGCAGAGCACTTCAACAATAAAGGTTCGGAAAACGAAGAACACGGTGTTGTTTTCGGTCCTGACCTTTAAAACGGAGCATGTGAGAAAAGAAAACTGAACCACGCTTACCAAAATACAAAATGCACCATGTTTACCTTTCCATGTGTAAGAATTCTTTCCGTGGAAAGTAAAGGATGAGGGTTAAAACGAGTTATAAAAGCGAGCTGGTGTAAACAGAAGGGGGGGGGGAATTGGAAGCAATACAAACGGAGGGCAAAGGCTGATGTTGAAATGAAAGGATAACATTTTTTTAAAAAGAGAGAGAGAGAGGGAGAGGGAGGGAGAGGCCCCTGCAAATCACTCATTGTTTTCCGGGAGGCCAGGTTATCTCCAGGGTTTTCTGCTCGGATCCCAACCAATCCGCACCTTTTCTGAGTCAACCAGTCTCCAGGCAAGCAGCGCTTCCTGATTGGATTCGAAATGTTGAGTAGGAGCGGCAGCCAATCCCGTCCCCCAGTCTGAACTGCGCCAAGGAGACACTACAACCACTGCATGGCGAGTGTGTACAAACCTGTCCACGCCACAGACCGCAGGTCCCGGGTCCCGGGCTGTTGCAGACCCCTTAACACACAGGGACAGAGATCTGGCGTCTACACTCAAGATCGCGTATTCTTATTGTTATTATTATTACTGCTGCTGCTGCTACTTCTCCTCTCGTTCTCTGAGTGCAGAACTGTTTTTACCCCAACAAGGGACACATTGCGCCCCGGTAAAATGACTCACTCTCCCCAAGACAGGTCTCCAGCCAGTTCCGAGAGGGTCCCGATGAGGATCGAAGTTGAACACGGGATAGAAGGGCTTGGATGAGGGTCCAGGACGCCCCCAAACGCCCCGGAGAGAGAGTGGGCTCCCCGTAAAATCCCAAATCCGAACGTGGCTGCGCGTGTGAGCTGGAAGTGAGTAAATACACGGCTCGCTAAAACCAAGTGTTCGCGAAGGTGGCCTCGAGTTCCCGGAAGGCTCTGCCTGGGCGACGCGGGTGTAGCCCGCGGGCGCAAGGTCAAGCCCGGCGGGAACGGTGGGGGAAGCTTGGGGCGAGGGGGTGTGCGGGGGCCTGGAGGCCCGCCATGCGCCGGGG
>NW_006206760.1:1512299-1519013 GCF_000334495.1 Tupaia belangeri chinensis
GCCGCGGCCCGGGCAGAGGTCGCCGCCAACGCCCGGGAGCGCGCGGGAAGTGCGCGTGCGCGTGGGCAGCCGGCCGTGCCGCCGCTCGTCCCCGCGCCCTCGCTGTTCCCGGCCCGGCCCGAAGCTGCATGGAACCCTGAACTGCGCTCGCCCCGGCTGGGTCCTGCTTCCGACGCGACGTGGTCCCTGTGCCCAGGGCCCGCAGAATAGTCACCTTGTTCTCTGGTTGGCGGGGGAGACAGAGTTTGGCCTCTTTTTGTCCTTTCTCGGTCGCTTTCCATTCCAATACGTTTTATTCCACTTTCAGTGTTTTTTCATAGAAGAGAGCAACGAAGTTCATGAAAGTGTCTCTGCATCAAAGATGATCCGCCTGTGTTGTATGGCAGTTGGTGGTTGGCTTGTTTGAGAGGTTTTTGCTATAGGGTGTGTGCAGAGAGCCAGAGAGACAGAAAGTGAGAAATCACCCCCCAGGGGGGAAGGCCACACCTCAATCCCTTCTCCTCCCTTCTCTTCTTGGGATCTTGGGCGCGCACGCACACGCGCCCGGTATGAGTTTAAGCCACCGGGTCCGGGACTTGAACTGTGCTCTCAACTACATCGGAGTCCAGCCACGTAGCCATTACACTGATCCGCTGGTCCCGGCACTTGCTTTAAACTAAGTGTAAATTTGGAGGAAAAAAAATGCCAGTAGCTCTTTTTCTTCCTTTAGTCTAATTAGAACACCTATTCACATTCAAACAAAACCATGCTGGTGGATTTTCGTGAAACCGGTAATATCTAAGCGGAGACCTCAGGCTGGAAAATTTTTGTAATGAAACCACCCTTAGAAAAATACAAAAGGAAAAAAGTTTGTTCAGTTTCGGGGTTTTTTTGGTTTTTTTTGCATTTTTAAAGATTTCCTCAAGTCCCACCCTTAAGAAATTACTAAACATCCTTATTCATGCCTTTAGTACATTTCAAAACCAGAAAATTGTACGGAACCAGCAGTTAGCGTAATGGCTATGTCGCTGGACTCCCATGTAGTCGACCGCAGTTCGAGTCCCGGACCCAGTGGCTTAAAACTCACGCCCGGCGCCTGTGTGTGCGTGCCCAAGATCCCGAGAGGAGAATGGAGGAGAAGGGATTGCAGTGTGGCCATTCCCCCCTGGGGGGTGATTTCTCACTTTCTGTCTCTCTGTCTCTCTCTGTTTGGCGAGCACACGCGCCCTATAGCAAAAACCTCTCCAAAAAAAAAAATTGTAGTAACTCACATACTCAAGATATAAATAGCTATTTTTGGGAACCCAACATTAACTCTGCCTCTGGACAACCATTAAAAGAAACTAATAATTGTAATATATGCCACTTTAGAAATGAAACAACCCTCGTCATTATAACTTCAAACAGCTCTACCAAATTAATATTAATTTCGTTCATATGAAATATGTTCAGCATGATAATAAAAGCTGGCATTTAAATTCTTGATTTTTTCCTTTGAACATCTTTGAAAGACTCATCACATCGTAAATCCGAATCGGAAAGGATATTCCAAGCTACAAAGACAACACCCAGGTTAAGTATTTTAAAAGTTTGCTTATATGTCAATAAAAGAAAAACACCAATATCATAAAGTTCTGAAAGTCAGACTCAAATGAAGAACAAAGCAATCTTTATTCAACATTTACAAATGCCAGCCTGGGTTTGTGAATATTTATAAAGATTTCTTCCTCCCTTATTGGTTCAAATTCTAAGCCAATAGAAGAGGTATTATGTGAATATATGGGATAAATAGATTGTTTCTCATTCTCATTCAAGATCATATATATTTTTGATGATTTTTTGAGAGTTTGGTTTTTTTGTTTTGTTTTTTCTTTTTTCTTTTTTTTTTTGCTATAGGGCACGTGCGCTTGCTAGAGAGACAGCAAGAGAGAGACAGAGAGACAGAGAATGAGAACTCACCCCCCCAGGGCGGATGGCCACGCTGCAATCCCTTCTCCTCCATTCTCCTCTCAAGATCTTGGGCATGCATGCACACATGGTAGGCATGAGTTTAAGCCACCGGGCCTGAGACTTGAACCATGGTCGACTACATGGGAGTTCAGCAACATAGCCATTATGCTAATTACTGGCCTGAAGATTTTTTTTATAAATAAAAAATGTTTTAATTTTATCAGAGAGAGAGAAAGAGAAAGTAAGAAAGCAAGCCACCAGCTCTAGGACTCAAACTGTCATCAGCTTTGTAGGAGTCCAGCACCCTTAACCACTACACCACCTGCCAGCCCCCAAGATCATATATTTTTTAATTTCGATGAAAAAACTCAATAATCTTTTATTTATTGACTACCTTAGCGTGGATACTATTACTACTCTGCTTTCATAATCTTCCAGTTGGTTATCTTACACTTGGTTATGTTGATTATATGATAATATGTAATTCTCTAAAATGCCAGTTGAATCTGAAGAATGGCACAATCCCTACTACTTAACACTTTAAGTAAGGTGAACCTTTTTTTTAAAGAATTATTTTAACTTTTTTTAAAATGTATTATCATTATTATTTTCCAGATTGATTAGAGATAGACAGAGAGAAAGAGAGGAAGTAAGAAAGCAAGCCACCACGTCCGAGACTTGAACCGTGGTCGGCCATGTGGGAGTCCAGTGCCTTTAACCACCATGCCACTTGCCGGCCCCAAGTAAGGTGAATCTTGATGTTTTACCTGAAAGACCGGCCTTTAAGGAAATAATGAAGTTTATATTATAAAAATCTAGGAAGGGGCCAGTAAATGGCATAGTAGTTAAGGCACTGGACTCCCACATGGTCAACTGCAGTTCAAGTCTTATTCCTGTGGCTTAAAACTCACACCAAGCGCGTGTGTATGTGTGCCCAAAATCCCAAGAGGAAAGTGAAGGAGAAGGGATTGCAGCATGGCCATCCCCCCTGATGGGGAGGTGACTTTTGTCTTTCGGTCTCTGTTTCTCCAGCAAGCAAATGCTTGCAAAAATCTATTGCAAAAATCTCTAAAAAAAAAAAAAAAGGGACCAGCAATTAGCTTAATAGCTATGTCATTGGACTCCCATGTAGTCGACAACAGTTCAAGTCCCAAACCCAATGGCTTAAACTCATGCCAGGTGTGTGTGCATGCGTGCCCAAGATCCCAGGAGGAGATTGGAAGAGAAGGGATTGCGGCATGGCCATCCCCCCTGGGAGGTGATTTCTCGCTTTCTGTCTCTCTGTCGCTCTCTGTCTTCCTGGCGAGCACACATGCCCTATAGCAAAAACTTCTCAAAAAAAAAAAAAAAAAAAAAAAAGGAAAAAAAACTAAAAAAGAAGAAGAAAAAAATATGTTGGATCTTGTAAACAAAATAGTCAAGGCAACATGAACTTTTATATTTGTCTAAAGCCAACTTTGGTCAATTGAATGAATAAATCCTAAACGTGCTTTGTTTCTAACACAGGTATGATTTCCTTCCAAACGCCAGTAGTCTGTGTGTCTCTTCTATCCCCATGTAGTCATGCACGCGTGATGACATCGCGGTCAATCGAAGACTATCAAGGTCTGCCTACACAACAGGGGAGCTACAGGCTGTCCCGTGTAACCTGGGGGTGTAGCAGGCTGCACGCGGACACTTCAGAAAGTGCTCGGAATCAAAGTATACGTTTAACCTGTGCATAGCCGTTTGCACAGTAAACCTTTTCCCTAAACTGTTGGTGGAAGTGCACACCATTACATCTGCACAATGATCAATCAACTTGCACCTTTCTCAGAACGTGTTCCCGTTGCTATGGGATTCCTGCCTGTACTTTGCTTTTTTTACTTGGAGCATTCTGCTTACTTATCTCATTATTCATATATTTATATCGTCCCTTGCTAGATCATCATACTCTTTGAAGACGAGTTCTGTTTGCCATTCAACCTTATATCCCTCATTGCCAGACTCAGAGTTTTGTACAAAATGAATACAACTCCATGGATGTTACTGAACTAAAGAGTGAATATTCATCTACATGTGATAGGGCAAATCAAAACAAAGTCTAGCTTCAAATTATTCCCTCGGATACATAAATGCTGCTACTTTGTTTGCATTCCCAATTGAACTTAGCACCATTGCAGAAACTTGACTCCGAGAAGTAGGACCGCCTTACGCTGGAATTCCTGTGTGACAGTTTTAGACTTGATGGGTCCTGGGGAGTAGGTGATAGCAATGGGTCTAAAGGGAACTGTCAGTGGGTTAATCCTGGTTTTCTGTTTTCGTGGTAACAGCAGTGTGGACCTACTAGAGAAACAGAAACAACCTCCATGGGGCCATGCCACGATCCTCTTCCTCCATTGCTCTAACTTGGTGGGACTTTGGGCTCACACAGGTGCCTGGCTGACCGGGCTGGGAATTCAAACTGGTGCCCATGTGGGATCTGGCTTCTCGTGGGCAGCACACATTACTCCTGTGCCATGGAGACTACCTTTTTTGCCTCTGTATAAAATTGCCGGGTACCAGCCAGGTTAAGGCTGGATCCCACGTGGCCAACTTCATGGTTCAAGTCTCAGACCCGGCAGCTTGAAAAACACACCGTAGGTGTAGGACTGGCAGGTGGCATGGTGGTTGAGGGCGCTGGACTCCCACATGGGCAACCACGGTTCGAGTCCCGGACCTGATGGCTCTCTCTTGCGTGCCAAATTAAAATAAATAAGCAAATAAAATAAATAAAGTTAAATAAAATAATTTTTTTTTTTTTGGAGAGGTTTTTTGCTATAGGGAACATGCGCTCACCAGACAGACAGAGAGAGACATAGAGACAGAAAGCGAGAAATCACCCCCCAGGGGGGATGGCCATGCCGCAATCCCTTCTCCTCCATTCTCCTCTCGGGACCTTGGGCACGCACGCACGCACACGCGCCCGGCGTGAATTTTAAGCCACCGGGTCCAGCAAATCTGGCAAGCACACGCGTCCTATAGCGAAAAACCTCTCAAAAAAAAAGAAAAAAAAGAAGTTCTAAGCTTTTCTGCCCTAGATCTGGAATCAAGCACTTCTCCCAGAAGCCCCTAGATTCTTTCAGTAAGTAATAGTGTTGGACCAGCCCATGGCCTGGTAGATCCCACATGGCCAGCCAAGAATTTGGAGTCTCAGACCGAGGCATGAAAAACACATGGGTGTGTGAGGCTACCTACAGCTGCAGGGACCTGTGGCTCATCCCCTCCTCCGCTAGCCTTTGGACTTCCGCTGTCTAAAAAAGAAGAAGAAAAAAATATGTTGGATCTTGTAAACAAAATAGTCAAGGCAACATGAACTTTTATATTTGTCTAAAGCCAACTTTGGTCAATTGAATGAATAAATCCTAAACGTGCTTTGTTTCTAACACAGGTATGATTTCCTTCCAAACGCCAGTAGTCTGTGTGTCTCTTCTATCCCCATGTAGTCATGCACGCGTGATGACATCGCGGTCAATCGAAGACTATCAAGGTCTGCCTACACAACAGGGGAGCTACAGGCTGTCCCGTGTAACCTGGGGGTGTAGCAGGCTGCACGCGGACACTTCAGAAAGTGCTCGGAATCAAAGTATACGTTTAACCTGTGCATAGCCGTTTGCACAGTAAACCTTTTCCCTAAACTGTTGGTGGAAGTGCACACCATTACATCTGCACAATGATCAATCAACTTGCACCTTTCTCAGAACGTGTTCCCGTTGCTATGGGATTCCTGCCTGTACTTTGCTTTTTTTACTTGGAGCATTCTGCTTACTTATCTCATTATTCATATATTTATATCGTCCCTTGCTAGATCATCATACTCTTTGAAGACGAGTTCTGTTTGCCATTCAACCTTATATCCCTCATTGCCAGACTCAGAGTTTTGTACAAAATGAATACAACTCCATGGATGTTACTGAACTAAAGAGTGAATATTCATCTACATGTGATAGGGCAAATCAAAACAAAGTCTAGCTTCAAATTATTCCCTCGGATACATAAATGCTGCTACTTTGTTTGCATTCCCAATTGAACTTAGCACCATTGCAGAAACTTGACTCCGAGAAGTAGGACCGCCTTACGCTGGAATTCCTGTGTGACAGTTTTAGACTTGATGGGTCCTGGGGAGTAGGTGATAGCAATGGGTCTAAAGGGAACTGTCAGTGGGTTAATCCTGGTTTTCTGTTTTCGTGGTAACAGCAGTGTGGACCTACTAGAGAAACAGAAACAACCTCCATGGGGCCATGCCACGATCCTCTTCCTCCATTGCTCTAACTTGGTGGGACTTTGGGCTCACACAGGTGCCTGGCTGACCGGGCTGGGAATTCAAACTGGTGCCCATGTGGGATCTGGCTTCTCGTGGGCAGCACACATTACTCCTGTGCCATGGAGACTACCTTTTTTGCCTCTGTATAAAATTGCCGGGTACCAGCCAGGTTAAGGCTGGATCCCACGTGGCCAACTTCATGGTTCAAGTCTCAGACCCGGCAGCTTGAAAAACACACCGTAGGTGTAGGACTGGCAGGTGGCATGGTGGTTGAGGGCGCTGGACTCCCACATGGGCAACCACGGTTCGAGTCCCGGACCTGATGGCTCTCTCTTGCGTGCCAAATTAAAATAAATAAGCAAATAAAATAAATAAAGTTAAATAAAATATTTTTTTTTTTGGAGAGGTTTTTTGCTATAGGGAACATGCGCTCACCAGACAGACAGAGAGAGACATAGAGACAGAAAGCGAGAAATCACCCCCCAGGGGGGATGGCCATGCCG
>NW_006206760.1:1519098-1527433 GCF_000334495.1 Tupaia belangeri chinensis
CGGGTCCAGCAAATCTGGCAAGCACATGCGTCCTATAGCGAAAAACCTCTCAAAAAAAAAGAAAAAAAAGAAGTTCTAAGCTTTTCTGCCCTAGATCTGGAATCAAGCACTTCTCCCAGAAGCCCCTAGATTCTTTCAGTAAGTAATAGTGTTGGACCAGCCCATGGCCTGGTAGATCCCACATGGCCAGCCAAGAATTTGGAGTCTCAGACCGAGGCATGAAAAACACATGGGTGTGTGAGGCTACCTACAGCTGCAGGGACCTGTGGCTCATCCCCTCCTCCGCTAGCCTTTGGACTTCAGCTGTGTGTCTTGCAACTTTAAGATGAATTTGCACCCCTCGGGGTCCATCCAGATACTAGTTCAAGCAAACAAACTGGCCTTGCCAGATGCTAAGCTGCCTGTGGCCGCAGGGCATAGGCTGGGACTCGTAGCTCGTCCCCTCGCCCAGTAGCCTTTGGACTTCAGCTTTGTATCTTGGGACTTTCAAAACACATGGATTGGGACCAGCAGTTGGCATAATGTCTGTCTATGTCACTGGACTCTCATGTAGTCAACCGTGGTTCGAGTCCCAGGCCCAGTGGCTTAAACTCACACCGGGTACATGTGTGTGCATGCCTAAGATCCCAAGAGGAGAATGGAGGAGAAGGGATTGCGGTGTGGCCAATTTCTCTCTTTCTGTCTCTCTGTCTCTCTGTCTTTCTGGCGAGCGCATGCACCCTATAGCAAAAACCTTTCCAAAAAAAAAAAAAAAACCGTGAGTGGGTTCTTTCTCTAACTAAGGCTGGGCAGAATGGCTCCCATAAAGAAGGGTGGTAAGAAGAAGAGCTGTTCTGCCATCACCGAGGGGGTGACCCAGTAAAACACCGTCACCATTCACAAGCCCATCCATGGTGTGGGCTTCAGGAAACGTGCCCCTCGGGCACTCAAAGAAATCTGGAAATTTTCCATGAAGGAGATGGGGCTCCAGGTGTGCACATTGATACCAGGCTCAACAAAGCTGGGCCAAAGGAATAAGGAACGTCCCATATCGAATCCATGTGCGGTTGTCCAGAAAACGAAACGAGGATGAAGATTCACCCAACAAGCTCTACGCTCTGGTGACCTATGTACCTGTTACCACTTTCAAAAATCTACAGTCAATGTGGATGAGAACTAACTGCTGGTTATCAAATAAAGTGGCGAAACAAACAAGCAAACCCGTGTGTGTGTGTGTGTGTGTGTGTGTGTGTGTGTGTGAAAGCCCAAAATCCTGACAGGAGGGAGAAATGGAAGAAAAGAGATTGTAGTCATTCCCCATGGACGTGCCTTCTCCTCCCTCTGTCTCTCTATCTCCCCCTGGCAACTGCACAGGCTCTCTGACAAATAAATAGTATTGAGGAATCAAGAATTGGGCACTACGTAAGCTTATTGCTATAGGGATATCACTAAACCTAGGCCCTCTCAGTGAACAGAGCTAAGGAATTGTGCGTACGTATATTAACACACATACGCCTATTTACAATTATCTCTGTCTTTCTGTACCTGTGTGTGTGTATCAAAAGCCATGAGTTCATTCTCTCACCATTGATTCCAATCCACCACAATGTTTATTCCCCTTCCTATATTCATTCTTTTTTTAATTTTACTTATTATTACTATAATCTTAAAAATATGGAACGCTGGGCCAGCAGTTAGCGTAATGGCTAAGTCGCTGGACTCCCATGTAGTCGATTGTGGCTCGAGTCCTGGGCCCGGTGGCTTAAAACTCACGCCAGGCGCGTGTGCGTGCGTGCCTAAGATCCCGAGAGGAGAATGCAGGAGAAGGGATTGCTGTGTGGCCATGCCCCCTGGGGGGTGATTTCTCGCTTTCTGTCTCTCTGGCTCTGTCTGGTGATCGCACGAGCCCTATAGCAAAAAACTCTCAAAAAAATTTAAAAAATGGGATGCTTTATGAATTTGCAGGTCATCCTTGCAAAAGGGCCATGCTAATCTTCTCTGTATCATTCCAATTTTAGTGTATGTGCTGCCGAAGCAAGCACTTCCTGTACTCATGCTTGAACTCGTTTCACTCTGACATCATCTTCACCACTCCCCTGAAACACCTCTAATAAGATCACCACTAATCTCCATGTCTTTATAAGTGACATAGTGTTTAGCTTGACCTCTAGGAAAAATGGTTGATACTATTCTGTCTGTTTCTATTAGTCACAATTATTCAGAAGAACAGGAAAACATATATATATATATATATATATATATATATAGAGAGAGAGAGAGAGAGAGAGAGAGAGAGAGAGAGAGAAATGAGAAGGTATTTAATAGGGGAAATGTCCCTTGCAATTATTGAGTCCAAGGTGTCCCCCAGTAGGCCATCTGCATGAATCAGAAGGGCCAACAGCATGGTTCAGTTCAGTCCAAAGGTCTTGGATCCAGGAGAGCTGATGACGAAACACTCAAACTGAGGTCAAAGGCCTGAAATCCTGGGAACTTGCTAGTACAAGTCCCAGAGTCCATAGGTCAGTGATGGAGAGTTGTGATTCCCAAGAGAAGGAAAAATGAGTATCCAAACTCCAGAAGAGAGAGAGAGAGTAAATTCACCTTTCCTCTGTCTGTTGTTCGATCGGGGCCCCAAGCCTATGAGATCATGCCCTTCTGTACTGGCTGAAAATCTCTTACTCAGTCCACTGATGCAAATGCTCATCCCTTTGAGAAACACCCTCAGGGACAGACACAGAAATAGCACTTAGCAGCCATGTAGGTACCCTCAATACAATCAAGCTAACACCTAAAATTAACTATCATACTCTCCTCTTGAAGTCTATGCTACAATTTATTTTCCTGCTGTCTTACTGGCCACTTTTCAGTCTTCTTTGCAAGTTACTCTTCCTAACCTTGAATACTGATGCTTCCCTGATTTTTCCATTCCTCTTTTCTAGTCCTACTCTCCAGCTTTCTGAATAATCTAAGTATAGCTATTGGCATTGAATTGCCGTCTACGTAAAAACAATTCTAAAATCAAGATCTACAACTTAGATCTTTCCAGTGGCACCAGAATCATATATTTGATTGTCTTTTAGCCAGATTTTACCTGAATGTCTTATATGAACTTTCACTCCACAAAAGCAATTACGGTAGTTTTGTTTTTAACTTTTTGAGAAACTCCCGTACTACTTTTCTTCTTCTTTTTTTTTTTTTTTAAGAATTACATATTTTGTTTATTATTGGGACCAGCAGATGGCATAATGGTTACGGCGCTGGACTCCCTCATAGTTGACCATGGTTCGAGTCCTGGACTCAGTGGCTTAAAACTTGCACCAGGCATGTGTGCATGTGCCCAAAAATCCAAGAGGAGACTGGAGGAGAAAGGATTGTGGTGTGCCCATCCCCACTGGGGAGTTGATTTCTCACTTTCTGTCTTTCTCTAGCTCTCTGGCAAGCACAAATGCCCTACAGAAAAAAATTTTTTCAAAATAAAAAAAAAGAGAGAGAAACTATTTTATTTGTTATTATTTTAATTTACTAGAGAGAGAGGGAAAGTGAGAGAGCAAGCTGCCAGGTCTGGGGTTTAAACTGCAGTTGGCCATGTAAGAGTCAGTTCCTAAACCACCATGCCACCTAAAGACTCCCCATACTATTTTTCATAATGTTTATACTAATCTACGTCCACAACACTGTGCAAAGGTTCCATTTCTCTCTACAACCTCACCAATACTTTATTGTCTTTTTTTTAGTTTAGTTTAGTTTTTTCTTCCATAGAGAGAAAGACAAAGAGAAAAAAAGGAGAGACAGACAGACAACAGTCCCCAACAGAATCTTTAGACCACAGTCTGCTCCCCAGCTTCAGTAAGCTCCAGATCATGGGCACGTGCATTCCCAGCATATTCAAGAAGGTCTCTGGCAAGAACCTGGAACTCTCCCAGGTTAGTTAGTCAGTCGGTCAGCCTCACTGACAATTGTATTTTAGTAGTGCACACTTCTCTGTTCTCGATTGTCTTTTTGATCATTGCCATTCTAACAGCTGTGAGGTGATAGCTCATTGTGGTTTTAATTACATTTTCCTAATGATAAGTGATGTTGAGCCCCTTTTAACATAGCTTTTGGCAATTTGTATGACTTTTTATTTTTTGGAGAAATTTTTGCTATAGGGCCGGTGCACTCGCCAGAGACAGAAAGCGAGAAATCACACACACACACACACACACGCCCCAGAGGAGATGGCCATGCCACAATTCCTTCTCCTCTGTTTTCTTCTCGGGATTTTGGGCATGCATGCACACGCACCCAGTGTGAATTTCAAGCCACCAGCTCCAGGACTCGAACCGCAGCTGAACATGTGGGAGTCCAGTGCCTTATGACTTCTCGGCCCCTGTATGACTTCCTTTGAGAAATGTCTATTTAGATCTGATATTTTACCCATTTTTAGTGGAGTTGTTTGCTTTTTTTCTCTGAGTCATTTAAATTCATTATATGTTTTGGATATTAATCCTTAAGACGTGTATGATTTGTAAATATTTTACCCTATTCCATAGGTTGTCTCTTCACCCGGTTGATTGTTTTCTTGACTGTACAGCAGGTTTTTCGTTTGCTGTAATTCTACTTGTCTATTTTTGCTTTGGGATTCATATCCAAAAAATTAAATTTCCCAGACCAATGTCATGGAGCTCTCCCCCTATGTTTTCTCTAGTAGTTTTATAGTTTCAGATCTTGTATTTAAGTCTTTGATTCATTTTGAGTTGATTTTTATATATAGTTTGCGATAAGGGTCTAATTTCATTCTTTTTCACGTGGATATCCAATTTCAATAAGTTCAGTTATGACCCATCACCAGGCCTGGTTCACCTCAATAAGTCTATTTTCAAATACTCATTAAATACCACTGTTTCTCTTCAGTTTGTCTAAGACTTCAAAAATAAATGAATTAATCATTTTTCACTTATAATTAATAGTTTTTGTTTAATGATATTTCTAAAATGTGACACATATTGCTAAAAACAATACTAGTACTCATTCTAGTATCTAGTATAAATCATATTTCCCTAAAATTAGTTAGAAATTTGCATTACAAGAATTTGGGGGCCAGCCGGTGGTGTGTCATCCCAGTGGTTGACCCCAGATGGCTGACTGAGTGATCTGAGTCCCAGACCTTGCAGCTTTGAAAACATGTCAGGTGCATGTGTGTGCATACCCAAAATCCCTAAAGGAGAATGGAGAAGAAATTGAAGCATGGCCATCCCCTCAGTAGGTGCTTTCTCTCTTCTCTCTCTCTCTCTCTCTCTCTCTCTCTCTGCAGTAAGTGCACACAACCTATAGCAAAAACTTTTTTAAAAAATAAAGTACCAACTATATGAGTAAAATCATCTTGAATATTACTTTTATTACAGTTACAAGTTGTCCTGAGTTGCCTAAATAATCAGAGATCTGAGCTTCATTCATGATTCCACTATTCAACCCATATATTTCCTCCTCTAGGGACAATCAACTTCCAAGTCCCAGAAATTCTACAGCCTACTAACCCTCATTTCCTTATTGTTGTGCTACTGCTCTGGACCACCATTCTCTTATCTTTGGGTCACTGCAGCTGCCTAGTAACTGGTTTTACTTTCCCTGTCTTGCTTAGTCATACAATTTCTACACTGCAGAGTATTCTTTCTAAAATTTAAATCTGGTTAAATCACTTTTCTGTTAAACTCTCCCTTTTGTGCTTCATAGGATATTATTAAGAAAATGAGGGACCAGCAGTTAACGTAATGGCTATGTCGCTGGACACCCATGTAATCAACCGCAGTTCAAGTCCCAGACCCGGTGGCTTAAACTCACGCCGGACACGTGTGTGTGCGTGCCCAAGATCTCAAGAGGAGAATGGAGGAGAAGGGATTGCAGCATGGCCATCCTCCCGGGGGGGGATTTCTCACTTTCTATCTCTCTGTCTCTCTCTGTCTGTCTGGTGAGCGCACGCGCCCTATAGCAAAAAAAAAGAAAAGAAAAGAAAATGAAAAAGACATAGTTTTGTTTGTTTGTTTTTACTAGAGGGTGAATGTGCTCACTAGAGAGACAGAAATGGAGAGGAGAAAGCACCCCCCCCCATGGAGACTGGTCACTGCAATCTCTTCTACTTCGATCTCTCTTCAAGATTTTGGGCGCACACACATACATAGTCCTGGCATGTTTCTCAAGCCTTGAGGTCCATGACTTGAACCATGCAGTCAGCCATGCGGGATATGGCTGCCTTAACCAACAGGCCACAGAGCTGGCCTTAAAATAGAAATATATTGCAAATCATATATCTAATAAGAGATATATTTAGAAAAATAAAGAAATATTACAACTCAATAATAAAAACACAGATAGGGACCAGGAGATGGTATAATGGTTGTGTCACTGGACTCCCATGTTGATGGCAGTTCAAGTCCCAGACCCAGTGACTTGAAACTCACGTTGGGCATGTGTACATGTGTGCCCAAACTCCTGAGAGGAGAATGGAGGAGAAGGAATTGCAGCATGGCCATCCTCCTAGGGGGTGATTTCTTGTTTCTGTCTCTCTGGCAAATACACTCACTTTACAGCAAAAATCTCTTTAAAATAAATAAATAAGGGGACCAGCAGTTAGCATAACCAGTTAGAGATAGAAAGCGAGAAATCACCCCTCAGGGGGGATGGTCACGCTGCAATCCCTTCTCCTCCATTCTCCTCTCGGGATCTTGGGCACGCACGCACACACGCCCGGCTTGAGTTTAAGCCACCGGGTCCAGGACTCGAACCGTGGTGAGTTACATGGGATTTCAGCAACATAGCCATTACGCTAACTACGGGTCCCTCCTCCAGTTGTTTATCCTATGCTGTGCATGTGGGGACACACCGAGCATGTAAGCCACCAGGGCTGAGAATCAAACCTTGATGGACCAAATGGGACCTAGCTTCTTCTGTACAGTGTTTAACCACTCTACTAAGGATGGACCTACCCACGTGCTTCTGATGTGCTGACATTTGAAGAACTTTGTTGACCCTGGGGCAACTGCCCCTCCCAGGATTAGGCAACTCCTAGAAAGAGCACAAAGGACTTGCCTTTAAGTATCACTTTCATTCTGGCCACACCTCCTCTAGAGGACTGTTACAGTTCAGGCCAGGATTCCCCTGCCCCAATCATCCCAAGACCAGTTACCAGCACCCATAGTCAGCCACGTGGGACCC
This sequence comes from Tupaia belangeri chinensis, assembly GCF_000334495.1. NCBI lineage: Eukaryota > Metazoa > Chordata > Mammalia > Scandentia > Tupaiidae > Tupaia > Tupaia belangeri. The sequence goes on from NW_006206760.1 coordinate 1,526,269, forward strand.
AGCTGCCTTAACCTCAAAGCCATCTGCTGGCCCGTAAGGATGATTTTAATCTGAAGAATCTGAGTTCTGAAATTCTTTATCTGCCTAAAAGCAGAGCCTCAGTTGTCATAGGTCTCCTCCCCAGGAGCAGTCTTGGCACCACACCCAGAAAGACTGTGTCACCAACTTCCTGATCTTCCATCTGTTTCCTAAAAGCCTAGTTCTCATTCCTCAACTTCATGGGTGCTGTGTTTCCCTCTCCTTCCTTTTGCCCTATTCAGGTGGGATATAAGCTCTCAAAACAGAACTCTTCTGAGTATTCACTTCTTTCTGTCACTCTTATGCACATAACATTAAAAATTAATCATTTGTGGGGCCGGCAGGTGGCATGGTGATTAAGGGCACTGGACTCCCACATGGCCGACCACGGTTTGAGTCCTGGACCTGGCAGCTTGCTTTCTCCCTTCCTCTCTGTCTCTCTCACTCTGGCCCTTTCTGGTCAAATTCAAATAAATAAATAAATGTGAAATAAAATCATTCTTTTTAAGATAATAATAATAATTGGCATGCCTTTTTTCCTGTTAACCTGCCTTTTGTCAGCTTTTATGCTCCCCAATCACCGGTCACTTAACCTAACAGGGTAGAGGAAAAACTTTTTACCCCTTAACAGAGTAAAAAAATAGGTGGCCAACCAGAAGGTGTGATGGTTGGGGTGAGTGGATTCCACATGCCTGAGTGCACAGTTCAAGTCCCAGACCCAGTGACTTAAAAAGCACACTGAGCACATATGCATGTGTGCCCAAAATCCCAAGAGAATGGAAGAAAAGAAATTGCCACGTGGCCACCTTCCTGAGGTGGGGGATTCTCGCTTTCCATTCCTCTCTCTCTTCTCTCTCTCTCACTGTCTCTGGCCAGTGTGTGTGCTCTATAGCAAAAAAAAAAAAAAAAGCTTACAGCCATGATACACTAAATATCGATGAAAACACAAGCAGTTTTATTTTTAAAATAACCAATTATTTGTGGGGCACAGAAATGGTTAATTACCTGTTGATTATACCACGTATAGTATTCTCAACTGGACTGGTCTGAGAAGTATTTCATGTTAGGTAAATTCCCTTTTCTTTTTTTTTTAGAGGTTTTTCCTATAGGGCACATGTGCTCACCAGAAAGACAAAGAGAGATAGAA
>NW_006206760.1:1527458-1548321 GCF_000334495.1 Tupaia belangeri chinensis
CAGCAGTTAGCATAATGGCTATGTTGCTGGACTCCCACGTAGTCGACCGCGGTTCGCGTCCTGGACCCGGTGACTTAAAACTTACACCGGGTGCGTGTGCGTGCGTGCCCAGGATCCCGAGAGGAGAACGGAGGACAAGGGATTGCAGCGTGACCATCCCCCCTGGGGGGGTGATTTCTCGCTTTCTGTCTCTCTGTCTCTCTCTGTCTGGCAAGCGCACGCGCCCTATAGCAAAAACCTCTCCAAAAAAAAAAAGAAAGAATAAAAAATACATAATTAATTGTAATTTAATTTAATTTTTTTAAATGGAGTATTATCTATGCAATGAAATGTTACCCAGCCACAAAAAGGAATGAAGCATTCTTACACACTACGACACAGATGAACCTTAAAAGTACAACTCTAAGTGGGGCCGCAGGTGGCATGGTGGATAAAGGCCTAGATTTCCACATGGCTGACTGCGGTTTGAGTCCTTGACCTGGTGGCTTGCTTTTTCACTTTCCCTTTCTCTCTCCCTTTGTCTCTGTCTGGTCAAATTAAAAAATAATAACAAATGGAATTAAATAAATAAATAATTCTTTAAAAAAAAAAATAAAAAAAAAAAAACCCTACCCTAAGTAAAAGAACCCAGTCTCGAGGACCACATATTCATGACTTCATTTACGTGAAAAGCCTAATAGACAAATCAGTAGAGACAGAAAGAGAGGCGCTTGTCTAGGGACAGTGTCGCAGTTTGGAGGAAGAGTCAGGAGGCATCTTCTCAAGAGAGAAAGACAAGTTTATTAAGCGAGAGCTCCCGGGGTCTGAAGCCTGAGGCGCTTCGCCCTGCGCCCCAGGAAATAGGAGGGCCCCTGTATAGTGTGGCTGATGACGCCATCCTGGGAGACTGTGCACTTGGGGCAGTTAGCACTGTGGGGTAAGCATATTCTGAACACAGGAAACACTGTGGTTTTGCTGTTCTGTCTCAGGGGAGTTTGACCTCTCGGTATTCATCTTGCGTCATTGTGTACCGCTCCCTGGATCAGCGTGACCTTGCAGGAGCAGCGCCTGGAATGCCGGCCCCTGCCAAGGCCGGTCTGCAGAGGTCCGGCCTTGGCTCCTTGTCAGGCCTGGAGCGACACCAGGCGGTGGTCAGAGAGCTTTAGTGAATGTGACCTTACAGACAGGTGGCATGAGAGGTCACAGGAAGTGGCATGCAGGGGTACAGGATTTCTTTGGGGGATAATGAAAGGATTCTAAAATGCATGGTGGTCTCACACACACCGTTCTGTGCATATGCTATAACCCTTGAACGCTTTTAAGTGGGTGAACTGTATTCATATAATTTGTGAATTATCTCTCAATAAATCTGAAAAAAATATCTTCAGTGATTTCCCATTCCCATTAAAATTGAATCAAGGGGGCAGGCAGGACACATGGTGGTTAAGGCACAGGAATCCCCACATGGCCAAGTAAGGTTCAAGTCCTGGACTTGGCGGCTTGCTTTCTCATTTTCCCTCCCTCTGTTTCTCTTTGGTCATTTTTTTTTTTTAGAGGTTTTTGCTATGGGGCACATGCACTCGCCAGACAGAGAGAGACAGAGAGATAGAAAGCGAGAAATCACTCCCCAGGGGGGATGGTCACGCCACAATCCCTTCTCCTCCATTCTCCTCTCGGGATCTTGGGCACGCACGCACACGTGCCCAGCGTGAGTTTAAGCCACCGGGTCCGGGACTCAAACCACGGTCGACTACGTGGGAGTCCAGCAACATAGCCATTACGCCAACTGCTGGTCCCTCTCTTTGGTCATTTAAAAAAATAATAATAATAAATTAAATTAAATTAAATTAATAATTAATAATTCTAAAAAAAAAAAAAAACACCAACCTGAATCTGTGACCAGCAGGTGGCATAGTGGTTACGTTGCTGGACTTCCACATGGCCAATTGTGGTTCAAGTCCTGGACCCAGTGGCTTGAAAATCACACCAGGCACATGCATATGCATACCCAAAATCATAGGAGAGGACTATAAGAAAAGGGATTGTGTCATGGCTATCCTTCCCGGGGATGATTTCTCACTTTCCCTCTCACTGTCTCTCTTTTTCTCTCTGGAGAATTCACATGCCCTATGACAAAAACATTTTAAAAGGGGGGCAGGAGTGGCAGGTTTGTGTGATGGTTAAGGTGGACTCCCACAAGACTGACCACAGTTTGAAGCCCAGACCCGGCAGCTTGCTTTCTCACTTTCTCTCCCATCAAATTAAAAAATAATAACAATAAATAAAATTAAATAAATAATTGTAAAAAAATGTTAAAAGATTTTTGCTATAGGGTGTGTGCACTTGTCAGGAAGACAGAGAGAGAGACAGAGAGACAGAAAACAAGAAAGCACCCCCAAGGGGCAATGGCTACACTACAGTCCCTTCTCCTCTCAGGATTTTGGGCACACACGCCTGGCATGAGTTTCAAGCCACCAGGGTCCAAAACCACAGTCAACTACATGGGAGTGCAGCAACATAGCTGTTACACCTTCTCCTGGTCCTGTAAAAAAATTTTTTAAAAAACTGAATTGGGGGGACCAGCAGTTAGCGTAATGGCTTTGTCACTGGACTCCCATGTAGTCGACTGCAGTTCGAGTCCCAGATCCAGTGGCTTAAACTCCCCGGGTGCATGTGCATGTGTGTCCAAGATCCCAAGAGGAGAATGGAAGAGAAGGAATTGCGGCATGGTCATCCACCCTGGGGGGTAATTTCTCACTTTCTGTCTCTCTGTCTCTCTCTGTCTTTCTGGCGAGCACACGCGCCCTATAGCAAAAACCTCTCCAAAAATTAATTAATTAATTTTAAAAAAAGAAACTGAAAAAAAAAAAAAAAAAACCTGAATCATGAATCAGCCCCAGGCATGTTGGTTAAGGGAAATAGATCCCACATGACCAACCATGTGTGATTTTTAAAATTTATTTAATTTACTTATTATTTTTTCACATGGGTTTTACCATAAAAAGAGAAAAAGAGAGGGAGAAAGCAAGTCGCCAGGTCCAGGACATGAACCACAGTCAGCCATGTGGGAATTCCAGCCACCTACTAGGCCCCCCAAACATGTGGTTTAAATCCTGGCCCTGGTAGCCTGGAAGACGTGCTGGATGTGGATGCCTACGTGCCTGAAATCCCAAGGGAGTGGAGGTGGAGGAAAAGGGATTGTAGAATGACCACATTCTATTGGTGGGTGTGCCTTCTCCCTCTTCCTCTATCTCTGTCTGTCTCTCTCTGGTGAGTGCACATGCCTTCTGGTAAAAAGGAAAATACAATGAAAACAAACAACAATCACTAACATAAACAGGGCAATAAGTCATCTGTCTACTGCTAATTTTCCCAGCGACATCACTAACCAATCTCCTCCTTCCTCTCTAATTCTAGTCATGCTAAACTTTTTGGTCATTTCCATAAACATATGTGGAGAGCAGCCAATCTGAGCAAACATGGTGAACATGCAGAAACACAGTTCTCGTGAGCTTCATTTGCATAGCAATGAAAACATTTGTATACAAATATGCTAACTACCTATTGTCGAAACTGCAGAGCAGTATCTGGCTAAAGGAAGCCACAAGTGTTTATTAGATTTCACACACACACACAAAAAAATATCAGAGAAATTACATGGTGCCAGTTGTTCTTGCATCATCAGAGGTTAATGGTAACATCTGAAAACAACTGGCTTTGTATTCCATTTTTTTCTTCTCCCATTTTCTGCCCTATAAAATAATAAACCTGAAGCCAGGCCCGCCCAGTCCTCACTTTCCTCTACTTGTATGTCTTTGTGTGTTTGTTTTTATATTTATTTCTAATCCACAGCCCCTCCCCCCCAAAAAAATGTGTTCTGCTGAGTGGGTCCTGACAAAGTACATGATAATTTTAAAATATGTTCACTAACTCTTTGATACTCCCCTTTCAAGGAGAGTGGAAGCCTAAGTCCCTTAACTACAGGATGGATTAGTGACTCATTTCTAATGAATAGAATGTGGCAAAAATGATGGGTGACTTCTAAGAGTAGGTCATAAAATACATTATAGCCTCTTCCTTGTTCTGTCTTGGGTCCCTTTCCTCAGGAAAGCTGCCATCCTCAAGGACACTCAAGTATTAATAGCTTTATGGAGAGACCCATGACGGGAGGAACTGAAGTCTCCTGCCAAGAGCCATGTGAACGAGCCATCTTGGAAGCAGACCCTTTAGTCAAGATTTGCACCTCCTGATGACAGCAGCCCTAGCCATTATCTTGATGGCAATTTGACAAGACACGCTGAAATAGATCCACTCAAGTCACTTCCAAATTCTTAACCCACAGAGTCTATGAGATACTAAATCATCTTAAGCCACTATATTTTGGGTCTTAAAAAGTAGGCAACTTGGGCCAGCCTCTTAGTGCAGCAGTTAAGCACTGCACATAAACAGGCAGATCCCTGGTGGCCCATTGTGGGTCAGTTCCAGCCCAGGCAGCTTGAAAACCGCACTGGGCATGTGCATGAGTGCCCCAAATCCTGAGGAACAGCGGAAAAGGACTACAGCATGATCATGCCCATTCAGGGAGGTTATTTTTATTTTTGTTTTGTTTTGTTTTGTTTTGAGAGGATTTTGCTATAGGGCGCAAGCACTCACCAGAGAGACAGAAACAGAGAGACAGAAAGCAAGAAATCACCCCCCAGGGGGGATGGCCACGCCGCAGTCCCTTCTCCTGCATTCTCCTCTCGGGATCTTGTGCATGCATGCACACATGCCCGGCGTGAATTTAAGCCACCAGGTCCAGGACTCAAATCATGATCAACTACATAGGAGTCCAGCGACATAACCATTACACCAACTGCTGGTTCCTTATTATTTTTTTTTTTTTAGCTATAGGTTACATGCTCACCAGAAAGAAACAGGGAGAGAGAGAGAGAAAGTGATAAAGCATCCCTCAGGGGAGAGGGCCACGCCACAGTCTCTTCTCCTCCAATCTCCTCTTGGGATTTTGGACACACCTGCACCCACTGTGTTTTTAAATTCCCCAGGACTCAAACAGCACAGTCGGCCCTGATCCAGCCACCTTAATCATCATGCCACCTGGCTGCCTCAGCCCTCACTTCTCGACCCTCTGTACAGATGCTCTTTGACTTAGGGTAATGTCCCAATAACCTGTTGGAAGTCGAAAACGTTGTAAGTTACCTAATTCCCTGAAAGTCACAGCTTAGCTGAGCCTACCTTAGATGTGTGCAGCACTGGGACCAGCAGGTGGCATGGTGGCTGAGGCACTGGACTCCCACATGGCCCACTAAGGTTCGAGTCCCAGACCTGGCAACTTACTTCTCATCACTCCACCCCTTGTGAGTGAACATGCCCTATAGCAAATATTTTCTTCCCTATAGCAAATTTTGAGAAGAATAATAAATCAAATTACACTAAAAATGTGCACAGCACTTATGTTAACCTACAGTTTGGGAAAATCATCTAATACAAAGCCTCTTTTATAATAAAGTGTTAAATATCTCATGTAATTTATTGGATTCTGTACTGAAAGTGAAAACAGAAAGAGTATTGGGGTACCCAAAGTATAATTTCTACTGAACATGCAGAAATTTTCCCAGCACTATATAGTCAAACACTTAGACCAAACTCTTTTTTTTTTTTTGGAGAGGTTTATTTTTTTTTTGCTATAGGGCGTGTGTGCTCGCCAGACAGATAGAGAGAGACATAGAGACAGAAAGTGAGAAATCACCCCCCAGAGGGGATGGTCACGTGGCAATCTCTTCTCCTCCATTCTCCTCTCGAGATCTTGGGCACGCACACACACGCGCCCGGCGTGAGTTTTAAGCCACTGGGTCCGGGACGTGAACCGCGGTCGACAACGTGGGAGTCCAGCGACATAGCCATTACACTAACTGCTGGTTCCCTAGACCAAACTCTCATAACTTGGAGACTGTACATTAGACCTAAGCGATTTTGTCCATGTCCGTAACTTCAGATATCAAATTAATTTCTCAACACAAGGCATCTCCTCTAAGCTCCGGATCCCTGCCACCTCCACTCAGATGCTGCAATTCGGTCATCTCACCATTCAATGATGGGGACAGTCCTGCAGCCCAGTTAAGCACTGTGCAGAGGAAACTGGATCCCACATGAGGGACCAAGGCTGGAGTCCTGGCCTGACTGGCTTCCGGTGGGGCCAGCAGGTAGCATGGTGGTTAAGATGCTGGACACTCCCACATGGCTGACCACAGTTTGAGTCCCAGTCCTAGTGGCTTGCTTTCTCACTTTCCTTCTCTCTGTGTGTCTGTCTTTCTCTGGTCAAATTAAAATAAATGAGTAAATAAATAAAATTACCCTGCAGCAAAAACCTCTCAAAAAAAAAATAATAATAAGTACTGATTTTAAAAACTAGTAACTTAAAACTGCCACACACAAAAACACAAAATGGTCCACAAAACATTTTCCTTTCCTTCTGAAGGTTTTATGATGCATCGTTATCATTAAGCAGTCTTTTACTGTCATATTAAACTTAAATGGCCAGTGGAGACAAACAGCGCTGAGATTGTACTTCCCCCACTGATTGAGACTGGGTGGCAGGAATTAGGGATAGTCGTCCAGCCTTCTGAGCTTTCTGGGCACGCTTGGTGACCTTGCCAGCTCCAGCTCCTTCTCATCCATGGCTCTGATGACACCCACGGCAACTGTCTGTCTCATGTCACAAACAGCAAGACGACCCAGCGGAGGATAGTCAGAGAAGCTCTCAGCACACATGGGTTTGCCAGGAACCATATCAACAATGGCAGCATCACCGGATTTCAAAAATGTAGGGCCGTCTTCCAGCTTTTTACCAGAACAGCGATCAATCTTTTCCTTCAGCTCAGCAAACTTGCAAGCAATGTAAACTGTGAAAATCCAGCACAGGGGCACAGCCAGCCCTGATTTGGCTTGGCTGGTTCAGGATAATCACCTAAGCAGTGAAGCCAGCTTCTTCCATTGGTGGGTCATTTTTACTGTCACCAGCAACATTGCCACATCAAACATCTTTGACAGACACGTTCTTGACACTAAAGCCCACGTCATCCCCAAGAAGAGCCTAACTAAGAGCTTCATGTTGCATTTCCATAGGGCGGGCGCTACCACGCCCCTCATGTTCCATTTCAATAGACTTGACTTCAGTTGTCACATTGACTGATGCGACAGTGACTACCATACCAGATTTGAGCATGGCAGTCTCCACTTGGCCCACAGGGACAGTGCCAATACCACCAATTTTGTACACATCCTGGAGGGGCAGGCCAAGGGCTTGTGAGTTGGATGAGTTGGTGGCAGGCTGCAATCCAGAGCTTCAAGCAGTGTAGTTCCACCGGCATTGCCATCTTGATGGGGACTTTCCATCCCTTGAACCATGGCATATTTGTACTAGGCTCCAACGTGTTGTCAGCATTCCAACCAGAAATTGGCACAAACGCTACGGTGTGGGGATTGTAGCCAAGTTCCTTAACGTAGGTGCTTAACAATTTCTTCGTATCTCTTCTGACTGTAGGTGGCTCAGTAGGATCCACTTTGTTAACACCAACGATCAGCTGTTTCACACCCAGTGTGTAAGGCAAAAGGGCATGCCCATGGTCTTCTGGTCTTGGAGACACCAGCTTCAACTTCAGCAACACCAGCAGCCACAATCAAGACAGCACAGTCGGCCCGAGACGGGCCTGTGACCATGTTTTTGATAAAGTCTCTGTGTCCTGGGGCAGCAATGATAGTCCTGATACTTGCTGGTCTCAGCTTTCCACAGGGAGATGTCAATGGTGACACCACGCTCACGCTCAGCTTTCTGATTACCCAAGACCCAGGATTACTTGAAGGTGCCCTTTCCCATCTCAGCCTCCTTCTCAAATGTTTCGATGGTTCTTCTGGTGATCCCACCACATCTGCAGATCAGATGGCCAGTAGTGGTGGACTTGCCGGAATCCGTGTGTCCAATGACAACGATGCTGGCGTGAGTCTTCTACTTTCCCATTCTGGCTTTGATTTAGTGGTGGTCTTCATGACACCTGTGTAAAAAAACCTCTTCCTTCATCTTTAAGAGCCACTGCAATAGTTTTTAATTCACCCCTTGGTAGTCACTCTCACTTTGCTCAACATATCCACAGTCATCCTCGTACAGCAGAAATCCAATTGTATGGAACTCTCCACGTTCTCGCTCCCTCTTTGCATAGCTAACTTCTTTTTGTTTGGTTTGGTTTGCTTTGGCTTTTGTTTTTGCTATAGGGCACGTACGCTTGCCAAAGAGAGAGACAGTGAGAGGGAGAGTCAGAACAGCCTGTCCCGGGGAAATGGCCACTCCATCGTCCCTTCTCCTGACTCTTGTCATGGGATTTTGGGCACGCACATACACACATCCAGTGTCATTATTTTTTTTTTTGGAGAGGTTTTTGCTATAGGGCACGTGCGCTCACCAGAAAGACAGAGAGACAGAAAGTAAGAAGTCACCCCCCAGGGGGGTTGGCCACACCACAATCCCTTCTCCTCCATTCTCCTCTCTGGTCAAATTAAAATAAATAAAGTTCAATAAAATAACCCTTAATAAACTGGGACCAGCAGTTAGCGTAATGGCTATGTCGCTGGACTCCCATGTAGTCGACCGCGGTTCGAGTCCCGGACCCGGTGGCTTAAACTCACGCCGGGCGCGTGTGCGTGCGTGCCCAAGATCCCGAGAGGAGAATGGAGGAGAAGGGATTGTGGCGTGGCCATCCCCCCTGGGGGGTGATTTCCTGCTTTCTATCTTTCTGTCTCTCTCTGTCTGTCTGGCGAGCGCACGCGCCCTATAGCAAAAACCTCTCAAAAAAATAAATAAATAACCCTTAATAAATAAAGAATTATTGGAGAACTCGTTGCCACCATCCATCAGCAGCTGTTTCTGAATCTGTGCCTGAGAGCGGATCCAGAAAGGGTCACTGAACACACAGGACCTCTGACAGGAGCTGAGACCTTGGGCAAAGGGACACGATCCATGCAAGAGAGGCCTTGGAAGGACAGGGACAGTCCCTACCCTGGTACATGTCCTCCTTTGGGCTAACATGGATAGAAGAGCCAAGTAGAACCTGCGGACTCCTCAGTCAACCTCCTGGAAGACAAAGCAGAATAAAGCAAAGAACACAACATCTGGGCCAGCGGCAGCGAGGTTCAAGTCTCTGACCTGGTGGCTTGGGGGAACACTCAGGGCACATGTGCATGCATTTCCCAAATCCCCAGAGGAGAATGGAGGAGAAGGGATTGTAGCACGACTATCCCCAGCGGTGGTGGTAGGAGGTGCCTTCTCACTTTCCCCGTCTTTCTCTCCCTGGGAAGCTCGTGTGCTCTATTGCAAAAAAAAAACAAACAAAAAAAAAAACAAATAAAACAAAACAAAAACAAAACCAGAGCACTTGAACTAAAGGATACAAATCGCGTACACAAGCGCTCCGACGGGATAAGGACACACACAGAGTCGGGTTTCAGGGAACATACTGCAACAGGAGGTATGTGTCCCCCGACAGCTCATGTTTCCGAATTTGGTGGTGGTGTGAAGATATTAAGAGGAGACCTCATCTACTGATGGTCATGAAAGGTGGGGCCCTTGGGGAATGATTATGGGTCAGGGCAGGGGCCGTGATTGTGAACTGGGGGGCTGATAAGAAGGAGAGATGAGACATGAGGCGACCTGCTCTTGGGCGCTCTCCCAGCCTCTGCCTTCTGCGACATAACCGAAAGACCCTCCACAGATCCAACACGGCTGTTGGACTTCTCAGCCTGCACATCATGAGCTAAATACATCTCTGCTCTCTTACATTACCCAGACTCGGTTTTCTGTTATGAGCGACACAATGGACTAATATACAGTAACATAATATGAGTTGTTGGCGCCAGAAGATGACGTGCCGGTTAAGGGCGCTGGATTCCAGCATGGCTGACCATGGTTCGAGGCCTGGACATTGCGGCTTGGCTTGCTTTCTCACTTTCTCTCTCTCTCTGTCCCTCTGTTCAAATTAAAATAGTTAAGTAAAGTTAAATAAAATAATTCTTTTTTGGGGGGAGACATTTTGCTATAGAGCACATGCACTTGCCAGAAAGACAGAGAGAAACAGAGAGACAGAAAGTGAGAAATCACCCCCCAGGGGGGATGGCCACGCCGCAATCCCTTCTCCTCCATTCTCCTCTCGGGATCTTGGGCATGCACGCACATGCGCCCGGCATGAGTTTAAGCCACCAGGACTGGGATTTGAATCGTGGTCAACTACATGGGAGTCCAACGACATAGCCATTATGCCAACTGCTGGTCCAGAGAAGATATTTAAATAAGTTGTGGCACAGTCTCATAATAGGATAATATTTGGCAAAGTATTAACATCTAAAAATACATGCAATAGCATGAGTGAACTTTATTAAAAATAATTTTTTTGGAGAGGTTTTAGCTATTGGGCGCGCACACTCACCAGAAAGATAGAGAGAGACAGAGAGACAGAAAGCGAGAAATCACCTCTTGGGGTGTTGTTGAGCCCTATCCTGTACTTCTGAAAGACCAAAAAGAGATAGATTTCAGAAATACTTTCAACAAAATGAAAAGAACTTTTCTGGTTAAGTTCCAATTATCAAAAGATCTCATTAACAGGAAACTCCCCATACCATGGAAATGCTGCATTGCAATTATGATGAGAAGGGGAGACAGCCCTTATTTCACTTCCTGCAGAATTTTCTGATTGACTGTCTTTAGTCTCTGGACAAGTCTTTGCATAATTGAATGCTGAAAAGTTTTTCCAAAACAGTAATTATCTAGGCAGCTCACATTCCAAAAACTATGCAGATTCTGGAATTAACTTAGAAAAATTCAGAAGGCAAAAGTGATGTCAATTCATGGCTTATTTTTTTGGACAATCAGATAGAGCTGAGGTTCTAGTCTGTTTTCTGCTGCTTAACAACGGAATACCTGAAACTGGATGATTTGTTCTTTAATATTTTTTATAGAATTATTTGTTTAAGGGACCAGCAGTTAGCGTAATGGCTATGTCGCTGGACTCCCACATAGTCGACCATGCACACTCACCAGAAAGATAGAGAGAGACAGAGAGACAGAAAGCGAGAAATCACCTCTTGGGGTGTTGTTGAGCCCTATCCTGTACTTCTGAAAGACCAAAAAGAGATAGATTTCAGAAATACTTTCAACAAAATGAAAAGAACTTTTCTGGTTAAGTTCCAATTATCAAAAGATCTCATTAACAGGAAACTCCCCATACCATGGAAATGCTGCATTGCAATTATGATGAGAAGGGGAGACAGCCCTTATTTCACTTCCTGCAGAATTTTCTGATTGACTGTCTTTAGTCTCTGGACAAGTCTTTGCATAATTGAATGCTGAAAAGTTTTTCCAAAACAGTAATTATCTAGGCAGCTCACATTCCAAAAACTATGCAGATTCTGGAATTAACTTAGAAAAATTCAGAAGGCAAAAGTGATGTCAATTCATGGCTTATTTTTTTGGACAATCAGATAGAGCTGAGGTTCTAGTCTGTTTTCTGCTGCTTAACAACGGAATACCTGAAACTGGATGATTTGTTCTTTAATATTTTTTATAGAATTATTTGTTTAAGGGACCAGCAGTTAGCGTAATGGCTATGTCGCTGGACTCCCACATAGTCGACCATGGTTCAAATCCCGGACCCGGTGACTTAAACTCACGCCGGGCGTGTGTGTGTGCGTGCCCAAGATCCCGAGAGGAGAACGGAGGAGACGGGATTGTGGCGTGGCCATCCCCCCGGGGGGTGATTTCTTGCTTTCTGTCTCTCTGTCTCTCTCTGTCTGTCTGGCAAGCGCACACGCCCTATAGCAAAAACCTCTCAAAAAAAAAAAAAAAAGAATTAGTTGTTTAATTTAATTTGTGTGTGTGTGTGTGTGTGTGTGTGTGTGTGTTTTAATTTGACCAGAAAGAGAAAGGGAAAGTGAAAAAGGAAGCTGCCAGGTCCAAGATTCAAACCACGGTCAGCCACATGGGAGTCCAGCATCTCAACCACGACTCTACCCGCTGTCCCTAAACTGGATGAAGATTTACTGGCCAGCCAGGTAGCGTGGGGTTTGAGGCAGCTGGATCCTGCACATCTGACTATGCAGTTCAAGTCCCAGACCCGGCAGCTTGGAAAACATGCTGGGTGCGTGTGTGCGCATGCCCAAAATGCTGAGAGAATAGAGGAGAAGGGATTACAACGTGGCCAACGTCCCTGGAGCAGTGCTTTCTTGCTTTCTTTCTCTCTCTACCTCTCTGTCTCTCTTGGGTGAGTACACATGCCCTATAGCAAATTAAAATTAAAAACAAGAAAGAAAGAAGAAAGGTTGATTCAGCTTACGGTTTGGAGGGTCAAGATCTCAGGGGCCACATTCAGTGAGGGCCTTAGAGGTGGTCGGGAGTCCCAAGATGTCACAGGGCATCGCATGGCAAGACAGAGCTGGCGCACAAGTGTCACCCGTGTCCGTCTCCTCCACTCTCTATAAGACACCGGAAGTCAGTCGTAGGACCCCGCCCTGAGACTTCCCAAATGTCCCACAGTCTACATCTTGGGATTCCTCTTCTTTCACTTTCTCTTTCTGTCTTTCTTTCATTCATTACCAGAGGGCTCACGTGCTTGCCAGAGAGAGAGAGCAGGAGCAAGCGCCCCAATGGGGCATGACCTTCTCTTCCATTCCCCCATCCTGTTGCGATTTGGGGGACACACACTCAGTGTGTTTTCTTCTTTTTTTTTTTTTTTTTTAAATTTTTTTATTACTTTTATTCTTTTTTTTTTTTTTTTAAATTATGTATTTACTTTTATCCTTTTTTTTTTTTTTTTTTTAATTTGCTATGGGGCACATGCACTTGCCAGGGAGAGACAGAGAGAAGGAAAGAGAGATAGAGAGAAGGCATGGAAGCAAGCCACCAGGTCTGGGATTTGAACTGTGGTAACTACATGGGAGTCCAGTGACATAGCCATTGTGCCAACTGCTGGTCCCGAAATTACCAGATGTTTTAAAGAGATGGGGAGCCAGTTTTCAACTCCATTTTGAACACCACATTACAAAAGAACTATTTTTATTTTATTTTATTTTATTTATTCATTCATACAAAGAGTAAGACACAAAGAGAGACACAAAGAGAAAGAAGAGAGAGAGAGAAAGCAAGCCACCAGGACCAGGACTTGAACTGCCATGCGGGAATGTCCAGCGCCTTAACCTCCACACCACCTGCTGGTCCCTACAAAAGAACTAATCTTTAAAAATAAAGAAAGAATTGAGGGAAAAGGAAAAAGAAAAAGAAAATCTAACCCGTTGAATGACCCCCGTTTGTTCCTGATAAACTTTAGCCCCATCTTCCTCTTCCTGACACTCTGAGTATACAGCTTCTCTCTGTTCTTTTGGAGCATGACTATCAGCACTTCTCTGACCCTCAAAGAGAAACCTGCGTGAAGTCATTGGAACTCCATCTTTGACAGTACGATTCTTTGAGTTTCTTGAGGCATGTTGTCATTTTCACTTTGAAGTGACTCTCACTGCCATCCTATCCTGCCCAGTGAGTTTGAGTTTAATGTATTCTTCTTTCTTATCCCCCAGGTTCTCAGTTGAGGGTTTTGCCTCCTGGGCAGACATGGTGGCGGCCTCGGGCAGGCAGAACCTCGCTCGATCATTCATTATTTTAACAAAAAAAAATTATTTCATTTAGGGGCCAGCAGGTGATGTGCTGGTTAAGGTGGCTGGACTCCCACATGCTCGTGGTGGTTCGAGTCCTAGACCTGGCGGCTTGCGGTGGTTCGAGTCCTAGACCTGGCGGCTTGCTTTCTCACTTTCCTACTCTCTCCCTCTCTCCTGTTCTGTCTCTCTCTGGTCAACTTCAAATATAAAATAATTGGGACCAGCAGTTAGCTTAATGGCTATGTCGCTGGACTCCCATGTAGTCGACCGCGGTTCGAGTCCCAGACCCAGTGGCTTAAACTCACACTGGGCGCGTGTGCGTGCGTGCCCAAGTTCCTGAGAGGAGAATGGAGGAGAAAGGATTGCAGCGTAGCCATCCCCTCTGGGAGGTGATTTCTCGCTTTCTATCTCTCTGTCTCTCTCTGTCTGGCGAGTGCACGTGCCCTATAGCAAAAACCTCTCCAAAAAAAAAAAAAAAAAAGATAAAATAAAACAATGTTGATGAATAATTGTCATGTATTTATCTGTTTATTTATTTATATATTTAAATTTGACCAGAGAGGACAGAGCAAGAGAGACAGAAAGTGAGGAAGCAAGCTGCGGAGGTGTGTCCTGGAGCATTCAGGGACCAAGGCAGCTAAAGTTATGCTCTAAATCTCACCTCCTAGACTCCTGAAACACTCACATGAGGGTCACTGAAATCCTCAATGCTTATTTAAGGAAGAAACTTCTTTTTTTTATAAATCTGAACTCATCATCTCTTTCTGTGGATACCACATTGCAAAACACAGTAGATGGAGAGATTTTGTCACAGAATAAACAGAAACCACCACAGAGGCACAAGAAATACGAGAAACCAAGAAAACGTCTTGGGACCAGCAGTTAGCGTAATGGCTATGTCACTGGACTCCCGTGTAGATGACCGCAGTTTGAGTCCCGGATCCGGTGGCTTAAACTCAAGCCGGGCGCATGTGCATGCGTGCCCAAGATCCCGAGAGGAGAATGGAGGAGAAGGGATTGCGGGGTGGCCATCCCCCCTGGGGGGTGATTTCTCGCTTTCTGTCTCTCTGTCTCTCTCTGCCTCCCTGTCTCTCTCTGTTTTTCTGGCAAGTGCACGTGCCCTGTAGCAAAAACTTCTCCAAGAAGAAGAAGAAGAAAATGTCTCTCCCCTAAGTGAAAAGAGCAATCCTTCATCAGCCACAGACAATACAGTGGAACTTGTGGAAATGTCTGATGGAGAATCCGAATATTCACAATGACAAAACTAAATAAGATGCAAGAGCTGAGAGACAATGAACTCCAGATGGTGCAGGAGAAAAGAAACAAGGAATTTGAGGAGGTGAGGAAGTTCTTACACCATCTGAAAGAGGAAATACATACCATAAAAAAGAACCAGGAAACTTTCCAAACCTAGAGAGGCATTCAAATATCCAGACCCAACAAATACAAAAGATCTTAAATAAGATCAAACTAAGAAGTCTTCTCTGAGGCACATCATAGCCAGATTGGCCAAATCTACAGACAAAGACAAGATAGTAAAATTGGCAAGAGAGAAACATCAGGTTTCTTTTTCTTTTTTTTTTTTTTTTTTAGTTAGTACATTCACTTAGTCAATCATAAGTGGCTACTATCATGCATGTATAAAAATGCTTTCACTGTGGAAAAACATGTCATTGACTCTTAAATAATATATGCTTTCTAAGTACTAGTAAAAATATATGTGAAACCAAATTCTTTAACATCACTTAGGAATATGAAAAAACAAAGAACGCCATGGAAGATCAGAACCAGGGAAAAATTAATCCTGAACAACACGAGAAAAATATATGTTGTGCCTATGCATATTTAATACTCATGTGGTGATGTGAGCTGCCGAACATGCATGTTGTAGTGACTTGAGATGCAACAACCATAATCTCTAAAATATATTCAAAGTGTTAAGTGGAAAACAGTTTCAACCAAAATGCTGTACCCGGCAAGATTATCCTTCATATGGGAAGAAAAGATAAACATTCTCAGATAAACAAGACCTGAAAGAATTTACCAACATCAGACCAGCTCTTCAAGAAGTTCTGAAAGAAGTGCTCGACCAGGAAAACTAAAGACACACATACAACAATAAGAGAACAAAAAGCAACCAAGAAAATGACCAACTTAATGCTAGGGACAAGAAATATCAATAGTAACATTGAATATCAACTTCCAGGATTTAAACGGAAAGATCAGACCACAGTAACACTGCCAATTCAACAGAAGAAAGATGAGTTACATAAGCCTGAACTGGAGACATAGAATTGTACGACTTTTGAGTAAAACATTACTGTCTTTTTCTTTCTTTACTATGCTTTGTTTTCCCAGTTTAAGGATTTTATTTTCTTTTGAGCTGTTGAGAGTTTTGGTAATTTGTTCAAATGTTTCTTCTTCTTCTTTGTTTCTTTAAATGGAAATACTTCCTAACCCCTCTGGAATTGAAAAATATTTGGGAGTATTCTGATTTTGTGGTAGGATGTTTTATTTTTGTTTGTTTTGGTTTTGGAGAGGTTTTTTTTGGCCATATGTCTCTCTAATTTAATTAGAAATAAAGTAAAATTAAAATAAGTGAATGATAAATAAAATTAAATAAACAATTTTTTTGAAAAAATAAAAATAAATAAATGGAAGTGAGTCATACCTGGAAACAAAGATATTACATAGAATTCAAATGGTCTTTAAATAACCATGACAAACAGGCTAATACTTACAGTTTTGGTCTTACTAAACCCAAAAGATTCAAACTTCCTGCTCTTGTGTTTATCAGTCATCAGTAAAGCAGGTCAAACTCATTTTGTTTGCCATAGATGCGCCGTTATCTCACAACTGAAGCCATGATGTTGGCGATCCCCGGAAAGACACGAAATCGTATCACCATTTGTTAGTTACACAGTGATTGTGACATACTGTCAACATTTCTCTGTAACCAGAGGTATATAGATGATTCATATTCATAATTCATGAAATGACTCAGGATAAGTTTAGTTCCTTTTCAAATTGAAAAGCAAATGGTGGGGACCAGCAGGTGGCGTGGTGGTTAAGGTGCTGAACATTCTCACTATGGCCAACCCTGGTTCAAGTCCTGGACCTGGTGGCTTGCTTTCTCACTTTCTCTCTCTCTCTCTGTCGTTCTTTCTTTTCTTTTTCTTTTCTTTTCTTTTTTTTTCTTTCTTTCTTTTTTTTTTTTTGGAGAGCTTTTTGCTATAGGGCGCGTGCGCTTGCAAGACGGACAGAGACTGAGAGATAGAAAGCAAGAAATCACCCCCCAGGGGGGATGGCCATGCCGTGATTCCTTCTCCTCCAGTCTCCTCTCAGGATCTTGGGCATGCACGCACACGTGCTTGCCGTGAGTTTTAAGCCACCAGGTTTCGGACACGAACTGCGGTTGACTACATGGGAGTCCAGTTACATAGCCATTATGCTAACTGCTGGTCCCTCTCTCTGTGTCTTTCTGATCAAAATAAAATAAGTAAACGAATAAATAAAATTAAAAATCATTTTAAAAAAAGAAAAAAAGAGAAAAGCAAATGGTAACTTCAGATCACACTTTTTTTAAAAATTTTATTTATTCATTCATTTATTTCAATTTGACCAGAGAGAGGCACAGAGAGAGAGAGAAAGAGAAAGTGAGAAAGCAAGCTACCAGGTCTGGGATTCAAACCATGGTCAGCCATGTGGGAATGTCCAACGCCTTAACCACCATGCCACCTGCTGGCTCCCCAGATCACACATTTTGAAAACTGTTTCAGGCTCAGAGGGCAGGCTGGTTGGCACTGCTACTTGCCTGGTTGATTCCAGCCTATCTTGGGCGGGGGTGGGGGGGTGGGAGGGGGAGCTGGCCAGCATGGTACACATCTGTAGAGGCTGAGGTGAAGGGACTGTGATAAACCAAGATCCCATCTTAAGAAACTGCTTTAGGGACCAGCAGGTGGCATGGTGATTGGAGTGCTGGACTCCCACATGGCCATGGCCTACTGCAGTTCACAACTGCAGTTCAAGTCCTGGACTCGGAGGTTTGAAAATCATGCCAAACGCCTGTGCATGCATGCCCAAAGTCCCAGGACTAGAATGGAAAAGGGATTGTGGTGTGGTCATCCCCCCGGGGATGATTTCTCCCTTCGCCTCTCTCTGCCTCTCTCTCTCTTTCTCTTTCTCAGGTGAGCATACTGCCCTATGGCAAAAACCTTAAAAAAACAAGCAAAACTGGGAACCAGCAGTTAGCGTAATGGCTATGTCGCTGGACTCCCACGTAGTTGACCGTGGTTTGCATCCCGGACCTGGTGGCTTAAAAAACTCACGCCGGGCATGTGTGCGTGCGTGCCCAAGATCCCGAGAGGAGAATGGAGGAGAAGGGATTGCAGCGTGACCATCCCCCCTGGGGGGTGATTTCTCGCTTTCTGTCTCTATGTCTCTCTCTGTCTGTCTGGCGAGCGCACGCGCCCTATAGCGAAAACCTCTCCAAAGAAAACAAAACAAACAAACAAACCAAACTGCTTTAGCTATCTTAAGTATTCGGGGGCTGGCACTGCAGCCTGGTGGTTAAGGGAGCTAGCACCCACGTGGACAGCTGTGGTCCTCGTCCTGGCACCTGCGGCTTGACAAACAAGCTGGGTGTATGTGGATACGTGCCCCAAATCCCAATAGCATTGAGAAATGCAGGAGAAGGGATTGTGGCATGACCATGGCCCGTGGGAGGGCAGCTTCCTCTCTCTCTTTTTCTGGTGAGCACATGCACCCTCTGACAAATTTTTTTTTAATTAATTTATTTTTTATTTCCCTCTGACAATTTTTAAAAACTTTTTGAAAAGGTGGGCCCAGCAAGTGGCGTACTGGTTAAGGCACTGGACACCTACATAGCCAACCCTGGTTTGAGTCCCGGACCTGGCACCTTGAAAATCACACCTGGCCTATGTGCATGTGTGCCCAAAAGCCCAAGAAGAGAATGGAGAGAAGGGATTGTGGTGTGGCCATCATCTCCTGTCTTTCTAGTGAGTGCATGCACCCTAGGGCAAAAACCTCTTTTTTAAAAAAAGGTATCTTAAATAATTTTATCTTTATGGGGACCAGCAGTTGGCGTAATGGCTATGTCACTGGACTCCCATGTAGTCGACCGCAGTTTGAGTCCTGGACTCGGTGACTTAACCTCATGCCGGGTGCGTGTGCGTGCGTGCCCAAGATCCCGAGAGCAGAATGGAGGAGAAGGGATTGTGGCGTGGCCATCCTCCCTGGGGATGGCCTCTCTGTCTCTCTGTCTCTCTGTCTTCCTGGCGAGTGCACACTCCCTATAGCAAAAACCTCTCCAAAAAATAAATAAATAATAAGAATAATAATTTTATCTTTATGTATTTGGTTATATAAAAAAATCATAGTCCACTTTCACCGTAAATCACTTTAGTTCTCTGTGGCCCAGTTCCCCCTTTAAAACCCCCCACACTGTCCAATATCTTTTGTGGCAGTCAGTGTGAATACAGGGTACCCTCCACCCTCCCCTTCAGCCAATCACTGCTACAGACTACTTTGGGACTTCATTGTCCAGTTCATTGGCCACCCACCATCTTTGACTATGTATGTTAACAACAAGCTTAAAGCAAAATTGGGCTGGCCCATGTCCTAGTGGCTAAGGAAGCTGGATCTCACATGGCTGATGACATAGTTCAAATCCTGGCCCTCCGGGTTCAATCCTGGAGGCCTGAAAAACTCACTAGGGACCTGTGTGTGTGCGTTTCAAATCCCAACAGGATGGAAAAGTAAAGACAAAGGGATTGTGGCATGGTCACGCCCAACTAAGAGGGTGCTTTCTGTCTCGCCTTTTCTTCCTTTTTCTCTGTCCCTCTCTGGCAAGTGTGTGTGACCTCTGGCGAATTTTAAAAAAGGAATTTAATTTAGATTTTTGCCATAGGACACACACACTCATAGAGAGAGACAGATAGAAACAGAGAGACAGTGAAAGGGATGGCCATGTTGCAATCCCTTCTCTTCCAGCCTCCTCTTGGGATTTTATGCATGCATGCACATGCACCTGGCATGATTTTCCAGCCATCAGGTCTGGGATTCAAACTGTGGTCAGTCACGTGTGAGTCCAACGCCTTACCCACTATGCCACTGGCTAGCCCCAGCTCTAGAACTTTTATGTAGGCAGAGTTTGTGGACAGCACTATGGTTGACAAAGCGGATTAAGGGGCTGTCCTGGAATTGCTTTGCTTGCCGTTCTGTAGATTACAGATGGTCGTGTGTGTGAACGAGAAGGGGCTGACTGAAATCATAGGGGGGTAGAATAAAGGTTCACAAGACCACCCCTTTTTGTGATTATTATTTTAACCACACCAAACTCTGCTCCCCCCAAAAATTCAATTTAATCAGTTCAGGTCTTTTTTTTTTTTTTTTCTTTCCCCCTTGCGGTTGCCTCTATTATCTGATATCCTCTTCAAAATGACTACTCATGGGGTTGGCACGTGGTGTGGTAGCTAAGGATGCTGGACTCCCACATGACAGCAGTTCGAGTCCCAGACCTGGCAGTTTGTTTTCTCACTGTCCCACTCTCTGTTTCTCTCTGGTGAGCATATGTACCCAAGAGCGAAACAAACAATAATAAATAAAATGAAATACATAATTTCAAAATAAATTATCTTATACATTTCTCAGAGTGAACCTCTGAGGTAGATGCTATTGGGCCATTGGAAATGCCATGATACATTTTTGCATAGAAAAACACATGGCCAGCAGGTGGTGTGGTGGTTAAGGACGCTGGGCTCCCACATGGCCGTCCTCGGTTCGGGTCCTGGACTTGGCGGCTTGCTTTCTCTCTCTTTCTCTGTCCCTTTCTGGTCAAACTAGAATAAATGAATAAAGTTAAATAAAACAATTCTTTAAAAAAACAAAAAGAAAGAAAATCAGAAAAACACATCGTGACTGTTCCAATGACCCAATTTTTTTAAATCCCTATTTTACAAATGAGGAAAATGAGGAACCAGCAGTTAGCGTAATAGCTATGCCGCTGGACTCCCATGTAGTTGATCACAGTTCAAGTCCTAGACCCGGTGGCTTAAACTCATGGCGGGTGCGTGTGCATGCCCAAGATCCTGAGAGGAGAATGGAGGAGAAGGGATTGCAGTGTGGCCATCCCCCCCAGAGGGTGATTTCTCTCTTTCTGTCTCTCTGTCTCTGT
>NW_006206760.1:1548334-1552348 GCF_000334495.1 Tupaia belangeri chinensis
AGAGCTAAAGAAAAAAAAAAAAAAAAAAAAAAAAAAAAAAAAGAAGTACAACGGGACAGTCCTTGACATGGTGGCTAGGGCACCCCGGATCCCACATCGCTGACTGTATAGCGTGAATCTTGGACCCAGCAACTTGAGAAATGCTGGGTGCGTTTGCACGTAAGCCCCAAATCCCAAGAGCAGACTGGAGGAGAAGGGACTGCAGAATGGTCATTTCCCTCGGGGGTGATTTCTCACTTCATCTTTCTTTCTCTCTCTCTCTGGCGAGTGTACACACCCTATAATAAAATTAAAAATAACAACAAACATTTGAAAAAAGGACATTGTATAATTTCAATTGATCATACGTTGTAACCCTTGGGACTTACGATCTTTTGAGGGTTTACAAAGTTGAACCATGTGCACAAAGTAATAATTTGTGTCAAGTTAAAATTTATAGGGGCCAGGGGAACCAGCAGTTAGCTTAATGGCTATGTCGCTGGACTCCCACGTAGTCAACCACAGTTCGTGTCCCGGACTGGTGGCTTAAAACTCACACTGGGAGCGTGTGCGTGTGTGTCCAAGATCCCGAGAGGAGAATGTAGGAGAAGGGATTGTGGCGTGACCATCCCCCATGGGGAGTGATTTCTCGCTTTCTGTCTCTCTGTCTCTGTCTGTCTGGCGAGCACATGCGCCCAAAAACTTCTCAAAAAAAAAAAAAAATTTATGGGGGCCAGCTGATGTGGTAGTTAGGTGCTAGACTCCCAATGGCTAACTGCAGTTTGAGTCCCAGACCTGGCAGCATGCTTTCTCACTCCCCTACTCCTCTGTCTCTCTCTCTTAACTATAGGAAGTTAAATAATAATAATAATAGTAATAAATAAAATTAATTATTTAGGGGCCCAGTAGGTGGCATAGTGGTTAAGCGCCTGCGACCATGGTTCAAGTCTTGGACCTGTTGGCTTGCTTTCTCACTTTCTCTCTCTCTCTCTGTCACTCTGGTCAAATTAAAATAAGCACATGAATAAATAAAATTAAACAAATAATTCTTTTAAAAATTAATTATTTGGGGGCCAGTAGGTGGCATGGAGATTAAGGGCACTGGACTCCCACATGGCCGATTGTGGTTTGAGTCCCAGACCTGGTGGCTTGCTTTCTCACTTTCTCTCTCTCTCTCTTTTTTTTTTTGGAAAGGTTTTTGCTATAGGGCGCGTGCACTTGCCGGAAAGACAGAGAGACAGAAAGAGAGAAATCACCCCCCCAGGGGAGATGGCCACGCTGCAATCCCTTCTCCTCCATTCTCTTCTTGGGATCTTGGGCACACACGCACACACACCTGGTCTCTCTCTCGCTCTCTGTCCTTCTCTGGTCAAATTAAAAATAAAAAATAAAGTTAAAAAACTTTAATTATTTAATTAAATGTATAAGTATATACAAAATTTCATTTAATTATGCATAAGTTACTGGGCATAAGAGTAAAAAGAAAAACATTACTCTTTAGCTATTTAAATGTAACAGGTACAAGGACCAGCAGTTAGCGTAATGGCTATGTCGCTGGACTCCCATGTAGTCAACTGCGGTTCGTGTCCCGGACCCGGTGGCTTAAAACTCATGCCGGGCGTGTGTGCCCAAGATCCTGAGAGGAGAATGGAGGAGAAGGGATTGCAGCGCGGCCATCCCTCCTGGGGGGTGATTTCTCGCTTTCTATCTCTGTCTTTCTGGTGAGCGCATGCTCCCTATAGCAAAAACCTCTCCAAAAAAAAAAAAAAAAAACCCCTAACAGATACAGATATATCAATATCAGAAGAAGGGGCCAGCAAGTGGTATGGGGGTGAAGGCACTGGATCCCATGGGGCAGGCTCTGTGGTTCAAGTCCTGGACCCAGCAGCCTGAAAAACACACCAGTCCTTGTGCGTGCATGGCCAAAATCCCAATAGGAGAATAGAGGAGGGATTGTGGCATGGACATCGCCCTCGGGGGTTGGGATTTCTTTTCTTTTCTTTTCAAAATTATTTTATTCATTCATTCATTTCTTTTCATTTGACCAGAGAGACACACAGAGAGATACAGAGTGAGAGGAAGTGAGAAAGCAAGCCACCAGGTCTGGGACTCGAACCCGTGGTCAGCCATGTGGAAGTGTCCAGTGCCTTCACTACCACGCCATCTACTGGTCCCCAGGGGGTTGGGATTTCTTACCATTTCCTTCTCTGTCTCTCTCTGGTGAGCTCATGTGCTCTACGGCAAAAAAATCTAAAGAGAAGAGAGTAGTTTTTGATCCTCTTAATAGTTTAGATGGACAAGACTTCTGGCAAATGAGCCCTGCTGCGTGTCCTTAGAGTCTAAGATATTAGCTCCCTGTGTAATACCTGAAAAACAGTTTAGCAAGTTGCAGTATCTTCATTTTTGACATGGACCTGCGGGGCAGGAGAAGAGGGGAGGGAGAGAGAGAGAAATCACCCCTCAGGGAGGATAGTCACACCGAAACCCACCTTAGCATTTTAAAAAAATTTTTTTGAGGGATTTTTGCTGTAGGGCCTGTGCTTTCTCTGGAGAGACAGAGACAGGAAGAGAGAAATCACCTCCCCAGGAGGGATAGCCACCGTTGTAATCCCTTCTGAGGCACCCTCCTCCTGGAATGTTGGGTATGCATGCACAGGCACCTAGTTGGAGTTTCAAGCTGCATTGGGTCTCTAACTGCGATGGCCCCATAGTGCTTTGACCACTAGCTATTTTATAGATCAGGTTAAAAGATATAGGAGAAAAAACAGACCAGCTCATAGCTATGGAGACTTCTTCAGGAGGACAGCCAAAGAGGCGAGGTGGTTAAGGTGACTGCTTTAACCACTTAGTCCCACCTGGCTGACTTTGGTTTGATTCCTGAACCCTAATGCTTGAAAAATAGGCCCCAAGACCAGAGAAGGGAATGGAGAAGGGATTAAGGTGTGTGGTCATGCCCCCTGGGGGAGCTCTTTGTCTCCACCTCCGCCTTCCTCCCTCTCCCCAGCCCGCACCTGGCATCACTGGGCCCCCCCCATGCTTCCAGACTGACTCTCCTCTGGGCGCAGGTGAGTGCGTGCCCAAAATCCCGGTAGGAGAAATGGACAAGAGATTCCGGTAAAACTATCCGGTCTATCTGGTCGGAGTGCATGCTCACTGCTCCCACCCCAAGCTCTGCGTGGGGGGCGAAGCGCGAGGAGTAACTTAAATCCACAAGTGTATACAGTAGTGGTCGGTTTCAACAGTGGAATGTTGTTTCACATTGTATCTTTTTTAAACTCAATTTCCGAAATTATGTTAGTGCCCTGGAGGTTAATTTGTTTCAGTTATTTACACTACATCACTCAAACACTGCTACATTTTTATCCTTGACAGTTGTTTTTCTGTGTATAACAGAAAAAAAGTTACTCCTTTATAGGTTTAAAACTTTTTAAAAATGAGTACCTTAAAAAAAAAAAAAAAGAGTACCTCCATGGTTACAGAACTACCTAACTAATTTGTAAAAATGTTTATTTGTAGGTTTCACTCTCCCAGATCCTGATTCTGTAGGGACCGGGGAGTAGGAGCCTAAGTTTTCAGCCAGTACACAAAGTGATCGTGAGGCCGGTGGCCCCCGGACCTTAGCTGGAGAACTACTCAATGCAATGCTCTTTTCGTATTTGCAGTTTTCAAAATATTAATTTTAGAAATCCGGGTGCTGGGGGCAACCTCGGTGGCTGTCAGAAGACACAGGAACGAGCTGCCCACGTTGTGCCCTGTGGCCAGACTTCCCTTGGGTGTGCAGATCTGTCCCCGGGGCGCAATCTGTTCCTTCCCCATCGAGCGACGAACCGTGTCCCGCCCGGCTCGCTCGGACCACCCCCCCCGTCCGTTAGTCCTCTCGCCTGCCCTCGCAGGCCCCGGGGACCCAGGTTCGCTTCCCGCCACGCGGGGCTCCTCCCCGCTCGCCCTGTTGGGTGGGGTCCTCCGGGAGGCGCCCGGCGCGGCAGGTCTTGGCGCCAACCGGGTGGCGGCGCTGTGGGCCCGGCGCGGGCCCGC
>NW_006206760.1:1553248-1554490 GCF_000334495.1 Tupaia belangeri chinensis
GCTTCCCGGGGGGGAGCGGGCCGCGTCCAGATGGGAGATTTTCGAAATGAAAAAAGAGGTTACAAAGTCGCCCCTCTCCCGCTGAACTTTGGGTTTCTGACCGATAGAGGCCGGTAGAGGACTGCGGACGCCAAGTTGTCCCCCAGGATGGACTTCGCCGCCGCGCCGCCCAAGCCGGCCGCTGCCCTGTGCGGCGTGCTGAGCGCCGACGGGAAGATCGCCTACCCCCCGGGGGTGAAGGAGATCACCGACAAGATCACCACCGACGAGATGATCAAACGGCTGAAGGTGAGCGTCTACACGCGCCGCCGCGCCGGCGTCTCCGGGACAGGGTGCTTCCGCCTGCCGTGGCACCGCGCGAGCTCGGCCTGGCCCGGAGTTTCCCCTAC
The DNA here is from genome assembly GCF_000334495.1 of Tupaia belangeri chinensis. NCBI lineage: Eukaryota > Metazoa > Chordata > Mammalia > Scandentia > Tupaiidae > Tupaia > Tupaia belangeri. The sequence goes on from NW_006206760.1 coordinate 1,553,638, forward strand.
CAAGTTCTTTGTTGTTTTTTTTTTTTTGTTTTTTTTTTTTAAGACACCATCTCCTTTACCCTCTCTGGAGAGCATTTTGCATCTCGCCTGGCTCTTGGAATAAGTGATTTAGGGCCATAGCGGTTGTGGGACTTTTAGAAACAGCGTGTGATGTTTTGTTTTGTTGCATTTCGTTTTGTTGTCTGGTTTTTCCACTATTAAGAATTCGTGCGTTTTGAAAGTTTTTCTTGGAACTATTTTACTTAATGTCAATGCTAATCAGAATAGCATGCATGCCACCCTACATGGACGCAAAACTTGCTCTAAGGTTTCCATTTTCATCCCTCTCCGAGGGTACTGATGTAAACACAAAAGACTTTTTTTAATTGTCACACTTTTTTTTGTTTATGCAGGAGCTTAATTATGTATATGAGGAGACTTGGAAAAGTTCATGGGGAAATGGAATGAAAGTATGAGTTTATTTTGGTGCAAAGATTTTGAAATCCACAGTTTTTTCATAAACTTTTCGGAGGCCTCCTCGTGTAGCATGGTTAATGTTGACCAGAGGTACTGACTTCTCAAAATTAAGGTTAACAGTAAGAGGAGTTAAGTCTTCCTGTACAAAGGAGTTTGAGAATATTGACCGTTAAGAGACTTCAGCATTTTTAGTTTAAGCATGGTGGTCTTTAAAGTCAGATTTGTAAGTTTCATCCTTAGTTGGTTCATTTTTTGCTTGGTGTTCTGCACATGTAGGTGGAGACCAGAGCCAAGACAAGTGAGGTTCTCAGTCAGGGCAGCTTCCAACAGCAGGGAACCTTTGACAACGTTGGAGACATTTTGGTGGTCACAGCTTGGGCTGGATTGGACTAGGGAA
>NW_006206760.1:1554521-1579537 GCF_000334495.1 Tupaia belangeri chinensis
AGGTGGTGAGTCCAGTTAGGAAACTTAGCAGCGGCCCAGGTAAAAGAAGGTGCAATCTTATGTAGGGCTATGGCAGAGAGAAAAGGAGAGGCTTACAGAGGGAAGGTCAATTAACTTGGTGAGGAATGAGAAAAGAGACAATGTTTCCACCAAGGGCAACTTGATGAAACTTAGGGAATGATCTCTTAGCCTTCCTATCCTGCCTAGTAAATGAATACAATGTTGCCGTCTAATGAAGTGTAGTGTATTCCCTTGAAGTGGATTTTGCAATTCATTGCCTTTTTGGAAGATAAGATACAAGACTTTCCATGAAAACAAATGTTGATAAGATGATAGTGAATCGAGGGGCTTGGTTGGTGCTACTGAAAGTTATATTGTATAGTGTTTTGAGGGCCTGAAAAATTAGCAACTATATATTGGTCTTTAATTTTTTAAGAGTTCTCAGATTAAGAATATTGAAAACTTGAATTCTAGTGGTGGATAATAGGGCTTAAAAAGGAAAATTATCACTGTTGATATACGTTTTCCACTTGAAAAGAGTATCAGGAGTGCTGTTAACTATAAATGGCTATATAATCAAGTCTAGAATGAACATTGAGTTAGAATATCCACTTGTGAGTTCTTTTGGAAGTCAAAATTGAGGTACATAACGTCCAATGTATTGCTGCTAAAAAATTGTTTTGATTTATTTACTCTATTATTATTACTTAATTTAGTCAGAGAGAGGGAAAGTGAAAAAAGCTGCTAGGTTTGGGACTCGAATCACAGTCAGCTATGTGTAAGTCCAGCCCCTGCAGCACCACACCACCTGTCAGGCCATAAAAGTTTGTTTTTCTGAAACATTTGAAACATTTTTTTTTTCTTTATTTTAATTTGACCAGGGAGTGAGAAAGTGGGAAAGCAAGCCACCAGGTCCAGGGCTTGAATGGTTATCGGCCCTGTGGGAGTATCCAGCACTTTAGCCACCTCGCCCCCTTCCAGTCCCAAAACAGGTTTTTTATATTCCTCCTGCCTTACTTTCTGTCTGTTTTTTGACTTTGTACTTTTTAGGGATTCCTGCTTAGTTAAAGTATTAGTGTCTCTTTGGAAATGTAAATTTTAAGCAATGTTTAAGGATTTTTGAAATTTTTATAATTTCTTATTAGAACCTTATTTGAGGGTAAATTTTATTATTCAATTATTTGTTATTATAGCATAGCGACAGTGTTCAAGTTCCGTATAAATAAACCTTAAAGACCAGTAAATTAAGGCCAGCAGGTGGCATAGTGGTTAAGGTGCTGGACTTGCACATGGTCAATCATGCTTTGAGTCTTGACCCAGTGGCTTAAAACTCATGCCGGGCGCATGTGCATGTGCGCCTAAAATCCCGAGAGAAGAATGGTGGAGACGAGACGGTGGTGTGGCCATCCACCCTTAGGGGGATTTCTCTCTTTCTGTCTTTCCAGCAAGTGCATACACTCTATAGCAAAAACCTCTTAAAAAAAAAAAAAAAAAAAAAAAAAAAAAAGACCAGTAAAAAATCTTGGTTATAGTAATTCAGAGATGTTTGGTCCATTCTCTTTGGTGTTGAAGAATGGAATAAGTGGTGGGGAGGGCAGCAGGTTGCATGGCAATTAAGGCTCTGGAATTCCCACATGGCTGACTGGTTCAAGTCCTGGACCTGGTGGCTTGCTTTCTCTCTCTCTGGCAAAACTTGTGAAAAAATAATAATAATGATTAATTAATTAAATAATTCCTGGGGGAGGGGAAAAAGAATGGAATAAGCGAGGACCAGCAGGTAGCTTGGTGGTTAGGGCACTGGACACTTCTACATGGCTGACCGTTGTTCGAGTCCCAGACCTGGTGACTTGCTTTCTCACTTTCCCTCTTTCTCTCTTGTTTTGTCTCTCTCTGGTCAAATTTAAAAAGTAAATGGATAAGTAAAATTAAATATGTATATTTAAAATAATGGAATAAGCATTTCTACCGTGGGAACATAATTCTAGAGTTAGAAGGATCTTAGAAGAAATTCCAGAATCTCTAACTTCACTGATAAGAAAAGTTGGGCCCAAGGTGGCCAAGTAACATTTACCGAGATCAGTCATAGGGCAGGTTATTGGCAATGCAAAGGAAATAGCATTATACTTATTTTGGTTCTTTTACAGCTTTTCTTTTAATTGCCAGAGAATGCGTGTACTAGAGAGAGAAAGAACTCCCAGTGGAGCATCATCACTGTAGTCGTTTTCCTCCACTCTTCCCTCCTGTCAGGATCTTGGGCGTGTGCACCCCAGGGCTGGGATTCAAGCCCTGATCAGCCATATGGGAGCCGCTCTTAATGCGCAGCGCTTAACCACTGCGCTACAGAGCTGGCCCAGTAGGGCTTTTCTCTAAGGAATCTACACTAGGTAGTTGTGGGGTTGTGTGTGTGTGTGTGTACTTTTTTTTATCATGCAGTTGAAGATAAGAAGTGAAAAGAGAAGGGAATCAGTGAAAACTTGGTATTCACCAGAGATAAAGGACAGCTCTTTTTTTAAAAAAAAAAAAACATTGGAAACTTTTGAAGTTTCTTTCTTTCCTTTTTTTTTTTTTTTTTTGGAAGTGTTTTTGCGTGCGCTTGCCAGACAGACAGAGACAGAGACAGAAAGCGAGAAATCACCCCCCAGGGGGGATGGTCATGCCGCAATCCCTTCTCCATTCTCCTCTCAGGATCCTGGGCGTGCACACACATGTGCCCGGCATGAGTTTAAGCCACCGGGTCTGGGACTTGAACCGCGGTCAACTATGGGGGAGTCCAGTGACATAGCCATTACGCTAACTGCTGGTCCCTTGAAGTTTCCTTTTAAATAATTCTTTGGGACCAGCAGGTGGCATGGTGGTTAAGGTGGTGTACTCCCACATGACTGACTGCCCTGGACCCAGCGGCTTAAAGCTCACACCAGGCGTGTGTGCGAGTGTGTCCAAGATCCCAAAAGGAGATTGGAGAAGGGATTGTGTTGTGGCCATCCTCCTGGGGGAGGTGATTTCTCACTTTCTCTTGGGCGAGCACATGCGCCCTATAGCCAACATCGCTCTCTCTCATAAAAAAGTAAGTTTGTCTTTGGAAGAGGTGAGATGTACTTTAATACACTGGAAGTTTACGTGCCCTTGTCTAGGAGAGGACTTGCGTGTTTCTTTACGTCTGCTCACGTGGTCTGCTGTCGGTCCCTGGACGTGCGGCGCCCCCCTGGCTTTACTCTTAGCTGTGTGTTACTTCCTGAGGGACGTCTTAAGAGTGCCCGCTTTGTGCTCTAAGCTCCTTCGTGTCTCTCATTGGAGTTGCGATGACATCTACCCATATGTTTATTCGGTTTGTATCCCAAACACGTCTATAAGCTTCATAAATACAGTACCATATCTGTTTTTCATTTTTGTATCCTCATTGCCAAGCTTAATGCCAAGCTTAATGTTAAATAGGAGTCAGCAGGTGGTGTGGTGGTTAAACGCATTGGATTCCCATATGGCCAACCGCAGTTCGAGTCCCAGACCTGGTGGCTTGCTTTCTCGCTTTTCCTTTCTCTCTCTCTGTCTCTGTCTGGTCAAATTAAAAATAAATAAATGTCGATAGCAAATGGAGATGAATAAATAAATAATTTTTTTTAAATGGTGCGTTAAATACTCATCATATGAATGAATTGGTACTTTATATTAATGTTGGAATAGACACCTTTCTTTTTTGTAGAGGTTTTGGCCTTAGGGCACATACACCAGACAGAAAGGGAAAGTGAGAAATGCCACGATCTGGGACCAGCAGTTAACGTAATGGCTATGTCGTCTATTGCGGCTGAGTCCTGGACCCGTGGATTAAACTCACACCAGGCGTGTGTGTGTGCGTGCCCAAGATCCCGAGAGGAGAATGGAGGAGAAGGGATTGTGGTGCGGCCATCCCCCCTGGGGGGTGATTTTTTCGCTTTTTGTCTCTCTGTCTGGTGAGTGCACGCACCCTATAGCAAAAGCCTCTCCAAAAAAAAAAGGAAAGAAAAAGAAATGGCATGATCCGTTCTCCTTGGGATCTTGGGCATGCATGCACATGTGCCCAGCGTGAGTTTCAAACCACTGGGTCCAGGACTCGAACCATGGTCAGCCATGTGGGAGTCCCGTTATGTAACCGCTACGCCTTCTGCTTGGCCCAGACAAATACTCTCTTTTTTGAAAGTGAAGGACTATTTGGGAGAAAAAATTGAATTATACCTAAGAACTTTCCCTGAGATTGCATCCCAGAGATAATACATAGGTACTTAGAATTTTGGAGCTTAACGGTAGTTGAGAGGGTATTTGGTTTTGTTCTAAGTTTCCACATGAAGAAACTGACCTTTTGAGAGATTATGAACAGCCGCCATCACATGAACCTGAAGCTCTCGTTAACTTCTGCTACTTGGTTAATGTAATTTACAGTTATATATTAATCAACAGAAATTTAAAAGTCATACTAGAGTAGCTGTTTGGAAGGATTTTGCTGCATCAATCGTCACGAGTAGGCCATTCTCTCGTGTATCAATAGTTGTGGGTTTGAAATTGATGCAGGGACACGGCTGATACTTTCTCGAACACGTTTAAAATACACCTATAGGGGCTAGCGGGTGACATGGTGGTTCAGGCCCTGGTCTCCCACATGCACTACTGCAATTCACGTCTCGGAACCAGTGGCTTGAAATGCGTGCCCCAGATTCCAAGAGGATGATGGGAGAGAAGGGACTGTGGCATGGCCAGCCCCTCTGGGGGTTCTCACTTTCTGTCTCTCTGTCTCCCCAGCGAGCACATGGACCCTTTAGCAAAAATCTCTCAAAAAAAGTGAAATTAAATAAAATACACTAGGGCTGGCAGGTGACATGGTGGTTAAGGGTACCGGACTCCCACATGGCCAACCGCAGTTCGAGTCCCGGACCTGGCAGCTTGCTTTCTCTATCTCCCTCCTTCCCTCTCTGGTGAAATTAAATAAATAAATAAATAAAGTTAAATCAAAAAGAATTTTTAAAAAATATTAATTCAGGGGACCAGTAGTTGGCGTAATGGCTATGTTGCTAGCCTCCTATGTAGTTGACCGTGGGTTGAGTCTCAGACCTAGTGGCTTAGACTCATGCTGGGCATATGTGCGTGCATGACCAAGATCCCAAGAGGAGGATGGAGGAAAAGGGATTGCAGCGTGGCCTTCCTTCTGTCCCCCGGGGGTGATTTCTCGCTTTCTGTCTCTCTCCCTCTCTGTCTTTGTGGTGGGCACATGCTCCCTATAGCAAAAACCTCTCCAAAAAAAATTAATGTAGGGGCCAGCAGGTGGCATGGTGGTTAGGGGTGCTGGATTCTGACTGCAGTTCAAGTCCCAGACTTGGCAGCTTGCCTTCTCGCTTTCTCCCTCTCTCATTTCTGGCCAAATTAAAACAAGCAAACAAACAAACAAATAAATAAAACAATTCTTTTAAAAATTAATTAAAAAAGTAAAATACACTGATACACAATTGCACGAGCAGCACTAGGACTTCTGCCCGGAGCTAGTCTGTCCTGGATTACACGCCAGAACAGAACCACGTGCCAAGCAAACTGAAAGTAGGAGGGACTTGGTAATCCCTGGTTTTTAGATGGAGAGATAGCAGGGTGAGATTTGTTTCCTTTTCTGTTTTTAATTTTTTTCCTAAAACTTGTTTTTTGAAATTCATCTCTTCAACCCCAGAGCTCAGTGCCCCAGACACTACTCTGGCTATCACTCCATACCCAGATTTTCCAGTCCTGTCACAGAATCAAGTCAAAATACTACCTGTGCTAAGAAGTAGGTGGCATTAAGGAATAGTTTTAGGAAAAATTCCCCATTTTTCTCCCATCAGGTGTATTTATTTGCATTGGGATTTTTTGCTGTTTTTTTTGTTTTGTTTTGGGGGGCTATCTTTCTCACGATGTGAACCATTCTTTCTCACTGTCTCCTCTGCTTTGCAGCAGTCCGGCCTGTTCGACAGTTAGTAGAAATTAGCACATGTGGTGGGCATGATTTAAAGCATCCATGCCCCTTTCCTCACCAAGCCTAGTAGGGGCCGGTAGGGGGGTAGATTAGGGCAGGAAGGCCATAAATCTTTTCTCTTTCCTTCTTTCTGAGAACTAGTTGGTTTGATGGTGGTGGTGGTGGTCCTTTGCTATAGCGTGTGTGTTTGTTGGAGGGAGACAGGGGAAGTGCAGAATTCACTCCTCACTGGAGATGACTACACCACAGTCTCTTTTTCTCCATTCTCTTCTTGGGACTTCTGGCACGCACTCACAGATGCCGTGTGTGTGTGTGTGTTACATAGTATCATTTTATTTAACCTTATTTATTTATTATTCATTTAAATTTGACCAGAGACGGACAGAAGTGAGAGAGAAAGCAAGCCGCCAGGTCCAGGACTTGAACTGCAGTCGGTCGTGTGGGAGTTCAGTGCCCTTAGCCACCATGCCACCTACCGGCTCCAGCCTGGTGTGTATTAAGCCACTAGGCCCAGAGCTTTATTTTTATATACAGGAGTCAACCATGCAGGATCCAACCCTTTAGCCTTGCGACCCTCTTGCCCTGGTTGTAATTATTTTACTTCCGTGACTAACTTTTATTTATCCTTGGTTTCCACATTGGTGATAATGTTGCATGTAATTGAGCATGTAATTTCAACTCTATATTCTGTTCATTTGTTATGTTTGTGTGGTTAATCTAGAAGATTCTGCTAAGAACTTTAAAATTAATAGAGAGGCAAGAGTTTTTAAAATTATCCTGCATGGTAATTAAGGTGCTAGATTCTACATGGCTGAATGACATTTGAGTCCCCGACCCAGTGACTTGAAAATCACACCATGTGTGTGCCCAGAGTCCCACGAGGAGAATGGTTGCAGCGTGGCCATTCATCCTGGTGGGGGGGATGAGTTCTCTCTTTCCCGAAGATGTGGCTCAGTCCACATGCCCTAGTGAAAAAAAAAAAAAAAAAAAAAGAAGTCCTAGGCTAGTTAGAGGCATGGAGACTAAGGCAGCTGCATCTCACATGGCTGGCTGACTGGTTCGAGTCCCAGACTCTGCAGTATGGAAAACTCGGAGGGTTTGGGTGCATGAATGCCCAAAATCCTGAGAGGAAAATGAAAGAGAAAGTGCTACTGTGTGGCCATCCACCCTGAGAGATGGCTTCACACCTTTCCTCTTTCTCTCTTTCTGGCACGTGCATGTGCCCTATAGCAAAACGTGAAAGAAAGAAAACATCGGCACCAACAGGTGGTACGGAGCTTAAGGCAGAGGGACCTCACGTAGCTGACTGAGCAGTGGAGTCTCAGACCCAGCAGCCTGGAAATCACACGAGACCCGTGTGCCCAAATCCCGGGAGGGTAATGGAGAAGGGGAGTGATTTCCCACCCACTCTCTCTCTCTCTGTCTCTCTCCAGAGAGCACACTGCCCTCGAGGGAAAAAAAAAGAAGTCCAAAATATACCTAATACGTTTGTAAAGTTATGCTTAGTGCTGCACAGTTCTCTTTTCAGGCTGTATTTGCGTAGAATTATTCTGCTTATCAGTTGCTATGTAACAGACAGTCTTTTAAAATAAGTTCTGTTGTGGTAAAGCATACATAACAAAACTCATGATTTTATTTTTTAATTGCCAGAGTGCATACATGCTTGTTAGAGTAAAAGCACCCAACAATGGGGTGTGGTCACACTGCGGTCCTGTTCCTCCATTTCCTCATCGCATCATAACTTGAAATATTCAAACATGTATGCCTCATGTGTTTTTCTTTTTTTTTTTTTTAAGAGAGATTTTTGCTACAGGGTACATAGGTGTGCTAAAGAGACAGAAAGTGAGAAATGACTCCCCAGGGGGCTGGCTACGCCACCATCCCTTCTCCTCCATTTTCCTCTCTGGATTTGGGCATGCATGCACATGTGCCTGGCATGAGTTTTAAGCTGCTGGGTCTAGGACTTGAACCATGGTCAACTACACGGGAGTCCAGCAACATAACCATTACGCTGTATGATGGTCCCCCTCATGTGCTTTTCAACTGCCAAGGCTAGAGTTCAAATCATGATCGGCCATGTGGGATCTGGCTTCCTCAACCTCTGAGCTATAAGACAAGTCCTATCATTTATTTTTTTAAAATTTGCTTTAGGGTATATGCACTCACCAGAGACAGAAAAGGAGAAAGTGAGAAAGCTGCACAGGAAGTGGTCGGGCGGCAATCTTCTCTCCTCTGTTTCTCTTTTGGGGACTTTGGGCATGCATGCACATGCACTTGGCATGTTTTACAAGCCACCGGATTTGAGAATTGAACTGCGCAGTTGGTTACATGGGATCCAACTGCCTTGACCATCATACTATAGGTTGGCCCCTGCCCAACCAAGTCTTTTTTATTTTTTCTTTAAAGAATTATTTTATTTATTTATTCATTCATTCATTCATCCATTTAATTTGACCAGAGAGGGACAGAGAGAGAGAGAAGGAAAGTGAGAAAGCAAGCCTCCAGGTCTGGGACTCGAGGAACCGCAGTTGGCCGTGTGGGAGTCCAGGGCTCTTAACTACACCACCACCTGCTGGCCCCCCTTTTATGTTTTTATTTAGGGAGAGATTTTTGCTATAAAGTACCTGTGCTTGCTGGAGAGAGAGAGAGAGAAAGTGAGAAGTCATCCCCCCATGGGTGATGACCACACTGGAATCCCTTCTGTCCTCCCCTTGGGATTTTGGACATGCATGCATTCATGCACACGTGCCTGCCTGACTTTCAAGCCGCTGGGTCTGGGACTTGAACTGTGGTCAGCCATACAGGAGTTCAGCATCTTAACCACCACGCTTGCCTGCTCCCCCAAGTCACATGCATTTTTCATGTCTCTCCAATGTCTACTTTTTAAAAACAAAGTTATCGTCATTGTTCTTTTTTTTTTTTTTTTTTTTGAGAGGTTTTTGCTACAGGGCGCATGCGCTCGCCAGACAGACAGAGACAGACAGAGAGACAGAAAGTGAGAAATCACCCCCAAGGGGGGATGACCACGCCGCAGGCCCTTCTCCTCCATTCTCCTCTCGGGATCTTGGGCACACACGCACACACGCCCAGCGTGAGTTTTAAGCCACCAGGTCCGGGACGCAAACCGCGGTCGACTACGTGGGAATCCAGCGACATAGCCATTACGCTAACTGCTGGTTCCCGTCATTGTTCTTTAATTGGATCAGAGAGGACGGATGCCAGTGAGAAAGCAAGCCCCAGGTCTGGAATTCGATCCTTCACTGGCCATGTGGAGTTCAGTGCCCTAACCATCATGTCACCTGCTGGCCCCTGAATCTCTGTTCTGAATAATCCCGTGACTTTTTGAGGGAGAGAGGGCTTTCACGACATGACGTTTTTGAAGCATTCATGTCGTTTACCTCATAGGAGTTCCACCACCTGGTTTTGTCTTTACTTCATTATATTTAGCCTCAAGTTAAACTCGCTTTTCTTTTTTAAAGCAACTATCATAAGTGCTTGTACCACACGAGTAATATTTATTTGCCTTTGCACCGTGTCAGGAGGCACATAATGTCACTTTGTCCTTACGGTTATTCTAACTTTGGTCACCTGGTTACAGCTAGCCAGCTTTCTCCATTATAAGGATATATTTCTTTTTTACAATTCATAAGTAATCTTCGAGGTGTTAGTTTGTGAGAATAACTTGTTTTCTTAACACATTTTTCTTAATTGTTTTTTGTACACTTTGATGACTTTCTTCATTCTGTTATTTCTTTTTTTTTTTAATTTTATTCATTCATTTACTTATTTTGACCAGAGAGAGACACAGAGAGAGAGAGAGAAAGTGAGAAAGCAAACCACCAGGTCCAGGACTTGAACCATGGTCAGCCATGTGGGAATGTCCAGCGCCTTAACCACCACGCCACCTGCTGGTCCCCAATTCTGTTATTTCTTCTACATGTATTGGCTGACATCTTTCTTTCTTTTGGAAAGACAAAAACATAGGGCGTGAGTATTTACCAGAAGGACAGAGAGAGGGAAAGTGAGAAATCACTTCCCAAGAGGGATGGCCACGCTGCAGTCCCTTCTCCTTTATTCTCCTCTTGGGATTTGGGGCACACACGCACATGTGCCTGGCTTGAGTTTCAAGCTGCCAGATCCAGGACTGAATCTCAGTTGGCAATGTGGGAGTCCAGCACCTTAACCACTACTGCACCTGCTGGCCCCATGTGGCAGTTTTGTCTAAAGGAGAGTCTGCCTCCCCATTAAAAACCTACTCATATTGAGTCAGTAGGTGACACGGAGATTAAGGTGCTGGATCCAACATGGCTAGCTGCATGGTTTGAGTACTGGACCCAGAAGCTTGAAAAATCACTCTTAAGTACATGTGTGCCTAAAATCCTAAGAAGAGAATGGAGGAAAGGGGATCGACCAGCACCTCTGGGGGGTGACTTCTCACCCCCCTCCCCGCCATGTGTGCATCTCTTGGGCAAATGCATGTGCCCTGTTGCAAAAGCTAAAAAATAAATTAATAAATAATTACGTATGCATTATTTTATTCACAGAGTTCTAAATAATACTTTACTCCTTGAGACTCAAGTTCTCCCAGATGACGTACTGGCTCTGGTGTCCTTTTCTTTTCTTTTCTTTTTCTTTCTTTCTTTTTTTTTTTGGGGGGTGTCCTTTTATTTAACTTTATTTACTTTTTCAAAAAGAATTATTTAATTTTATTCACTGTCATTATTTTTATTTATTTGTTTATTTTTTGAGGTTGACCAGAGAGATAGAGAGAGAAGGAAAGAGAGAGCAAGCTGCCAGGTTCAGAACTCGAACCGCCATGTGGGAGTACAGCTGCCTTATCCACCATGCCACCTGCCAACCCTATTTACTTATTTTTTAAATTTGAACAGAGAGGGACAGAGAGAGAGAGAGAGAGAGAGAGAGAGAGAGAGAAGCGAGCAAGCCAGCCGCCAGGTGCAGGGCTAGACCTGTGGTTGGCCATGTGGGAGTCCTGTGTCCCTGACTACCACACTGCCTGCCGTCCCCTTTTGAAACATCTAATGTCCTTTGGATGTGTCTCTGAGTTGTGAACACTCTGCTTTCTGGTACAGGATGCTCACCGTGCACTTCCCACTCTGCTGTTGGATGTTCTTGTTATTCTCTCCCCGCCAGGAGCCCTGTTGCATCTTAGTAGAGTGTGATGTTCACAGACTCGGACAGGGGCACTGAGCTTGTCTTGCTATTAGGATGTGATTTCTTCAGGGTCTTTCAGTATGCAAAGCTAAGAAATATATGCCTTTATTTACTTAATCAGTCAATCGAGCGTTTATTCTGAGTTCTTCCTAAATTTCCTCCGTTCCGTATTTGTATCTTTCATTTTCTGTAGTGATAGTATTTCCATTCTGATGTATTGTGTATCAGAAGTCCACGTGGTGCTCACCGTAGAGCAGATTTAAGTACATTAATGAGAGGACGACAGGTGGCGTGGTGGTTGACTGGACTCCCACATGTGGTTTGACTCCTGGACCTGGCAGCTTGTTTTCTCACTTTTTCTCTCTCTGGTCAAATTAAAATGAAGTTAATAAAAAATAATTCTTAAAATTAAGGAAGAAAAAATTAATGAGGGACCAGCAGATGGTGTAATGGTTACATCGCTGGACTCCTGCATAGTTGACCATGGTTTGAGTCCTGGACCTAGTGGCTTGAAATTCATGCTGGGCACGTGTGCGTGCATACCCAGTGTCCCAAGAGGAGAATGGAAGAGAAGGGGTTATGGCATGGCCATCCTCAGGGGGCAGGGGGTGTTGGTTTCTCACTTTCTGTCTCTCTGAAGAGCTCATGTGCCCTATAGGAAAAATCTCTCTTTTAAAAAAAAAGACATTAATGAATTTTATTTTAAACAGTGGCTGAGGTTGACACATGAAAATATATCCAATTGAAAATTCTGGTGTGGAAGTATAAAATGAGTGGATTTTATACATTACATAAAGCCTGGGCCAGCCTATTGGCTGGTGGTTGGAGCCGCTGGATTCTACGCGGCCCACTGAGGTTTGAGTCCAGGCCCTGGTGGCCTCACTGACCTGTGCTTGGATGCCCAGGCTCCTGGCAGGGTGGGGAGAGGGGGAAGAGATTGTGGCAGGCCCATGCTCTCCTGGGGGAGCTGTCCTCCTCTCGCTCTCTGGTGAGCACACAAGACCTCTGGCAACTGGGAGAGGGAGGTGAGAAAGTGAACAGATTTTTATTTGCTGAAAACCAGTCAAGACTTAGATAACGGATCCAGGCCCAGGCCCTCAGCCCTCAGCCCTCAGCGCTTACTTATGCATGTTAAACCAGTCTCTGTTTGTTGCCTTGCTGTCTGTAGGAAGGTGGGAAGTGCTGTAATGTGTTTGTTTTTCCGTGTCATTAAGTTATCACGAAGATAAAACAGTTAAGCTTCCCGGAGGGCTGGCCTGTGGTGTGCGGGGATCCACACCTTAGCCTCCAGGTGTCTGCGCAGTTACTTTTCCTGTTGCTAAATTTCTCTTCTCTTTTTTTCCCTGTCACTAAATTTCATATTCACTGCTCTCAAAAGCTTTGTCTAAAAATGATATTTTAAATTACAGGATGTTTTACATTAAGTGTGACTTTTTCCCAATTCTTTTAAATTTACTTCTATTCTGAAAACGTTTGAATTTATTTGGAAGGCGTGTTGTCGAAAAAGTTATAACATATTTCTCTATGCAAAAATGTGTCACCACTTTTCTGACAACCCAGTATATATACCATGCTACTATACCTGCCAGTCTGTTATTTTATATTTTTTGTTATTATTTTAATTTGCCAAAAGACAGAAGGAGAGGGAAATGAGATAGCAAACCACCAGGTCTGGGACTAGAACCGCAATTGGCCAGGTGAGAGAGAGTCCAGTGCCTTACCACCATGACACTTGCTGGCCCTGGCGGTCTATTATTTATTTATTTACTAAGAATTATTTTTTATTTAACTTTATTTATTTTAATTTGACCAGCGAAGGACAGAATGCGTGTGTGAGAGTGGGGTAGCATGGAGTGAGAAAGCAAGCAGCCAGGTCTGGGACTTGAACCACCGTCAGCCATGTGGAAGTCCCGTGTTATTAAACACTGTGCCATATGCCTGCTCCAGCAGTCTATTATTTAGAACTCTATATTTATCTATATTTCTATTAAATGATTTTATTAGTAATTTGACAAGAATAGTCTTGAGAGGTTTTTGCTATAGGTGAGCTCTTGCCAGAGAGACATAGAAAGCGAGAAATTCCCCCTCCCCCTGGGGGGATGGCCACACCACAGTCCCTTCTCTTCCACTCTCTTGGGATCTTGGGCATGCACACACATGTGCCCGGGATGAGTTTAAGCCACCGGGTCCAGGACTTGAACCGTGGTTGACTACATGGGAGACCAGCAACACAGCCATTACACTATCTGCTGGTCCCAAGAATAGTCTCTTAAAGGTAATCATTTACAAGCTCATCTGAGAGAGTTACTTTCTTATGAAAGCAGACATTCTGGTTTCTAAATGACTTCTCATGTCCTCCATTGAACTGACTGCTACAAATCCAAAGTGTATTGTGAGGGAGTCGGAAAGAAATTCAGACGGAAGCCCAGTAGTGGTGTACAGCGGTGGTGCAGCTCTTTGCATGCTGGATGCCACAGGACAGATCTGAGTTCAGTTCCCAGTTAGCCTGTAAATTCCAGGGCCTCGCTCCCACGAATCCGGCCGACTGAGAATGTTGAAAGGAGGAGCATCGTGTGAGGCCCTGTTACGGGGACTTGTCTTTCTGTCTCTCTCATGTAATAAATAAATAGATAAAAATAAAAAGCACACATTTTTTGAGGATAAGTTGACTGTTTCTGTACATTTTACTAATGAGATTAATTTTTCTAAAACAATAAACATTGACTTACTTTGCATTTTCAATTGTATGTGGTTTTCCTAGACTAGTCATTATTTACGTATCTGATTCCTGTAGGACTTCTGAGTCATCAAAGAGAAAATGTTTATGTGGCTTTATTATTACTTCACTTTAATTATTTACAAATTGGCAGTGCTTGAAATATATGATGGTATTTGAACAGAACATTTCAAATAGTAAATTTCCCTACTAAGATGATTTTCTTCTCTCTCTCTTGCTCTGGTTCCCCCCACCCCTTGATTGTCAGAGGGCATGTATGCTTCCTGGAGGGGTCAGAGGGGCAGAGGGGAGAGGAGAAAGCACCCAGGGGGGTGTGGTCACGGCGCAGTCCCTTCTCTTACATTTCCCATCCTTTGGGGCACGCACGGACAGGAACCCAGCATGTCTTTTAAGCTGTGGTGTCCAAGATTTGAACTGCATGGTCAGCCACGCGGGATCTGGCTCTCTTAGACTCTAGGCTCTGGGCTGATCCAGAGATGACTTTCTTTAATGTGTGCCTTTAAGATTTTTTTCTTTTCTTTTTCTTTTTTTTTTTTTTTTAAAGTTTGCTACGGGTCATGTGCACTTGCCAGAGAGAGAGAGTGAGGAGTGGCCGTGGCGCAGAGTCCCTTTGTCATCCTCCTGTTAGGATATTGGGCACGCACATACATGTGCCCTGTGTGCTTTTCAAGGTCAGGACTCAAACTGCGCAGTGGGCCATGTGGATCTAGCCACTCTAAACTCTGTGCCACCTGCTGGACCAAGATTTTTTTTTTTTTTTTTTTTTTATCTTTTTTTTTTTTTTTACTGTGATATGTATTCTGTCTTTTTTTGTGTGTTTATCTTGTTGGTTTTTTTAATTTTTACAATTTTTTTTGGAGAAATTTTCGCTATAGGGCACGTGTGCTCACCGGACAGATAGAGAGAGACAGAAAGCGAGAAATCACCCCCCAAGGGGGAATGGCTATGCCGCAATCCCTTCTCCTCCATTCTCCTGTCGGGATCTTGGCCACGCACACACACGCCCCCAGCATGAGTTTTAAGCCACCGGGTCCAGGATGTGAATCGCGGTCGACTATGTGGGAGTCCAGCGACATAGCCATTACGCTAACTGCTGGTTCCCTTGTTTGGGGTTTTCAAAATTTCTTGGATAGTTTACCTTTTGTTATTTTGGGAAAGCACTCAGCCATTGTGTCCATAAATATTTATTGTCCATTTCCTTCTCCAATATATCTCATATTATTTGATAGTTTGAGGATGTGGTTTCCATTTCTCTGCTGAAATTCTCCCCGTTTATGCATGTTGTCCTCTTTCTATGATGTCTTTTAATAAATCATAATTGTTTTTAAGTCTCTTTTTGATAGCTCTAGCGTCTGGGTCACCTATGGTTCTGATTTTGTTGAGTTATTTATCTCTTGACACTGGGTCCCCCTCCCTTACCCTTTGTTCTTTATTGAATGCTGGATGTTATGTGTAGAAGATCAATAGACATTTAGTAAATTATTATTACTTTGAAAAATTTTTGCCAGAGGGCATGCATACTTGGGGGGGGGGCGCAAAAAAGCATTTCTCCATGGGGCGTGACTGACCCATCATTAACATAGGCTTTACTTTAGCTTGGGTAAATACGTAGGATTGCAGTCATTGGGGCAATAGATAGGTAGATAGGTAGGTAGGTAGGTAGATAGGTAGATAGGTAGGTAGGTAGGTAGATAGGTAGGTAGGTAGGTAGGTAGATAGGTAGGTAGGTAGATAGGTAGGTATATAGATAGGTAGGTAGGTAGATAGGTAGGTATATAGATAGGTAGGTAGGTAGATAGGTAGGTAGGTAGATAGGTAGGTAGGTAGATAGGTAGGTATATAGATAGGTAGGTAGGTAGATAGGTAGGTAGGTAGGTAGGTAGGTAGGTAGATAGGTAGGTAGGTAGGTAGGTAGGTAGGTAGATAGGTAGGTAGGTAGGTAGGTAGGTAGGTAGATAGGTAGATAGGTAGATAGGTAGGTAGGTAGGTAGGTAGGTAGGTAGATAGGTAGATAGGTAGATAGGTAGGTAGGTAGGTAGGTAGGTAGGTAGATAGGTAGATAGGTAGATAGGTAGGTAGGTAGGTAGGTAGGTAGGTACGTAGGTAGGTAGGTAGGTAGGTAGGTAGGTAGGCAGGCAGGCAGGCAGGCAGGCAGGCAGGCAGGCAGTTAGGTAGGTAGGTAGGTAGACTGATTGTATAGTGCACATGCACTTGCCAGGGGAGGGGGGGTAAATGAGAAAACACCTCCTAGGAAAGACGGCCATGCTTCAGTCCGTTCCCCTCCATTCTCCTCTCAGGATTTTTTTTTTTTAATTGAGAGTTTTTTGCTCAAGGGCGCATGCGCTCGCCAGACACAGACAGAAAGCAAGAAATCACCCCCCAGGGGGGATGGTCACGCTGCAATCCCTTCTCCTCCATTCTCCTCTCGGGATCTTGGGCACGCACACACGCACACGCTCCCAGTGTGAGTTTAAGCCACCGGGTCAGGGACGAACCATGGTTGACTACGTGGAATTTCAGCGACATAGCCATTACGCCAACTGCTGGTCCCCCCATTGCATTTTTTAATTGGCTCGTTTTTTAAAAATTGAACTCTAACAAGGACCTTATCAAATCGGTCACATTTTTCTAAAGATGGAAGTTTGGCTCTTTTTGTTTTTGCGGTTTCTGTTCACTGTTCTTTCCTTTCTCCATCGTAGTTTAGACGCTAACCCGGTTTCCCGACCTCAGCACTGACTCTGTAGATGAGCTAGTTTTGGGGGGCGTGTGCTGTCCGTTGTCAGGTGCTCATCAGCATCGCTGACTTGTACTTGCTACAGGATCCTAGCAACCTCCACCTCCAGTTTGCACAGAGAGAGGTGCTTCCAGGCAGTGCCAGCTATTTCGTGAGGAAGGAGGCAACATCATTGCTGCATTAAGAACCACCGTGCTGAGATAAATTTTATTTTTCTTTTCTCCTATTGGGGCGGGGGCAGGGAGTGTGCACTCACTAGGGAGAGAGAGAGAAATCAGTCCTCGGAGGTATGACCATGGCGCAGTCCCTTCCACTCTAGTCTCCGGGTGTGTCTGGGGACTTCCCAAAGTATGTGAGGCATGTGCGTGTCCGTGACCCAGGCTGACGCTGAGGGGCACCACGTCACAGGGACCCTGTCGTGGGTGCTCCCCTTCTCTGTATCTCTCTTTTTAAAATAGTAATTGCCAGAGGGGGCATGTGCTCACCAGAGAGGGGCTGGAGAGAGAAGAACCCCCCCCATGAGGCATTGTCAAGCCACAGTTTATCCTCTCTTCCTTCCTTCCTTCCGCCATAATCCATTCTTCATTTCTCTATCCAGTTGGGATTTGGGGCTAGCGTGCATGCGGGCCTGTCACGTTTTTCTAGTTGCCCAGGTCTGGGATTCAACCTATGTAGTTGACTATGTGGGATCCAGCTCCCTTAGCTATTAAGCTGAGGGGTGCGTCTTCCTTTGCTCACTGGAGAGAGGGAGAGAGGAAAGAAGTTGGTTGCAAAAGAAATAACTTTTTTCATTATTTCTTTAATTTATAAGTTATTGAGAAATCTGAATTAAGTTCTCAATATTTATATTATTTGTAAATATTTTATTGTTAATTATTTCTAATTCTACTCTGGTGAGAAAATATAGCCCATAATATTCCAGTCTTTTAGGAGCCAGCAGGTAGTGTGGTGGTTAGGGTGCTGGACTGCCATCTGACTGACCATCATTCAGATCCCAAACCTGGTGCTTGAAAATCATGCCAGGTACATGTGCATGCATGCCATCCCAGATCTGGCTCAAACCTTGGTCAGCCATGTGGGAGTCCAGTGTCCTTAACCACATGCCACCTGCCAGCCCCTAAATAGAATAATTTAAGAAGAGTGGGGCGGTTGGGACTGGCAGTTAGTATAATGGCTATGTCGCTGGACTCCCACGTAGTCAACCGCGGTTTGCAGCCCAGACTCGGTGGCTTAAACTCACGCTGGGCATGTGTGCGTGTGTGCCCAAGATCCCGAGAGGAGAATGGAGGAGAAGGGATTGCGGCGTGGCCATCCCCCCTGGGGGGTGATTTCTCACTTTCTGTCTCTCTGTCTCTGTCTGTCTGGCGAGCGCACGCGCCCTATAGCAAAAACCTCTCTCTCAAAAAAAAAAAAACCTAAACTAAACAAACAAACAAAAAAACAATAAAAAAAAAAAAAAAGAAAGGGAAACAAGCCGCCAGGTCCAGGACTCAAACCACAGTTGGTCATGTGAGAGTCCAGCATGTCTAACCACCATACCACCTGCCAGCCCTACATTGTTCAGTACATTTTTCTATAATGCAGGTCTAGTAATTAGAATGAAATGCTTTTGGGGGAGAATAACATTTTACTTGATTGGGGTTCAAAGTTAGTGTTTCGTGTCCCCATAATTGATGGCAAATGTTTATCTGAAATGCTGCTCTGTGAATAGATTTGTGTATTTAATTCGAAAATGATTTTGCACACAGACACTCTCAGATATTTTTATTAGTCTACAAATGTATGATTTTAATTGAGCATACTCATTGCTTAGCAGGTATTAGAGTTTTTAATTGCCTTTTAACATATTATAGTTTTTTTTTTATATAAGTGGAGGCTTTTTTTTTTTAAGACTCATTTTATTTAACTTTTATTTATTTATTTTTAATCTGACCAGAGAGGAACAGAGAGAGAGTGAGAAAGCAAGCTGCCAGGTCTGGGACTTGAACCACGGCAGTCCAGCTACCCTAATTACACACAAGTGCTGGCCCATCATTGCAGATTAATCACTATGAATTGAAGGGTTAGGTAGAAGCTCCTCAGTTGCATATTTTGAAATGGACTTTGAGATGTGGAAACGTACCTATGCTTTTATACTCAAGTCCAAAAATGCTGCTAGGAACTATAGTTTGAAATTGGAGGGACCAGCAGATAGCATAATGGTTACATCACTGGACTTCCACACAGTCAGCCATGGATTGGGTCTTGGACCTGGCAGTTTAAAATGCACACAGAGTGTGTGTGTGTGTGTGCGCGCGCGTGTGCGTGCCCAGGATCCCCAGAGGAGAGTGGAAGAGAAGGGATTGCAGCATGGCCACCACCCCCACGCCGCCCCCCGGGGGGTGGGGGGTGGGCACAGACTGGGATTTCTTGCCTTTTGTGTCTCTTTGCCTCTCCAGGAAGTGCATGTGCCCTACAGCAACAATGTCTCTAATAAAAGAGTAGTAAAATTTTTTAAAAATTGGAAATGAAGATGTCACTTTTATAAATTTTTGGCACCATAAGTAGAAGAAAAGTCTTCACATGTGCTTGGAGCAACATTAGTAGTTGTTGAAATGACTTTACTGCTTTGTAAGTTTCGTGTGAGTGGTTTTATTCCTTGTAATTACAGCCTGAATCGATTAGGAAACATTACCAAGTCTGCAACAGAAGTTACTTCTTAAAGTGGTACAATGTTTAGAAGTACTAATGACAGAGAGTATAAGTTAAGGGATAGTAAACGCTGAAAGAAGATGGAGACTACTTAACAGGAGTGAAATTGGCAGGAATAGCAAAAAGCAAACACAATAACAGGGAAGTCCCTTTTCCCTCTCCCTGCCGTTTCACTCAGCTTCCTATTGACAAAACTAGTAGTCAGTCGTCAGGCCTAGGAAATGCGTTTCGCAGAATCCCAATCTCAACGTCATTGAGCAGTGTGTGTGTATGCATGTATTAGGTCATCGGGAACGTCATGACGTATTTTTCTGCCTTTGTATGTAAAACTGCGACATGACTTCCCTGACGACCCAATGTTTGGAGTTGAGAGGTGCTGTGTAACTACGTAATACACGGTTGTACTCATAGTTGAATTTCTGTAGAACAATTACTGTTTTTTAAAGAATTACTTATTTAACTTATTCATTCATTTTAATTTGACCAGAGATAGAAAGAAAGTGAGAAAGCAAGAAAGCAATCCACCAGGTCTGGGACTCAAACTGTGGGTGTTCATGTGTGAGTGTCCATCGCTTTAACCACCATGCCACCTGCTGGCCCCAAGAACAATTATTTAAAGCTTTCATCAAACAAGGTGCAGCTACCCTTATAAATGACGGTCCTTCCACCTCTGTCCAGTCTTGGTGTCCAGTCTGTAGGTGGTACCATATCCAGCTCTAGGTTACATGAATGGCTACTGCAGTTCAGTCAGTTTAACCTAAGTACTGAGTTGTAGGAAAAGTCTTGGCATATTTTTCTCTTTGTCTTTGCAAAAATGTGGCTTGGCTTTTCCAACAACCCAATAGTTTTGCAAACTCTGGGCTAGAGGGCAAAACTGGTATAGTGCCAGATTTCTTTCTTTTCTTTCTTTTTTTAAATTGCCACATGTCACAGGCACTAGTTGGAAGAAAACAGAGGGAGGGAGGGGAAAGCCACCTCCAGGGGGCGCGGTCATGCTGCAATCCCGTCCTCAGTTCCTCTGTCCAGTTGGGGGTCTTAGACTTGCACACACATGCTGGCTGGTTTTCAAGCTGCCTGGGGCTGGAATTTGAGCTGGAGTTGGCCGTGGGATTTGGTCTCCCATCCGCTTGGATACAGGGCTGGCCCAGATTTTGATACATGAAAATTAATTCAAATTCCAGTGGTTATACATAAAGTTTTATCGGAATAGAGCCTTGCTCGTTCATTTCTGTGTTCTCTGTGGCTGCTCTTGTGCTGCCATTGCAGTCAGGTAGTTATGACAAACTTCATGGACTGCACAGCGTGAAATGTGGCCTGCCTTGTCCTTTACAGAAAAAATTGCTACCCCTTAAACACATAATGAGAAATCCCTACTGACGAGCTTTATCTAAAATTATTAGAAGAGAGAAAGGAAGCAAAAATCATAACGCTCGCGCACAGGTGACCGTGAGCAAGGCAAAACAAAATGCGTAACTTTTATTCTCCTTGTTTTTGTGCCAATTATCGGGTCTGACTTACCTTTCTTCTCCTACACCCCATTGTTTCTTTTGCCTTCACTCAGTACCTCAGCTGGAACTGGTCAGGTTTTGTTTAAAATTTTTGTTTGTTTGTTTTTTGTTTTTCTGAGGGATTTCTGCTATAGGGTGCATGCACTTGCCAGAGAGAGACAGAAAGTGAGAAATCAACCCCCAGGAGGGGTGGCCGTGCCACAGTCCCTTCTCCATTCTTTGGGGATTTTAAACGCGCACCTGGTGTGTTTCGAGCTGCCAGGTCCAGAACTCACCCCGGTCGCCCTCATCCACCATGCCACCTTCTGGCCCTTTTTGTTTAAATCCCAGAAGGATGCATGAGCTCCTCCAAAGAGAAGCAGAGAGAGGAGAATCCACCCTTCAGTCCAGCACAGCCACACTGTAGGCCCTTCTGTGTTTCTTTATCCTGTTACAGAGTGATTTGTAAATGTGCATTTGTTACTTTTATAACCATAAATAGCAACAGGTTTTCTAACTAAAGCTTTTCATCAGAAGTACAACTACATAACGTATTTGCATCTGGGCTGGCAGGTGCTATGGTGGTTAGGTGCTGGACTCCCCCATGGCTGAGTGTGGTTTGAGTACCAGACCTGACAGCTTGCTTTCTCACTTTCCCTGTCTTTCTCTGTCTCTGATAAGCATGTGTGCCCTGTAGAAAATTTTAAATTAGTAATACTGCTAGATTTTAAAATGAAATAATTATTTAAGAAACATATTTACACCTAGCTTTCTATTGTGAAGTGTAAACCCCATGAAAAATGTTAAATGAAATAGCTGTTTTATGGAACCTAAATTCCCTATTTGATTATCAAATTATTTGATAATAAAGCATGAACAAAATGCAAGGTAATCAGTAATGCAGCCAAATAGCAAGTTAATTTGATTATTCTAATGAGGAAGGGAACTTAACATTTTTTAAAAAACTATATTGCCTTTATAAACTTTGAACTAATTAATTAATTAATTTTTTGAGAGGTTTTTTGCTATAGAGCGTGTGCGCTCACCAGAAAGAGAGAGAAACAGAGAGACAGAAAGCAAGAAATCACCCCTCAGGGGGATGGCCACACTGCAATGCCTTCTCCATTCTCCTCTCGGGATCTTGGGTATGCACACACATGTGCCTGGCATGAGTTTAAGCCACCGGGTCCGGGACTTGAACCATGGTCGACTACATGGGAGTCCAACAACATAGACATTATGCTAACTGCTGGTCCCGTATTATTGTTATTATTAAAATTTGACCAGAGAGAGAGAAAAAGAGAAGGAAAGTAAGAAAGCAAGCTATCAGGTCCAGGACTCGAACCTTGGTCACCCACATGAAAGTCCAGCATCCCGACCACCACACCACCCACCAGCTCCAGAAGGAAACTTTTAAATGGGCTTGAATGTAAAATTAATAATGAAAGTCTTAAGTTCTTTGTAAATCTGGTGCTAATACAGATAACAAAAATCTGATAGTTGATGCTTGTTTATAGGGGTTTTTTTTTTGAGACTAGTCATTTCATACTTGTGATCTTGTCCCAAATTCTTTGTTTATGTTTTATGACTTTTTTGTCAAATTTTTAGAAGGGTTGGAAAAATTTTATTGTGAATCTTCTGATAGTAACTGATGGCTACTTTGTGTTAAAATGGAGATGACTTTTTAAAGAATACATGCTCAACTAATTTCTGATACCAGGAGTTGACTATATTCTTCTTTGTACATTTCGACAGATGGTAGTAAAAACTTTTATGGATATGGATCAGGATTCAGAAGATGAAAAACAGCAGTATCTCCCACTAGCCTTGCATCTTGCATCTGAATTCTTCCTCAGGAACCCCAATAAAGATGTTCGTCTCCTTGTAGCATGTTGTTTGGCTGACATCTTTCGAATCTATGCCCCAGAAGCTCCATACACATCCCATGATAAACTTAAGGTAAATACAGTCTTTACGTAAATTGTTTTATTTTTATAGTTCAGTTTACCCAGCTGGACATAGGTTTTATTTTCTTACTGCCCTAAATTAACTGTAAACTAATTATTCTTATTGTCTTAAATAAATTATAAAATTGGTTATTTGTTAATACTTATTATCTATGCATTTTTTTAAAGAATTATTTAACTATATTTGTTTGTTTGTTTGTTTGTTTGTTTGTTTGTTTTTAATTTGATCCGAGAAGGACAGAGTAAGAGTGAGAGAGAGAAAGCTGCCAGGTCTGGAACTCGCTTGTGTTGGCCATGTGGGAGCCCAGTGCCCTTAATCCCACCATGCCACCTGCTGGCCCCCAGATTACTTTTTTTTTTAATTAATTAACTTTATCTTATTTGTTATTATTTATGTTTTAATTTTACCAGAGAAAGACAGAGACAAAGGGAAAGTGAGGAAGCAAGCTGCCAGGTCTGGGACTCAAACCACAGTTGGCCATGTGGAATCCAGAACCTTAAACACCACATCTCCTGCCAGCCCCGGTTATTAGTATATTTATGAGACTCTGAAAGATGTCAGTTGGGCTAGCCAATGGCATGGCAGTATTGGATCTCATATGGCTGACTGTGTGGTTTGAGTCCCAGACCTAGTGCCTCGAAAAACATGCTGGGTGCATGAGTATGCATGCCCAAAATCCTGAGAGAAGAATGGAGAAGGGATTGCAGTGTGGCCATCCCTCTGGGGGATGATTTCTCACTTTCCTTCTGTCTCCAGCAAGCGCATGCACCCTATAGCAGACCAAAAAACAGGTGCCTAAAATTACTATTTACATGTAGGAAATGTAATGGGAGGATTTATATTCAGTTTCTTAAAATGAGGATAGTTGTTGGCTATGATGCAAGATGAATTTAGTCAGTGAGTGGAAACAACACAGTACAAGGAAAGAGACACAGAACATGTTGTCCTCTCAAATGACAACGCCTAAGGACTGGGAAGTAACAGTCTTCATGTTTCGTTTCTAAAAGATGTAAATTTGTGTGATTTGATATTTTCCAACGACTAAGTAATGGACCGGGCGTGTCCCAAGCATTCAGCTAAAGGGGAATTTCGTTGTGGTTTGTAACAGTATGTGTGTGTGCGCGCGCCACGCACGCGTGTGTACTTATTATTATTACTGTGTTGTGAAAGAATGATGCATATTTTTGCCTAAATTGATGTATTTTGTTTTTTTAACAGGACATATTTTTGTTTATTACCAGACAATTAAAAGGTTTGGAAGATACAAAGAGTCCGCAGTTTAATAGATACTTTTATTTATTAGAGGTAAACCCCAAAATTTTATTTACTAAATGTCACATTATTTCACATAGTAGTGTATCCTTTTTGGTTACTTTGTAATATAAAATTAGTTTTGTTTTGTTTTTTTGTTTTTTTTTTGTTTTTGCTTTATACAAAGGCCACTTAAAGTATGATCTTTTTATTGTTTCTCATATCCTGAAAGGTTAATCCACTGGAAAAACTTAGATTATTTGAAATTATAGTTTTATTTTTATCTTTTTAAAATCTTTTTAAATCTAAAAATTGATTAATTTTACCCTGCTCTTTAAACTTTATGTGCATGTGTGTGTGTGTGTATAGATATATATGTATGTGTATGTATATATATATCTATACACACACACACATACACATCTGTCAACCTCTAAATATTTAGGTTTTTTTTTTTGAGAGTTTTTTGCTATAGGGCACATGCACTCGCCAGAAAGACAAAGAGAGACAGAGAGACAAAAGGCGAGAAATCACCCCCCCGGGGGGATGGCCACGCTGCAATCCCTTCTCCTCCATTTTCCTCTCGGGATCTTGGGCACGCACGCACACACGCCTGGCGTGAGTTTAAGTCACCAGGTTCGGAATTCGAACCGTGGTTGACCACATGGGAGTCCAGCGACATAGCCATTACGCTAACTGCTGGCCCCAGTATTTAGTGTTTTACATTTGAAGAAGCAGGTGCCAGGAGGGATGTGTCTTGTTGAAGGTCAGAGCACGTGATTTACTTTGCACTTGTGATTTTATATGTTGGGTCTTTTTAGGTTTTCAAATAGATTCTTGAATCTAGTGATTAAATTTTACTAATGTGTATGCTTTTGTATAAATTTTCTGTATACTGTAATTAATCATTTTTATCTATTTATTTAAGAATTTAGCTTGGGTTAAATCATACAACATCTGCTTTGAATTGGAAGATTGCAATGAAATTTTTATACAGCTTTTTAGGACGCTCTT
>NW_006206760.1:1579568-1586782 GCF_000334495.1 Tupaia belangeri chinensis
AGTGATCAAGTAAGTTATTTTTTAAGCATTTCTTTTGGTCTCTTTTTTACTTTATATTTGGATTGTCTTATGTAAACGAAGATCTTTTAGAGCTTAAAGGAATTATTTTCTAATTCTTAGATAACTTAACATGAAAAAGAAAATAAATAGAAATTCTATTTTAAAGCTACCTTCGCACATAGCCTACCATTTAAAATTATGGAATCAAGTTTTTGGTTGCCCCAGTCTGTACTGCGGGCTCTGGAACAGCAGAAGTGTAAAGCAGAGCCCTTGCCTTGAGGACATTTTGTTACCCAAGAGGGGCAGCCACCTACAGCTATAAAGTAAACGGTATGAGACTCTGCAATGAAGGACTAAACTATAAAATATAGTATGAGTAGTATATGTGCTTTAGTGCTGGAGAGCATCGTAAATCCAATCCCTTAGCACGCTGACTTCTTATATCCTCTCATCTTAGAGCTATACAGAAAATCTTAGCATTGCCTAAATCATTTCTTTCCTTATAGAAATAGGAAAACTCATACAGAGAGGGAGTAAGGGGGCCTGCCCAAGGCTGAATTGCAGGATGGGAGCCCAAACTCCAATTTTAGTCCAGCTCATTTGTTCGATTTTTATATAGTAAGCCAAGTACTATGAGATGTATTCTAGAATATTACATTATGTGCAGATATGTATATCTCATGTAAACTTAACATTTTCCTAGTAGCCGTATTAAGAAAGGTAAAAAGGGGCAGCGGGTGGCCTGGTAGTTAAGGTGCTCAACTGCCACGTGGCTGACCATAGTTCCAGTGCCGGACCTGGCAGCTTGCTTTTTCACTTTCTCCCTCTCTGTCTCTGGAGAGCTCACATGCTCTGTAGTGCATTAAATAATAATTAATTAATTTAATTAAATAACTCTTAAAAAAAAAAGGCAGGAAGAAACAGGCAATTCATTTAAAAAGTATATTTTATTTATCCTGCTAGATCCAAAAGTATTATCATTTCAGCAAGTGGCTCTATCCATATTCTACATGTTCGATAGCTACATGTGGACAGCAAATTTCTAGAGTTTTCTGTAGATTTTTTTCTTAAGATTTTTTTTTAACTCCCCAGACACAGAGACACAGTGAAGGAAAGTGAGAAATTGGGTTCTAGGCACACATGCAAACATACTCAGTATGAATTTTAAGCCACTTAGTCCTGGACTTCAAACACTGTTGACCATGTGGGAATCCAGCGCCTTAACTACTATGCCAAATGCTGGTCTCTTCTGTAGACTTTTATGTTACTGTATTATGGGATTTTTTTCTTCTTAGATACACTAGTAAGATAAGATGTTAACTTGGAATACATAGGAAAAGATCAGACCAGCTTGTCTAGAGTAGTAGTTTATAGAAAGACTACACAAGAAAAAACCTTCCTGTGCCATTTTACGAGCAGTAAGCCCTTAAAGAAAATAAT
Source organism: Tupaia belangeri chinensis (assembly GCF_000334495.1). NCBI lineage: Eukaryota > Metazoa > Chordata > Mammalia > Scandentia > Tupaiidae > Tupaia > Tupaia belangeri. Next base: position 1,581,009 of record NW_006206760.1, read on the forward strand.
ATAACATAGAAACATAGTATTAGTCAACTTTTGCTGCGTAACAAAAGAACCCAACTTCATAATATTAAGGTAGTTGCCATTTCATTTAGCTAGTGATTCTGCTTGGCATTTTGTTTATTTGTTGTTTTTGTTCTGCACTGGATTTGCCTCCATGTTTATGACATCTGGCAGTTGGCTAAGGCAGAGTGAGGCAATAGGGCAGGGGGGTCACATTTGTCTCATCAATCAGGAGATTTCAAAGCTAGGAAGAAAAAGCTAGCACTATCCCCCCCCCAAAAAAAAAGTGTTTGTTTATTTAATTTTGTTATTATTTTTTAAATTTGACCTGAGAGTGAGAGAGAAAGGGTAAGTGAGAAGGTAAGCCGCCAGGTCCAGGACTCAAACCGCAGTCAACCATGTGAGAATCCAGGGCCCTTGACCACCTGCAGGTACCAGGGCTAGCATTCTTTTAAACACTGGTAACTTCAGAATGATGTCTCATATACCAAACAAGACACATAGGCAAAATCAGATTCAAGGGTTGGTTAGATGGACTCCTTACTTACTTATTTGCCGGAGGGCGCATGCACTGGTCAGAGACAGAGAGGGGAAAGGAGAACTCACCCTCCAGGAGGGATGGCCATGCCACAGTCCCCTGTCTGCTATTGTCTTCTGAGATTTGGGGCACACACTCACCCTTCTAGGTCTGGAATTTAAACTGCAGAGTAGGCCATGAGGGATCCAGTGCCTTAACCGCTGTGCCACTTGCTGGACACAGACTCCTTATCTTAATGGAAGAGCAGCATTGAAAAAAGGCGTGCGGGGGCCTGCAGGTGGCATGGTGGTTAAGGCACTGGACTCCCACGTGGCTGACTGAGGTCTGAATCCTGGACCTGGTGGCTGCTTTCTGTCTCTCTAGTATGTGCATGTACCACTAGCAGAATTTAAAAATAATAATGTTAAATAAATACTTCTTTGAAAAGAAAAATAAAAGGAAAAGGACGTGCAAGGCCAGCTTTTGGCATAGTGATTAAGGTGTCTGGGTCCCACATGTCCAACCGTGCTGCTTGAGTCTCAGGCCCAGCCTCCTGAAAACCACGCTGGGCACGTGTGTGTGTGCTTGCCTAAAATCCCTAGGAGAGAATGGAAGAGAAGGGATTTTGGTGTGGTCCTTTCCCACTCCCCAGTGATTTCTAAAATTTCCCTCTCTGCAGTGAGTGCAGGCACCCTATAGTGAAAAATAAAGGATGTGCATAAAAGGATATAAATATTTTATGGCCAGTGTTTCTATGTTGCCAATTTTTTCCAGCCTTTAAATTCATTTTAAGTACAAAAAGAATCCTGAATTTGTCACATTATGCTATTTAAGGGACCTTCATGGTCCACTGAATTCTGTCTTCCCTCTCTAAAGTATACCTCTGAAGTTACACTTCTTTCCTCGCAAAATAACTTAAATGTATGCTTTTTGTATCCTATTAATATTCTGTTATTATTTTCATTTCCTAAATCTGAAGACTGAAGACTAAGATTATTGTTTACCTAGTTAATGTAATTAAAATAATTCACAATGAGGTATGTGTAAACAAAAGACTTCCCCTCGGAAAGAGCAGTCTGCTGATTTGTATGTACTGACGTAATTACTGTACCTGGTGTTCGTTCCTTTGCACTGATGGAGATTTCTATCTGGTGTCATTTTTCTGAAGCCAGAAGAACTTTTGAAAATCTTTCTGTCAGATCTGCTGGTGATGGAATTCTTTCCATTTTTTTACGTCTGAAAAAGTCTTTATCCAGTATTTCATTGCCAGGGTGCATGTGTGCATGAGAGAGTGAGAAAGAACAGCGATAGAAGAAAAGAACTACCCAACAGGGCTGAACCCCCTGCAGTCCTGACTTCTCCCAGCTGGCCATCCTGTCGGGATCATGGGGACTTGTGCACACCCTGCTTTTTTATTATTATTTTTAAGAGGCTTTTGCTGTAGGGTACCTGTGCTCACCCGAGAGACAGAGAGAGAGAGAAAGCGAGAAACTCCCCAGGTCACCAGGGCCAGGACCAGATCCCTGTTCAGCCATGAGGGATCTGGCTTTCTGCACAGCTGCACTGTAGGGCCAGCCCACCAATACTTTTGTTTTTGAGAGTTATTCATAGCCCACAGAGTTCTAAATGGATTGGCCTTTTCCTCCTTTTTTTCAGAACTTTTAAAGATAATGGCTCCATCTTTTTTGTTTGTTTGATTGATTGACTGATTTTACTTCATAATATAACACATGCACACATACCTGAGGGAGGGTGCAAGGAGCACCCCCCACAGGGCCCGGTCCTGCAGAGATCCCCTCCCTCGACCCTCCAGCTTATCCCATCCTGGGCACTCATGCGCATGGCCCTGCATACTTCCAGCTGCCCAGGCTGAGGGTTCCGACAGGGTGGCCACACGGGACCCAGCTTCTCCAGCAGCAGGTCCCCACTGCACCACGGAGCCAGCCCCTTTCGTGTTTGCATTGTTTCTAATTTGCATTTTTTGGGGGTCAATTTTAATACTTGTTTCTGTATAGATGATTTCTCTTTTTTCTCTCTCTAGCTACTTTTACGATTTTTTTATTACCCCCTTTTTATTTATTTTTTTTTTGGGGGTGGAGAGATTTTTGCTATTGGGCGCGTGCACTCGCCCGACAGAGACAGAGAGACAGAAAGTGAGAAATCACCCCCCAGGGGGGATGGTCTTGCCACAATCCCTTCTCCATTCTCCTCTCGGGATCTTGGGCACGCACGCACACGCGCCCGGCGTGAGTTTTAAGCCACCGGGTCCGGGGTGCGAATCACGGTTGATTACGTGGGAGTCCAGCGACATAGCCATTATGCTAACTGCTGGTTCCCAAGATTTTTTATTACCCTTTTAAGATCATTTGATTATGATGTATCATTGTGGAGTTTTCTTCCTGTTTGTAAAGCTTAGGACTCATTGAGTTTCTTTGATCTGCGGTTTATTTGCTGCTGATTTCTCTGCCAAGTGCCCCTGTGAGTCCAGAGTTCGTTCCCTCTGCACATCTCAGTGTTTTCCTGACTCAGGGAATTTCCTCCCCTGAGTGTGACAAGGTCCTCAGTGAGCTCGTGCTCTGAACACCCTGCTCCCCTCTGGTATTCTGTCCCTGGGCTCTGGGGAATACTTCGACCCTGCCAGGGTTCTGCACTCTGCATCCCTGCGCTCCAGCTGGGAACGTGCCAGCAGTAGCTGGGAAGGCTGTAGGGTCCACCGCTCGCGTTCCCCTTCCAGCAGCGTGTGCATGGTGTCTGATGTCTGGAAACTGATTTTGTGGGCTTTGTCTGATTCTGTAGTTATTTCAGGCAGCAGAGTAATGAATCTTGTCTCTGCTACTGTATCTTGGCTAGAAGTGGAAGTTTTGAGTTTATTTCTTTAATTGGTAGGATCTGAAATAAACAAGACATTCGAGAGGACAGGCAAAAGGGATGTCTTTCTAAAAGCTGGAGAAAACCATGTGACAATTTTACTTCATCTTTTTTATGTTTGTGTTTTGCTATTAAATGTCCAACAGGTCTATTATTCATTATTTCAAGTTAATTTAAAATGATAAGTGAGACGTATATAAACTATGTTAAACTTTTAATCTTTTGAGAGGGGAGGGGAAGAGATTTTTGCTATAGGGTGCGTGCACTTGCCAGAGAGACAGAAAGGGAGAGATCACACCCCAGGGAGGATGACCATGCCGCAGTCCCTTCTCCTCCACTCTCCTTAGGTTTTTGGGCCCGCATGCACACACACCTGGTGGGGGTCCAGCCACAGAACTGTTGAATCATCTGCTGGTCCCAACTTTAATCTTAATTTAAACATTTTTGTGTTTCTGTAATGGTACAGTAGTCTTCACTTACTCACATTTTCACTTTCTGTGGTTTCATCTACCTGTGGTCAGCTACAGTGAAAAAACAGGTCAATACAGTACAATAAGGTCATTTTAGAGAGTGAGAGAGACCATATTCACTTGGGTTTTTTGTAGTATATTTTTCTATATTATTAGCTGTTAGTCTCTATGCCTAATTTATAAATTAAACTATCATGTATATGTATGTACAGAAAAAAAAAAAAAAAAAAACCCTAGTATACATCTAATCTGGTTCCGAGGTTTTGTGTTTCTACTGGGGATCTTGGAGCATGTCTGCAGTGGATAAGCCACACCGTGTAACTAGATTATGTAATATTCCTTGCTTTGTGTTGCTGTGTTTTCGGGTAAACATGCAGGTAAATGGACAGGTCAGTGATAAGGGGGCTCTACTGCGTAACTGTAGATTATGTGGTATTCTCTACTCTGTGTGCATATGTATTCGGGTAAGTGTGAAACTGACAGGTCAGACCTTTGGTTAAGGTGCAGTCATGGAACACAGGCTAGAGAGTCGACCGCCTATAACAGTTCGTAGCTAGTCTGCACTAGTAGTTGGCATAGTTTTATCTTGTACATTTTGTTCTTAAAATTTGAACACCTTTTAAAAATCTAGGACATGTAAGTAAAAATGTCCTTAGACATTGTCATTAGGCTGAATATAACTCCCTCTTGGAATACTAGTCGTGTAGAATCTTACTTCACTTTAAAGGGTTTTTTCATTGTTTTTTAAAATGTGCTTTGAAAAGAATATACTGTTAGAAATTAGAGTGGCTGTTACTTTTGTAACATACTTCACAGCAGTCTCAGAGCTGCCGTCATTGTGAACAGAGGGAGGAAGTAAACTGAGCAGTCAAAATGTCTTTGCTAGTAGTGCCCCAGTTCCCTCAAGTGGAACCCTGAGGTTATTGTTTCACTCTGGAAAGTTTAACGACTTCAACCTTCTCTTTTGTTTTTTAGCAATAGTCACAATAAGAAGGTACAAATGCACATGCTAGACTTGATGAGTTCTATCATCATGGAAGGTGATGGAGTTACTCAAGAGTTACTGGACTCCATTCTTATTAACCTCATTCCCGCTCACAAGGTCTGTATGGCGTGACGACACCGCATGTTCATTGAAAGGCCGTTTGTTTGACATGTGCTCGTGAATCATTGTCCTTCGACCGTTTGCAGTCTCACGTAATCGTTCCCATTATCACTGTCCAGACAAGTCATGTAGGCTACATGCATAACATATTTAACACACATTAGTCTTATAGCTATTATTCTTAGAAAATATATTGATTAAAAACGTTGCATAAGGGATCAGCAGGTGGCATGGTGGTGCGAATGCAGGACTCTCATGTGTCTAGAAACAGTTCAAGTCCCCGACCTGGTGGTTTGCTCTCTTGCTTTCTGTCTCTCCATTGTACGCTTGCGTGCTCTCTCTCTCTCTCTGTCTCTTTTTCTCTCTCTCTCTGGTGAGTACACATCCCTGTAGTAATTTATTATAATAATAATAATAATAATAAAGGAAATAAATAAATGATTGGGGAACCAGCAGATGACGAGGTGGATGGTGGTTAACATGGTGGACATGGCCGACCATGGTTCAAGTCCTGTACCTGGTGGCTTGCTTTCTCACTTTTTCTCTGTCTGTCTTTGGTCAAAATTAAAATAAATGAATGAATAAATTAAATAAATAAGTCTCATAAACAAACAAATAAATAATTGGTACCAGCAGATGGTGTAATGGTTACATTGCTGGATTCCCATGTAGTCAACTATAGTTCGAGTTCTGGACCTAGCACCTTAAAACATGCTGGGCGCATGTGCATGGGTGCCCAAAATCCTGAGAGGAGAATTGAGGAGAAGGGATTGTGGCATGGCCATCCTCCTGGGGAGTGATTTCTCACTTTCTGTTT
>NW_006206760.1:1586812-1598804 GCF_000334495.1 Tupaia belangeri chinensis
CTATAGCAAAAAAAAAAAAAAAAAAACCTGAAAAAAAAATTAAAAATATATATCGCATAAGATAATTTGTTCAGCTAAGTGTTATCTGCTTTCTGGAAACTAGTAATGCTTCATGTTCACCCATCATAACTAATATGGGAACTGTAAGGGGTAAAGGTGTTATCTTTGTTGATTTAAGAGATGTTTCCTCTTTTGTAACAAACGTGTAGCAGAGGAGTATAGATTTCCTTTGAGAACATATATTGTACCTTTTTTAGACAAAAGCAGGAGCTATAATGTTAATTTCAGAGGAGAAGGATGAGTTAGAGTTGTAACTCTCCGCCCTGCTCCGACGTTCTCTTTCTCTGCACCAGGTCCTGCCATGAAACGGAAGGACTTGACTTCTGCCAAGCCCCCTCACTGTCGGGGCTCTTCTAGCCCTACCCTGATGCTGACCTCCGTCCCCTGCTCTGTTCCTCTGAAAGCTCAGTAGCATATCATCAGATGTTAGATCAACAGTGTGTCTAATTCACAAAAGGATGTGATTGTCTTATTTTCTCTTAACCTTCTAAAATTGTTTGCATAATATTAATTTAAATGAATCTGTAGTTGAAAGACATTTTAAGCATATGGCCAAAGCGAGTATTTCTTAAGCAGAACTGATGGAAGAACTCTGGAAGGAAAAGATAGCATCTTTGGTATTTATATTCTGAGTAGAAAATTCATTCTTTTTAAAAAAGAAATGTTGAGCCAGTGGGTGGCACGGTGGTTATGGTATTGGACTCCCACATGACTGACCGCAATTTGAGTCCTGGACCTGGCGCTTTGCTTCCTCACTTTGCCTCTCTCTGTCTCTGGTCAAATTAAATAATAATAATAAATAAAATAATTTTAAAAACAAAATGGGATGTCGAGGTCAGCAGAAGGCATGGTGGTTAAGGCACTAGACTTTCACATAGCCAGCTGCAGTTCGAGTCCCGGACCTCGCAGCTTACTGTCTCACGTTCCCTTTCTCTCTCGGTCTGTCTCTCTTTGGTCAAATTTTAAAATAATAATAAATAAAAATAATAATTCTTTAAAATATGAAAAAGGAATGTTAATGTTAAGCTAAACTTACCCTTTATCAGTGAAATAAATAAAAGCCTAAATAAGAGTTAAGGAAGCTCCAGTTTGTAGGTCAAATCTGGACCATTGCTTATTTATGTAAATAGAATTTGATTGGATCACGCCCCATAGCAGAGTTGTGTAGTTGCAGCAGTAACCTTATAACCCACAAAATAAAATATTACTATGTGGCTCATGTCATAAAATTTACTGACCACCGGTCTTCAGTGTAGGGTTTTCTAACCTCTTTTTGGGGAGAAGAGCAAGATGCTGATGAACAAATCTGTTTCGTTCAAAACTTCAAAGTAAAGAGACATTGATTGATAGGTATTCTTCAAAACAAGAGTTCCTTTTTCAATGTTTTTTAAAATTAAATGTATCTTTACTGTAGTTTTTCTGAAACCATTTGCATATTACAGTAAGTACATCAGGACTTGTGAAGAAGGAGCATAATAAGCATTTCAAAAATATAATTCATCAAGAACCCTTTTTGTGTGGAACATTTTCCAAGTCTGCTCTTCTTCAGAATACACACTGAGCAAACAGTTATGGAGCATGGCGGGTTAGATGCAAGCAAGGAGTATGTGTTTGATTCAGATATGAGGGTTTATTTGTAAGTTTACACTGGTTAATAGGTAAACAAACCAAACAGCCTTGAGTCCATTTTCAGTTTGGTAAATTTTAATATAGGATTGGACTTTTGCTCTCTAACACATTTCAGTTTTTGATTCATAATTGAATTCATTTTGCCACCTCTGAATTTAACACCACTTGACTAGAAGGTATTGGGCAAACCAAAATGGAATTCACTTGTATCATTTGCTTCATATTTTAGTAGATTTGAAGACTAAAGTGTTCTAATCATGAACTCTCAGAAATTCACTAAATCATTTCTAACTTTGCCTTTTTTGTTGTTGTTTTCAGAATTTAAATAAACAGTCCTTCGACCTTGCAAAATTCTTACTGAAAAGGACAGTCCAGACCATTGAGGCGTGCATCGCCAACGTATGTGTTTCTGCCTGCATTTATACCGCAGTGTGTACTTCTTAGTCCTTAGTACAAGTTGTTAATCTTCTCACAGACAATTTTACTTAGTCTGTAAAGAGTTTTGTGTATTTAGAACAAATATAAAAGAACGTAAACATCCGAATGTGACCAAAGTTAGAGAAATACAGCATGACTTCTTAAGCTTTATTGGCATTGTTTTAAAATGGCACACGGTGGTGGGTGTTTTCATGAAACTTGTCTACAGCTACCACCCCTCCTTCCGCATTTGTATTTATGTTCATCCTGTTATCTCTTATTACCTTTGGGTCTCTTTCTTCACCTCAGTATTTTCCCCTTAATATCTTCTAGGTCATTCTTCGCTAAGCACTCTATATTCCCCTTTGGAGAGTTCACACGTAATAACCGAAATACTTCTTAAACATTTATTTATGAACAGTTTGGGTTTTTTAGTGAGAACTCAAAAAGAGAAATATGTGTAATTTCACATATAGCAGTTAATTTTTCTAATATAGCCGTTAATTTATTATACATTTGCTCATATTTTTGCCCTTTTTTTTTAACATCCTCTGGGAAGATTTGTATTTTCTACATATGCATTTATATTTCTATTGACTTTAAAAGTTGGGATCTGCATGTCTGTGGTTCCCTGTTGCCTTCCATTTAGGTTCCTTTCAATGTTGTCTTTTACTAGTCGGTTTTGTAAATGTAGTACTTATCTATTATTGGTTCATTTTCCACAGATAACACCCTAAATGTAGGTTATTAATCTAAATGGAATAATATGGGTATTATTTCTATCACTAAATCGATATTTAAACAAGTTAAAAACACATTGGGCAGGCCAGCTGGTGGTGTGGTGGTTGCAGTGCCAGCCTGCTGTGCAGTGCAGATCCCCGTCCTGATGATGGAGAAACACGTGGGGTGCACGTGCACATGTCCCCAAAATCTCCAAGGAGAGAGAGATGGAAGAGAGGAGATTGCAGCGTTACCACCCCCTGTAGGGGAGATAAAAGAGTACAGAAGATCACACAGTGAAGAGTGCACTTGTACCCTGGTCCCAGTTCTCGGACATAACCATCACCAATAGGTTTTTCTGTTCTCACAGAAGTAGTTTTCTGTGCTTATTGGTGTATGTGCTCATGGGTGTTTGTTTTGTTAAGTAACTTCCTTACGAGCACTGGACTCCCACATGCCGACTGTGGTTCGAGTCCTGGACCTGGCAGCTTGCTTTCTCGCTTTGCCTCTGTCTCTTGCTCTTCCCCCTCTGGTCAAATTAAAATAAATAAATAAAATTAAATAAAATACCTATTTTTTAAAAAGTGACTTCTTTATTCTTTTCAAGGCGTGCTTGTGGGTTTCAGTATATGATTCCGTCAGAAATGGACACTCGTAACAGCTGTCTCTTCATTTGTGCGCTTGCATTGTTCGGTCTTTACGGTTATCTCATCAACTTCTCTCTGTGTTGCCTTCTGAGGCAGATAATTTTCCTTTCTCTGGGTATTAGAAAAGTCGCCCTTTACTTTGAAATGCTCTTAGTTACTAAATTCATGGGAAAATTAGTCTAACTTTTAAATATAGATCAAAGATTGAAATTAAAAACTTCTTCTCTGCTACAAGGAAATTTCTCCATACAGTTGTCTCTATATAACGTCACAAACTGTCTAAATTGTTTTAGTGAAAATTAAGACTCCTGGAAATGTCATTTTTATGTAAAACACATCCAATAACCCAATTCTTTTTTTTTCACCTTTGTCCTTATACTATTCATTTGATTTCATATTATTTGAAGGTTTTGTTTTTTCTGCTACTTAGATAACTGTCCTATTAAATATTAGATCCCTATTCTATACCCCATTCCCTTCAGTTGCGTATGAAGTGCTGATAATATAGTTTTTTAAAACCTAAGTATATAGATCATCTATTTGCGCTTTTGAACAAAATAGATATTTTATGTTTGTTTTTAATTTCTCTCATAGTTTTTCAACCAAGTCCTGGTGCTGGGAAGGTCGTCAGTAAGTGACTTGTCAGAACACGTATTCGACCTCATTCAGGAGCTTTTCGCCATAGACCCTCACTTACTGTTATCTGTCATGCCGCAGCTTGAATTCAAACTAAAGGTAGGACTGGCCGATTTGTAAGTCCTGTAGACTCTGGAGGAACTGTGTACATCACATGAATTTCCTGTAACTGTGAAATGATCAGTGAGTCACTTTATCTCCTTATCCTTAGTTAAGGTAAACATTTTACAATTTCTGGACTAACTCAGTATCTCTCTTCTTGGTGACAGGAACGTTACATTGTAAAATTACAGTGCACCTAGTTGTGACTGGTAAGCACAGTGAGGCAAGTGATAGGTGTCACGAATGGTCTTATGCTCGAAATTCATAATGCCCTTTGGTATTTAATGGTATATATTGTTAGATAGGTGTATTTAGAACGTCAGAATTGAGTGCTCTAGGGGTTTCAATGACAACTTGATTGAAAGAAATTTTACCCTGTGTCTTTATTGTTTTTCATAGCCAGCTCAGAAAGGAACGTGTAAGTCCATAAAAATAAGAAAACCCTGATACTTGATTCCTTAACCAAACCAAATTGTAGAAGATAACACCTTTTACTTAATATTCTATACTTTCATAAAATATTTTATACATAATCTCATTTACTCCTTAAATCAAACTGCGGTATAATAAGAACTAATACTAGAATTTTTACCTTTGAGATCAAAAAATTTAAGATTAATTATTTTGTCCAGTTTCATGGTTAAAGCAGATTTGGGATTTGAACTTAGATATTTAGGCTCTTAAAATTTGTATATGTATTAATAATTATTCGTTTACATTATATAATTATTACTAGTACTTTCTATTTGTAGTATAAAGGACATTATAGCAATAAAAGTTTTCTTACAGCAAACTCTGGTTGTGTGGAAGCTATTATAGAAAACAAAGTTTTGAGCCATTTCTACAACCTAGAGGTTAAGGGAGCCAGATCCCAAATGGCCTGCCACAGTTTGAGTCCCAGCTCTGGCAGGTTGAAGAATGTTCCAGGTGTGTGTGCATGTACGCCCAGGACTCCAGCAGCATGGAGAAGTGGAGAGGGTGTTGTGGTGTGGTCACACCTCAGGGTGGGGTGGTTTCTCTCTCACTTTGTCTCTGTCTCTGCTTCTAGGGAGCACACACCATATGGCAAAAAGAAAACAAATAGTTTTTTGTTTTGTTTTAATGAGGTGCTTCTATATTAAATTATTTCTAGGTGTGAGGTTTTAAAATGTTTCCTCTCAGGGCCAGCACATGATGTAGTGATTTCCTCACTGAACTTTCACATGGACAACCAAGGTTCAAGTCCCAGACACTGTAGCTAAAACTTACGCCGGGCCCATGTACGTGTGTGCCCAAGATCCTGGGAGGAGAGTGAAGGAGAAGGGATTGTGGTATATCTTATCCCCCCCAGGGCGTGATTTCTCACTTTCTCTCTGCTCCCTAAAGCAGAAACCTCACTAAAAAATAGTCCAGCAAATGGTACTTGGTGGGTAAGGTGCTCGACTCCCACCTGGCTGACCGTGGTTCAAGCCCAGGACCTAGTGGCTTTATTTCTCACTTTCCGTTACTATCTCTCTATGGTCAGAATAAAATTTTAAAAGTCAAATAAATTTTTTGATAAAGGAAGAAAAATATTATCTTTCTGAGACCAGGAGGTGGCGCAGTGTTTAAGGTGTTGTACTCCCACGTGGCCAACCGTGGTTCCAGTTGGACAGCAGCTTGAAACTCACGCTAGGCACATGTTCATGTGTGCCTAAAATCCTGAGAGGAGAGTGGAGAAGGGATTCTAGTGTGGCATTCCCCTCTAAGGGGTGACTTCTCACCTTTTCTTTCTCTTCGTTTCTCTGGCAAGCTTATGTCCCCTATAGCAAGAAATATCTCTTTAAAAATTCTTTTTTGTTGGGACCAGCAGATGGCTTAATGGTTACATCGCTGTACTCCCAGGTACTTGACAGCAGTTTGAATCCCAGACTTGTTGGCTTAAAACTCATGCCAGGTAGGGAACCAGCAGTTAGCGTAATGGCTATGTTGCTGGACTCCCACATAGTCGACTGCGGTTCGCATCCCAGACCTGGTGGCTTAAAACTGAAGCCGGTTGTGTGTGCGTGCGTGCCCAGGATCCCAAGAGGAGAATGGAGGAGAAGGGATTGCGGCGTGACCATCCCCCCTGGGGGGTGATTTCTCGCTGTCTCTCTGTCTCTTTCTGTCTGTCTGGCGAGCGCACGCGCCCTATAGCAAAAACCTCTCCAAAAAAAAAAAACCCTCATGCCAGGTATGTGTGTGTGCGTGCCCAAGATCCCAAGAGAAGAATGGAGGAAAAGGGATTGCAACATGGCCATTCCCCTTTGGGGGTGATTTTTCACTTTCTGTCTCTCTGTATCTCCGAGTTCATGTACCCTATTGCAAAAACTCTCTTTTTTAAAAAAATGTCTTACTTACCATCTGTTTATTGAACTTTAATATGTAAAGTCGAGCCTCTTTAATCTTTAAACAAAACTGCCACAGTGGAAGGGACTGGGACTAGACACGTAGATCTCTGGACTTACTGTACATGGAGGGAAGCGGTGTCAAGGTGGCTGTTGATACCACCTTGTTCTGTAGGCTCATGCGGTGTGTGTGTGCACGTGCGTGCGAGCTAGACTTCATGTGCGAGCGGTGTGTGTGTGGGAACAAACCTGTGGACAGTGGGCATACTGCTGCTCATTCTTCATGTCACCCACCTTCAAGATTCAGGGCACACGTGGCTGCTGGTTCCCAGACTCGAACTGCAAGGCCAGCCTTGAGGGATCGGCCTGCCTTTATCACCAGGCTGCGGAGCTGGCCCGCGGGTTTATTTACCTAAAGCAGAGTTGCCAGTCCAAATCCAGCCCGAGAATAGGTTTATTTTGATATATTTTATTTTAAAATTGTATGCTTTGATTTTTCTTTTTAGCTGCTAACAATAAGTAAATAGATACATTTAAAAGCCAAGGGATTCTGGTTAAAAGTTGAGATGTACGCATCATACGCATTTTCTTTTTTTTTTCCTTTGGAGAGGTTTTCACTATAGGGCACGTGCGCTCGCCAGACAGAGACATAGAGACAGAAAGCGAGAAATCACCCCCCAGAGGGGATAGTCACGCCACAGTCCCTTCTCCTCCACTCTCCTCTTGGGATCTTGGGCACGCACGCACACGCACCTGTCGTGAGTTTTAAGCCACCGGGTCCAGGACACAAACCGCGGTCGACTACATGGGAGTCCAGCGACATAGCCATTACGCTAACTGCTGGTTCCCGCGCATTTTCTTTTTTTAAGAAAATCAGAAGATCTGACAACTTTGGGTCCTTATTTCTAACCTTTCAGTGAAATGGCTGGAACTGAGTAGCAGTTCCTTCTTAAAATAGGTTGTGAGCATTTCAGTTTAGTGCAGTCGGCCCTTTATTTTATACCTACTCCTTCGCACTGATAGAATTTGACTCCAGAACTAGGTATTAAAGGTACATGAATACGAATTTTTTAATAAGTTACTTAATTCCTTCCTTAAGTTAATACCACTAGTCAGTTAATGCTGTTTATGACTAGGTAGTCACTTCTAAGACAGAATAGCTAACATAGGACTGTTAAGTTTTCTGGTGTTTTATTTTTTATTTTTTCTGTGTTTCTGGATAAATTCATGCCCTTTTTAAAAATTATTTAATTTTATTCTTTTTTTTTTTTTTTTAAATTTGATCAGAGAGAGAGAGAGCGAGAGTGAGAAAGCAAGCCACCAGGTCCAGGATTCAAACCATGGTCAGTCATGTGGGAGTGTACACCACGCCACCTGCTGGCCCCAAATTCATGCTTCTACAGAGTTTATGCTAAACCGAATCTGTGTCAATAGTAATGGAAGGATTGGGGTTGTCCTACGACACGTGCCATCAGCTGTGTAGTCCTCGTTCCTAGCTGCGAGCCTGGCCTGCCTGTGCCCGCATTCACTCTATCCTCCCGGATGAAGAAGCAGATAAAGACTGGGCAGAGCCGACTCAGCACCCCTGTGAGCGAGGCAGGGAGCCTGGAACGGTCACGGCTGCGGGGAATTTCTGTAGTTGTCTCTGAGTAACACAGCCAGGACTTTCTATAGTTCAGAATCCTGGATTACAGTCGCCCGAGAATAATAAAAATGTTTCAGGAAATAAAAAATAACTTCTTTGGCTTTATTTATACTGCGCTGTTGTATACTTCAGTCCACAGAGCATTATTCTTACATGGTTAAGCGGCACCTGGAAAAGTACTAGTTAGTAGCCGTGGCTGTCATCAGGAAATTAACTAGCCACATTTTGCTTTTTTGGTGCTGTTGTTGTTTTGTTTTTTATTGTTTGTTTTTATCCTAAGTATTTTTTGTATGTTGATGCCAGTGTGTATAAAATCATTTTGATAGATAGAAATTTGTGAAAAATCAGAGCGGTAGGTGTTAAAAGTTTTGCATATCATGGCACACGTGTTACAGGAAAAGCTTCTGTATAGGCTTCCAATTTAGCTCTCTTGAATATTCACTGGTTCACGAGAAATGGCTTGGGAAACCTTTGAAAGATTCATTTTACTTCAAAAAAACAGACTTTCTGGGGTCTGAAGGGATTTGTACTTGAAGACACTCCAGTTAGCAGGGGTCATGGTGAGCATTCTGCAGACAGACCTGTTTCATGTCTGCGCCGGCCTGAGAGAGCTCCACGCAGCTGAGCCCGGCCTCCGCCGGGGCTGCTGGACCACCCTCTTCACAGCGGCGACGCTGGAAGAACCAGACATGGGCGAGGAGAGATAGCGAGTGTGGCTTACACTTATCCCCCAAGTTTAAAAACATTATAAAATTCACAGTTGTCTTATTTTGGTTAGAGTCAAAATTAAATTTTAACAGGAAATAGTTCAAAACAGTCAGTTTGTAATTAGAATCAATAGCAACGTTAGTTGCCTTTCCTGGGTAGAATTGAACAGAAATAAAAACCAGGATGGCTATAATATTTTTCTTTTCAGAAGTCATTGGTATATTGTTAACGTAGAATGTCCAGTTCCTCTCTTAACTGTTAAGACAGCTGTTTATATCTGTAATTCAAATGAGGCGCGGCGCCATCTCTGCAAGCTAAAGCTCGCGCGTGTGTGGACCAATAGCAGCTGCACATCAGGGCCCACGGGTCTGTGTACCACGGAGACTGACCGTCACGGCGTTCATTCTGGCTGCACTCCAGGCATGCATGCACACTCGCCAGTGGCAGGGGGAGAGTTTCTCACGTGGTCGTCTAATTTCAGTATTTTATGGGTGTGAAATGTCACATCATCTGAAATCACCGATCTAGTGAAGTAGTCCCTCATAGAATAAAATTCCTGCTTACTCTAGTGTTTGGCTTTTAAAGCATAAGTTAATTTTTCTTTAATAAATAAATAATGTTGGCGAGTAAATTGGACTTCCTTAAAATGTAGTACTAGTATGCATTGTCATCACGTTGCCTGAGGAAAACTTGGTCAAAAATTATTTTTGTCATTCATAGTTAAAAATGTAAGAGCGCGATATCATTTTCATTTCTCATCTGTTTGATAGGTGTGTCTGTTTTACCCTCAACCATCTTTTTTTTTTTTTTTTTTTTTTTTACCTTAAAGAGGTTTTTTTGCCGTAGGGCATGTGTATTCTTCAGATAGAGACAGAGACAGTGAGAGGGTAAGTGAGATTACCCACGCAGTAATCCCTTCTCCTCCAGAGATCTTGGGCACACGCACACGCCCGGCGTGAGTTTCAAGCCACTGGGTCCAGAATTTAAATTGCGGTTGCCCGTGTGGCAACCTAGCACCTTAACCACCATGCCACCTGCTGGCCCAGTGAATATACGATTTTTAGAAAGAAGTTTCATATACCATATGGTTTCAGAATAATCTATATTAATACAGCAAAACTAGTGACACTAGAACAGAATTTTTTTTTTTTTTAATTTAAATTTTCTTTTCAGGTCAGGGTTAAGGAAGCTAGATCCTACATGACCAACCATACAGTTAGAATCCTGCACCCAGTGGCCCCCAAAACACACCCAGGTGTGCCTCAAATCCTGATAGGCTAGAGAAATGGAGAAGAGGGATTTAAGTGTGACCCGTAAGGGGATTACTATCTCTCTCTGTCTCTGTCTCTATCTCTGGCAATTGCAGACATGACTGGCAAATTAAAACAGAAACTGTATTTTGGGTCAGCAAGTGGCATGTGGTTAAAGGTGACTAGATCCACCTGGCCGTTTGCACAGCTCAAATCCTGGTCCTAGCAGCTTGAAAACCTAACAGGCATGTGTGCGTGTATGCCAGAAATCCTGTGAGGAGAAGGGAGAAGGGATTGCAGTGTAGCCATCCTCCCCAGGGGCAGGAGGTGCTTTCTCTCTGTCTCCAGCAAGCACACACACCCTATAACAGATTTCAAAGGAAAGTAACCTTTCTCTTCATTCGTGGTAAAGTTCATGTACGCAGGCTGGAAGGGAGAGCCTCTCAAGGGTGTCTGGAGTTTGAGGCCGACCACGCTGGAGAGTCCAACTGCAGTTGCCATGTGAGATGTAGTTCTCTCGGGCAGGCTCTGCTGCTGTGTCGTAAATCCAGGCCTGGGCCTGGGACCCACTTTCCTAGCATATATTGGTTTAGGATAAGAGAATTGACAGCCCTAACCAAAAACAACTAAGGTTTGCCTTTTTTATAGGATTTAATTCACCTGACCTTTTAGATCCTCATTAGATTTTGCTCTGCTATTAAAATGAGTTTTCCTGAATAATGATACTATACAGTGTGAGGTCTTTCAGTTAGTAAGGGCTCTTTGATTAACACTTTGTGTTGAAACTGTACTTGATTTCTGTTTATAGTGGAGCTAAGTTGCAGAACAGGTTTAAGGGAAGAACGATTTGCAGTTTTACATTTATTTGTTTAAACAGGCTATCACTGGGTTGCCAGTTGAGTGGCTGGGACTACAGGCATGGGCTCCCACACTCGGATCTTTCACGGAATATCTTTAGGGCCTTTAGACAAGTTTAAAGTGAATGTATATCTTCGGATTTGAAAAGGGCTATAACCCATGCATTCAGTGCCAATAAAAAGCAAAATAGGCATAAATTAGCAGTTGGAAGGGTGTGAAATAAAAGCAAAGTACCAGTTGATCTGACATGGCATTGAGCCAGTCTCTACATAGTGAGTGCATATGATATTTTAAAGTTCTCGCCATTATAAACAAATATAAAATTTGTTTTCTTGTTAACATTTTATAATGTGAGGAATAAAGTTCACGCTTCGTTTCTCTCTTCCCTTCTCAGAGCAATGATGGAGAAGAACGATTAGCTGTTGTCCGACTTCTAGCTAAACTGTTTGGTTCTAAAGATTCAGATTTGGCAACACAGAATCGTCCTCTTTGGCAGTGTTTTCTTGGACGGTAAGAGAAGACACAATTCTGACTTCCATATTTTGGAAGTTAGTCAGTGTGTCCATTTGATTAAAACCACACATACTGGGCCGGCCAGTGGTGGGTGGTTACGGCAGCTGGATCCCACATGGCTGACTGCATGGTTCAAGTCTCAGACCTGGTAGCTTGAACAACATGGCAGGCGCATGAGCATGTATGCCCAAATCCCAAGGGGAGAGTGGAGGAGAAGAGATTGTGGTACACTCACGCCTACGCCTGCCCCATGGGTGCTTTCTTACTTTCTCTCTCTCTGTCATGAGCATGAGCCCTATAGCAAACTTAACAACAAAACCCACATGTAGCAAAACTTGTTTACGAGTTGATTTCATTGGCATCTCTGTTACAATCTTTTCTTGAAAAATGAATAGCAGGATAAATTTTTATAAAGAAAGCGTATGGGTTGGCAGTTAAGGGGGCCAGATTGATAGCCCTACA
>NW_006206760.1:1598835-1614884 GCF_000334495.1 Tupaia belangeri chinensis
ATTCGAACCTTGGTCTTGGTGTCATGAAAATCACTGAGTGTGTGTGAGTGTCCTCTCCAAACCTCAGCAGGGTGAAGAGATTGCAGCGTGGCTCCACCACACTGGGCTGTGCTTCCTCCCGGCCTCCTCTTCTCTCTCTGGCAATTGCATATGCCCTCTGGTAAAAAAAAATAAAAAGAAGAAGAAGAAGGGCCTGGCAGGTGGCATGCTGTTTAAGCCGTTGGACTCCCACATGGACAATTGCGGCTTGAATCCCAGACCTGCCAGCTTGCTTTCTCCCTTTCCCTGTCTGTCTCTTTTCTGGTCAAATTAAAAAATAAAAACAAATAAAATTGGGACCAGCAGTTAGCATAATGGCTATGTCGCTGGCCTCCCATGTAGTCCACCGTGGTTTGAGTGCCGAACCCGGTGGCTTAACCTCACGCCAGGAGTGTAAGCGTGCGTGGCCATCCCCTTTGAGGGGTGATTTCTCCCTTTCTGGCAGTCTCACGTGCCTGTATACCCTCATTATAGTTTTTAATCTTTTTGGTGCTGAAAAAAAATATCATTAGAATAGATAGCATTTCAGGATATTCTGTGTCTTAAGATTTTTAAATCACGAAACTTAAGACATATTGATTCTAATTCTTTCTTAAAAAAAAAAAAAATAAGATTTGTACCTTAGGGCACATGTACTCACGGGGTAGGGGAGGATGTGGGAGAGACAGAGTCAGAGGGAAAGTGAGAAATCCCACCTCTCTGCCTGCCCTGCGGGAGATGGCCATGCAGCAGTCCCTTCTCCATTCGTCCCCCAAGCACACATGTGTGCCCAGTGCGATTTTCAAGCCACTGGGTCTGAGATTTGATCTGCGGTCAGCTATGTGGGAGTCCAGTCGTGTAACTGCTACTCCGTCTGCTGCCCCTACTGATTCCAGTTTTAAGAATCTGTCCTTTGTCAGCTCACCATCTTATTCATTTGTCAGAGTCTTTTAGATCTGTTTCTTATCTACTTGCATGAAGTGTTTTGAACTGAGTTGGTACAATTGTGGTTTTAAAATGGGGAATGTACATTGCTTTCAACTCATTTTTAATCATTTCTTGTCAAGAAGTTAGAATGATTGGATTTTATTCAACTTGATAAGATTGAAAGTAATGTATAGAATTTATGAAATTTCTTCTTGCACTTCATTTACATATTTCTTCTTCAAAAATTTATTTAAAAGCAGATATTTACTATTAGCCTTCTAGAAAATGTTTGGATTCACCACTGTTTAATTGATTCAAAAGATGGGCTCGGTATTTTTTCTTAGCGCAAATTCACTATCATAATCCATTAATAACCTAGGTTCTGAGAAATCTGTGACCAGTGACAGTGTGATGCCCTTCCTTACTTAGAATCAGCCATTGTGATGGTATTAATGGAAATGAATTCTGAATATTTAGTTAAACTTCATTCTAACACAGTTTGGAATTAGGGGGTGAAGCAAGTGCACTTGTAAGGAGGTGGCGATCCCTGTGTGGTGAGCCCCAGTGTTCACTGCAGGGCAGTTAGGCAGCGATGCACGTCTCCCTGCGCATCTGGTTACTTGTAGCAAAGTCAGCCGGAATGGGCTTCTCACACTCAGCCTTCACGTTACTGCGGATTCCAGTGCTCGTCGGATTCTTGGAATCAAGACCTGGCTACCTGTCTCTTCTCTTCATTATTGTCCTTCATAGAGCATTGAGTGTTTTGAAACTTTATTATTTATTGATCATAAGTAATAATGTTTACTTTTTCTCTAGAAGTTAGAAAATTACCAATCCTAAATACAAAGCTGTATTAAAATATTAGTATCTCTGGCTAAGACAGTTGGAAGCCATAGACATCAACACATTTATTAAATAAATTCGCCTACTTGGTTATTTTAAACCAATTCAAAAAGTAAAATACTTTTTGCTATTTAAAAATGTCTTTATCAATGATATATATATATATATATATTTTTTAAAGAAGTTTTTGCCATAGGGCGTGTGTACTCGCCAGACAGAGACAGAGAGACAGAAAATGAGAAATCACCCCCCAGGGGGGATGGCCACACCACAATCCCTTCTCCTCTCGGGATCTTGGGCACGCACGCACACACGCCCTGTGTGAGTTTCAAGCCACCAGGTCCGGGACGCGAGCCGCGGTCGACCTCATGGGAGTCCATCGACATAGCCATTACACTAACTGCTGGTCCCAATATATATATTTTTAATGGTTGTTCAATAATATGTCTTAAATCTGATAGGCGCTCATCCTATTCTTATACAGTTTTGAATGTATTTGTATTATTTCATTTTAATTGAATTCCTACAATAGGCTAGAACTTTAAAAGAGCATTTTGACTTGGTGCTGGCCAGTTAGAAAAACCTTTGTGCTGAGGCAGTGTGACTCAGATTTTATGCTTTCATCTTTGGACTTCTGGATCTGCCTCTTAGATTTGATATATTTTTTGCCTAAAATCCCTCAGTATTTTCCTCCTGTAACCTTTTTTCTGGCAGGTTTTGTGTGTACTGCATATTGTACAGCATAATTTAACCAGTCAGAATTTTAGATATGCGAAGTGGGTAGTTTGGGCTGGAGAATGTGCAGTGTAATTCTAGCGTGGGAAACAAACTCTGTTTTTAAGCATGTTTGTGGCCTAGCCCCAATGGTGCCAGTATTGAGAGCATCATGCACAGTGGCCGTGGCCGTGTGGGGGCCTGGGTTCAGTCCCCATCCCGACCTAAGTAACGGGCCATGAACAGTAACACAGCCCTGGGTCCTGGGTGACGGAGGCTCGCGGTAGGAGGACTGGGATATGATGAAACCCTGTCAGGGATGCTCCCCCCCCCGCCCCGACTCTGACACGCTCGTCTCCTCTATGTCCTTTTCTCACCCTGTTCATATGGAAGAGAAAAATAGTTTGTGAAATTGTGTACCTATTCATTTGTTTTACTTTCAGAACACATTGATTGTCATTACAGAAATCAATTTTTATTTTAGAGAGTTTTTTTGCTATAGGGTATGTGCACTTGCCAGAGAGATGGAGAGGCGGAAAGCGAGAAATCACCCCCTAGTGGGGATGGCCACACCAAAATTCCTTCTCCATTCTCCTCGGGATTTTGGGCACGCACACACACATGCACCCGGAGCGATCACATTTCCTCATACAGTAACTGTTGTTTATATGCATTTACATGTTAGATGTACCTTATTTGTAAGTCTTTTGCCTTAGAATTAATATTTAGCAATCTTTTTTGTGTAGATTTAATGACATTCATGTTCCAGTGAGATTGGAAAGTGTGAAATTTGCCAGTCACTGTTTAATGAATCACCCAGATTTAGCAAAGGATCTCACAGGTAAGCTTTGGACTTGATTACAAATGTTAGAGTGAGTAATCACACCGTTTAGACGGCCTGTGGCCTGCCTGCACTTTCTGGACAGGCTTCCACTCTGGCTGGCTTTCAGGACTGTCCTTTATGTATATACTAAGAAATGATTTCATGCTTGTATTAATAAAATTACTTTTGAAAAATTTTTTAAAGAGTTACTTCTTTAATTTTATTCATTCATTCATTCATTTTATTTTAATTTGACCAGAGTGAGACACAGAGAGAAAGAGAGAGAGAGAGAAAGCAAGCTGCCACCAGGTCTGGGACTCGAACCATGGTTGACTGTGTGGGAGTGTCCAGCACCTTAACCACCACGCCACTTGCTGGCCCCCCTACATTTGAAATCTCTACATTTCGATCATTTATAAGTTTTTGGAAATCAGTTTGAGGAAGTTAGAATATTTCTGTGACATTGGATTTGGGTAAAATGTCTATGTAGGTTAATATGGTGCCGTATCATAGTAAGTGGAGAGATGACTATCTTCAGGTGCAGCCAGAATCCTCACTTGCTGCTTCACCTAGAGCATTTCAACCTACGTGCAGTTTCATTCTGCAGGTTGTAGAATATGACGATGTATACCGTGTATGCAGGTATAGACCCATCAGCTAACTTGCTCTTTAAGTTAAGTGTTAAGTATTTGAAGTCAGGTACCACGTTGTTTACTAAGGTGTGCTAGGCTAGACAGTGGCACAGCATGAAATACAACCCTCTCCAAGGCTGGTCCACACGGCAGGTTCCACGTTCACATCTGGGGACCTCCCTGAGAACACCAGGCATGTTCACGCCATTGTCAGAGCCAGGATAAGGCTGGAGTGGATCACAGGAGAGGGACCCTATTGGGTTGGTCGTCTCTGTCTTTTATCTCTCTGTCTCTCTCTCTCTCATGGAAGAAATAATTTTTTAATGTGACTATGCAGTAAAAAGTGTAGTTATGATCACACAGAATACTGCTGCCTTCAAAATAAAATGGTTTTAATTTGTACAACATTTTGCAATCATGATTTCACTATGGACAGAAGCTTAAGCTTTTTTTTTTTTGTTTGTCATTCTCATTCATGACAAATTACATGGCTACCATTTAGCTTAAGTTTTTTTTTCTCTCACTTCACAGAATATTTGAAGGTTCGCTCACATGATCCAGAAGAAGCTATTCGGCATGACGTCATCGTTACGATAATAACAGCTGCCAAGAGAGACCTTACCTTAGTGAACGACCAGCTGCTCGGCTTCGTGAGGGAGAGGACGCTGGATAAACGGGTACGATCGGACTGTTTACTACATGAGACTGATGCTATTTTCCATTACAATGACTGCTTTTCTGTGTAGAACCAAGTTAATAATAGGGCTAAGTAAAGAACCAATACATTGTCTCTCCTGTATATCCTTGAAGTAACTTGACGAATGAGAACGTTGGATTCTTAGCTCTGCAGATCTGAGGCCTGGGTCTCTCTCCTAGCCCACCTGCCCACCTGTATGAGAGAAGCACTAAGCCGTACAGAGTTCTGTTTTAACTTCTCACTTAGGTGATTACCTGCAGTGAAATTCCTTCCAGTGAGCATTTTCACATGTGACGATCTCATGTAATGTCGCTAGGTCTGTCACTCCTCAGTTAAGGGAATATCATTCGTGATACGATGTGTCCGCATGGCTGGGCCGGGCTCAGGGCAGAACGGACAGCCGTGTGTTTCCTCTTCCATGCCGTTTCCTGCATCGCAAGCAGGTGGAAACGTGGGTTGGTGAGGAACGATGGTACCGTGTAGAGCAGTGCTGAGAGACAGGCGCGGCCTGCCAGGGAGGCCCCTGCGTGCTGTCTCCTTGAGCAGCAGCAGCTGTGCCGCGAGCCATTGTATGGGAGGCAGAGCGGAACACTGCGTCCGCTGGAAACACAGCAGGGTAGGGAGGTGATTGGCGTGGTTTTGAAATGTAGCAAGAGGTTTTCTTCAAGCTCGTTTACAGCTATCGTAGGAGGCAGACTTGAACTTAGTTCTTTACAGATGCGCTAACGGTGGGTATCAGTGCTTACAAAAGTGTCTCGAGTTCGATGAAAGTTATATGGAGAAATAAGATTCCTATCTTTTGTGTCTATCTTTGAATTCCATTTTCCCGTGAACTTTTCGGTGTCGCTGTGCTTTGCCAGTTGGAAGGTCTGCACGCAGGACTGACCGTCCAGCCGAGCGAAGCCGGGGGAAGCTCTGCAGGCCGCTGTGAAACATGGGCGTCTTGCTCATCTCTTACATATGTGCTTTGCAGTGGCGTGTGAGGAAGGAGGCTATGATGGGCCTGGCTCAGCTGTACAAGAAGTACTGCCTTCACGGGGAGGCGGGGAAGGAAGCCGCAGAGAAGGTCAGCTGGGTCAAGGACAAGCTCCTGCACATTTACTATCAGAACAGCATCGATGACAAGTGAGTGGCGCCAGAGCGGGCAAGGGCGAGACTTAGTCTTTAACAACTTCCCAAATGTTCACCGGCCATTTTTAAATTTGGAAGTGATGCAGGCTTATACGTGTACTGTGTTTAATAAGTATTTAAGATTGTTGACTGTCATATTAGTGAAATAGATAGCCATGGACATTGGAGGCAGACCAGAGAGCAAATGCCCACTCTCTCGCTTACTAGAGGTGCACACTTGCATCTTTTTTTTTTTTTTTTTTTTTTATTGGGGGGACGAGGTTTTTGCTATAGGGTGCGTGCGCTTGCCAGGAAGACAGAGACATAGAGACAGAAAGTGAGAAATCACACCGCAGGGGGAATGCTCACGCCACAGTCCCTTATCCTCCATTCTCCTCTCGAGATCTTGGGCATGCACGCACACGTGCCCGGTGTGAGTTTAAGCCACTGGGTCCAGGAATCGAACTGAGTTCGACTACACAGGAGTTCAGCGACATAGCCAACTGCTGGTCCTGCAGCTATTAATTTTTAATTTTCCTTTTTACAACTGTCACTACCGTAGAGGAACTACTGAATTGTTTCCCTTTTCCGAATGATACTTGTAGCTGTATTTTATTGTACCAAAGATTCTTTGTTTTCACATGATACTTAGTAGCATTTTTATTGAATGCACTTACTACTTGGGCATCAATGGATATGTATTTTATTCATTAACAATATAACACATACTTTATTACTAATGATTAATAACGAGCCCATATTCCAGTGACACTAAATAACGGATACTGGATTAACAAGAGGGTATTCCAATATTGGTAAAGTACTTAGCCTGTGGAGAGAAGAAAGATGAGTTCTACACAGGAAACCAGTTTTGGGGAAGTAATTTGAAGGAGTGTGCCCGTGTTAACTACATGATAATGTGGAACAGGAGCTGAAGTGTGATCAGAAGAAATGACTGAGGTGACCTGTTCTCAGGTTGTAGCTGTGGACTGAGGTGACCTGTTCTCAGGTTGTGGCTCTGTACACAGCATTAGCTATTACGCTGTAGCTCTTGGCTGCTACGCACTGGTGGACCAGCTTCGAGCCACGTGTTGGCAAGCATGTAACCCTTCTAGGACACACGTTTCATACTGACAAGTATTAAAGCATGGGACGAACTGAATCTCAACGTTAGAAATGCCTATGCAAGCATGAGTTATTGGGTTGTAGAGAAGGGTGGTCGTCCTGCCAGACTCATAGACAAGCCTCGGGTTGTTGAAGCTGCACCGTGAGTGGCCACTCAAAATGTGAATCCCACTTGAAATCTAGATAGGAAGAGCTGTTTGGTTTTGTTTTTAATACATCTATTTTCTTCATCATCGTTTTGATTAAAGACTATAAACAACAATGAAATCTCATTGTGTCTACATATTTGGTGACCTTAGGTCAGTTTGTGAGTGGAAACAGTTAATAAAATAAAGTCCATTACCTTTTCAAAAAAAAAAAAAAAGATACTGAAAAGTTGTCAAAGGAGAGAAGTGATCATGTGACGATTTCCATCGTTGGGGTACACATGGCTATCGCCCTGGCTAAAATACAGAATGCAATTGTGACTTTAAAATGGAGTCATTGTGTTATTTGTATATTTGTTGTTTTTCATAGATTATTGGTAGAGAAAATCTTTGCTCAGTATCTTGTCCCCCACAACCTGGAAACAGAAGAGAGAATGAAATGCTTATATTATTTATATGCTAGTTTGGATCCAAATGCTGTAAAGTAAGTGACCTTTCAAATGAAGAAATTCTTTCTTGAAAATTTTATAAAACTGCTTAATTGTTGTTAATGGGGTTGCTACTTGTACTTGAATCAAGAGCCTCAGCTCAAATTTACAAAAAAAAAAAAAAAAGATTGGGGAACCAGCAGTTAGCGTAATGGCTATGTCGCTGGACTCCCACATAGTCGACTGCGGTTCACATCCCGGACCCGGTGGCTTAAAACTCTGTATTAATGTTATTATTAATACAGTAGTCTCTGAGTATTTTGAGATTTCCTCAATTATTTATGTAATGTTCACTGAGTACTTTTTTTTTCCAATCTAATATTACAAACTACATATTTAGTTCTATTTCTAGTCTCTTTTTTTTTTTTTTTTACAATTATTTATTCAATTTACTTTATCATCATCATTCTCTTTGAAGAGAGAAAGACAGAGATAAAGCAAGCTGCCAGGTCCAGGACTCTAACCACAGGCAGCTGTACTGGAGTGCAGTGCCTTACCCACCTGGCCCACCCATTTCTAGCCTCTCCGTGTGGGATCATCCCTTTCCCTTTATTTGTCCTCAGTGACGCTGATGTTTCTGAGCCTGTTTATTTTGTAGAACATGACCTCAGTTTTTTTTGTTTTTTGTTTTTTCTTTTTTCTTTGCTATAGGGCGTGTGAGCTCACCAGGTAGACAGAGAGAGACAGAAAGCCAGAAATCACCCCCCGGGGGGATGGGCATGCACACACACGCACCCGGCATGAGTTTTAAGCCACCGGGTCCGGGATGCGAACTGTGGTCGACCACATGGTAGTCCAGTGACACAGCCATTACACCAACTGCTGGTCCCCTCCCTCAATTTGGGTTTTTCCAGTGTTTCCCTGTTATTGGATTAAGAATGTGACTTTTATTTGTGGAAATTTCTTGGTGGTGTCATTGCATACTTGGAGCATGGTATCAAGAGGCATGAGCCATCTCTTTTGGTTTTAAGTTTGTCTTGTGTATTTCCTTCATCAGAGAGAGAGAGAGACAAGTGCCCCCGCCCCCCGGACCCTCACACTGGAAACCACCCTCCGAGCTGGCCTAGGTTACGATGTGCAGGCGTGTGCCCCGGCCGTCTCAGGACGGTCCTGGGTTGTGGGCTGCGCACCCACGTCGACCCAGCCGTGCTGCCTCCTGCTGGTCTAGTCAGCTTTTCTCCCTCCCACTTTGCCAGTGGGTACATGCACTTGCTGGAGACAGAGACGGGGCAGGTGGGAGAACGCAACTCCATGGGGTCTGCTCATACTCCAGTTTCTTTACCTTCCATTACTTCTTTTATGGTTTTTCTGTACACACATACGCTACATACACTTGGCATGTTTTTTAGGCCGCCAGGCCCAGGACTCAGACCGCGTGGTTGGCTGTGTGAGATCCAGCTCACGTACCCACCAGGCCACAGGCTGTCCCCTCTAGCCATTATTTTAAAAGAGCTTTACAAGTCATTAATGCTTATTCTAGGTATTAGGCCCCCAGCCTATGGTTTGGGTATTTGTTTATGTATCAAAATGAGTGGTGAGTACTGAGAGAGAGAGTTAGTTCTTAGAGGTGCTCTGGGTACCTCTGAGTATGGCAGAGATTTGTAGATCAAGAAAGTCTGCACTCGCGAGAACAAACATGGTTTAATGTAGTGCCTTGAACTGACATCATTCCTAACACATTCCATATCTTAAACACTCTACCTGCCGTTACCTCCTAGCCTGGGGTAGAAACCCTTCGCGATCCGATCCTGCTCTGTGGAATGCTCCAGCTGTCGTGTGTTCCCTACCCAAGCCCTGTGCTCCTAGCAGAGTAACGTTTTTCCGTTTTCCCTGAGTGTGTCATGCTCGTTGGTGACATTTTCCCTCTCCACGTATGAGGACCTTATAGACACCTCTGTTTTGAATGTCTTAATTGGTTTATTTACCTGATAAGGTTCTATTAGTCCTTCCAGACTTCTCATATTTTCTATTATAAGAAGTGTTATACTGGGGTCAGCAGGTGGTGTGGTGGTTAAGGTGCTGGATTCCCACATGGCCTTCCATGGTTCAAGCCTAAGACATGGCAGCTGCAAATACATTGGGTGTGTGTGTATGTGCGCCCAAAAACTGGAGAGGAGAGGGGAGGAGAAGGGATTTATATGGCCATCCGCTCTGGAGGGGATGTTCTTTACTTTCCCTTTGTCTCTCCAGCAAGTGCATGCAGCAGCAGCAGCTTTATATTGAACTGTTCTAAATCTTAATAAATAGAATTTCTGGTTCTTAAAATTGTAGGTAAATGTAAAACAAGAGTTTGTATATACTGTGCAACTAAAAAAGTTGTAAAGTTAAATAATTTGCTGTGTTTGTATTGCTCCGTAATGCTTCTTCCTACTTACACCTTTCTTTGCAGAGCTCTCAATGAAATGTGGAAGTGTCAGAACATGCTCCGCAGTCACGTACGAGAGCTGCTGGATTTGCACAAGCAGCCTACAGTAGGTCCAGGGTTTACGTTCCTAATACGTTAGGAATGTGTTCGTTTTTTATATCATATATAACAGAGCGAGAGAAAAGTATCTCTGGTGTTTCATTTTCCGATTGTCAGTGAAGCATAATTTCTGCAGTTAGCCACGCTAAATTTCCACTTAAAATGAATCTAGCTAATGCTGATTTTCTAGCATAGGCAAGGAAACGGTGGTTTCCAGTTAATCGAGTTTTTGACACTAAACGTTTGTACGTAGTTCATCAATTTTGAAATAGAATCAAATCTCAGGATAACATTGTGCTGTGGAAGCCCATCGTTCTTGGTCCTCCAGTTCAGAGGCAACACCGGCGTCAAGCTTACAGTCGTGCCCTTGTCATGGTGACCACTCAGTTCTGCCTGCGGTGGTGGGGACGGGGACTTGAGTTTGTATTAGCGAGAATAGGTGTTCTTCACCAGTGGGACCATAACCATGATCCTCAAGGGCCCAGAGAGGCTAGAGCAAGGACTGGCAAAGCGTGTTTTTGTTTTCTGGGAGGGTTTTTTGTGTGTGTGTGTGTGTGTGTGTGTGTTTTTGTATAATTGACCAGATAATACAAATTTAGGTTTCCGAGTGTTTTAGTTCATTTTTTGTTGCTAATAAAAATACCTGACAGTCGGTGATTTTATAGAGCAATATAGGTTTATTCACAAGCTCACAATTTTGGTGGCCGTAATGAAGTGCAAAGGCCTAGGCATGCCTGGCCAACAGGAACATAAGCACATACGCGGGACAAAGAGCTTCTGACAGCTGGGTCCCTTGTACAACAAGAGCTGGAACTTACCAGATCTCGGGGGAGACATGAATCTGTTCACAAGATCGTGCCTCCATAATGCAGTCCCCGCGGTCCAGTCACCAGCCACTATAGGCCCTAGCACCTCCCATCACCACATTCCAAAACGTAAAACTTCGTGAGGCCAAACACGATCCAAACCGTCATGTCCAGCTCCGTATTCAGTCTCTGGTCTGCTGCTCAACTCTGCTTCTGCAGTGCAAAGGCAGTCATAGACCGTCCTCGAGGGCTGGGTGTGACTATTCTCACAGCTTTAGCAGCTGCAGTAGTGTCCGGTGAAGCTGCCGTCCCCCTGTTTCCACGCAGACTGCTTTAGGTTAGTGACGGTGCCTTCTTTACTGGGATACAAGGAATGAGTCACAGGCAGCTGGTTAAACCCTCTTCCACAAGAAAAACTTGCTACGCTTCATATGTTTCGTCAATTATCTATGGCATGTGATTTCATTTTCTGTTATACACTGTTATACACTGTTTAGCTTACAAGGTGAATATTTCAGTATGTGAACATATTTTTTCCTAGTCCAGTTGATAAACTTATAAAATATCTTCAACAGATAATACCAATTTTTTTGTCCCATTAATGCTTCACCTTCGTATTTTTCTTCTAAATGTCCTTCCTCAGGTCTGCTCTTCCACACACACTATATCTGGTATTTACACCCATTTACTGTGTGTGTATCCTTCAGTCGATCAGTTTCAGTCAGAGTGCGGACACTCGGTATATATTAAGTGGCGACATACATTGTCTCTCTTGGCATGTGATTTCAAAATATTTTTTATATGATCATTTCCCTTACCTTTTTGTTCAGTGTTCTGGCAAAATGACTTTCTTATGAAAGTACGCACTCTTAATCTTTAATGCCCCTCGCTAACACCTCTTCCTGTTTGTTTTAACTTAATAGTTGTCGCTATTCCACAATTCTCTACCCTCAATTCAGTGTGTAGATGTGAGAATCCATTCTCAGGTGGCTATGGTGTAGCTTGTTTGGTAACTTCATGAAAAATGCACAATGATGAATCTGGATTTTTCTTAAAGAAATTGGTTAGCACGTGACCAGCTTTTTGTTTTTGTTTTAAATTTTAGTCAGAGGCTAACTGTTCTGCCATGTTTGGAAAACTGATGACCATAGCAAGTAAGTATGTCTCAGCAGTTCTGTTCATTTTCTGCATAACTAGACCGCTTACCACACGGGACTATCAAGTCCATGATAATTAAGAGCAAGTAATCTTAAATTGGTTCTCTATTAAGGCTCAGCAATATTTTTTTTTTATTTTTATTTTGGAGAGGTTTTTTGCTATAGGGCGCATGCGCTCGCCAGACAGACAGAGAGAGACAGAGAGACAGAAAGCGAGAAATCACCCCCCAGGGGGGATGGTCACACTGTAATCCCTTCTCCTCCATTCTCCTCTCGGGATCTTGGGCACGCACGCACACGCGCCTGGCATGAGTTTTAAGCCACTGGGTCCGGGACACAAACCGCGGTCGACTACGTGGGAGTCCAGCGACATAGCCATTACGCTAACTGCTGGTTCCCAAGGCTCAGCAATATTTTTAAGTCACTAGCTTTTAGTTTAGTTGAGTAGTTTTTATTTCTTACTACAGATTGTCTCTCAATTCTGTAGAGAATTTACCCGACCCAGGGAAAGCCCAGGATTTTGTGAAGAAGTTTAACCAAGTTCTTGGTGATGATGAGAAGCTGCGGTCTCAGCTAGAGTTATTAATCAGCCCGACGTGTTCGTGCAAACAGGCAGACATTTGTGTGGTGAGTACCTTATCTTTTCCGTTTGTTTTCTTCGGTGCATTTGCTGACATCTCTGTGTCATTGAAGCCTAGTTTACATACAGGGTTCTGGGTCCTAGCCGTGTCGTGAGCACTGACCAACAGGGGTGTGCGTGGGCAGCCCAGCTGTCGGCCTGGCGCTCAACTCCAGGCGCAGTCCGAGGGAATACTAGGAGGCTGAGGTCGAGGGATCAGTCCTGGAGCTTGGACAGGACAAAGTACGGGGTCCTTAGTCGATGGTCACGGAAGAACTGTGCGTTCGCTTGGAAATAACCCTTCTCAGTAAATCAGCGGTAACGTTGCCGACTACGTGGCTTCATTTTCAGATGAGATGAACTTCTGTTTAGGTGTTTGTCCTCATTGTATTCATTGACTTCTAATTCCAAGGAGAGCCACTGTCATTAAAATATCAAGAAGGAAACCTTTATCCATTTATTTAGCATTTTATGATACAGGGTCCTAGGTTTGAATTTCAGCATTACTATTTACTATCAATGTGATATTTAATAAATTATTTTATACTCTTTTTTTTTGGGGGGGGGTTTGCTATAGGGCGTGTGCACTTCCCAGAAAGACAGAGAGACAGAAAGCGAGAAATCACCCCCGGGTGTGTGTGTGTGTGTGTGTGTGCCCAAAATCCTGAGAGGAGAGCATGGCCATCCCCTCATGGAGCGATTTCTTTCTGTCTGTCTGGAGAGCGCATGCATCCTGCAACAAAAATCTAAATAATAATATTAATGTTATTATTATTACTTCACGGGAGAAACATGACACAGAATTAGAACATACCCTGAACCCGTGTGATCCCCTTTCTTCATTGTCCATATTTTGTGGTGACTGTTCAATCGGTATATAAATTTTACTCAGAGTCTGTAGCAAACAAGTTTTTTCTTTTCTCACTTCTGCTGGTTTTGAACCTTTACATGCTTTTTAATGTCTGTCATCATCTTTATTTTGAAAAACATAAAAATGAATCATACTTATGATGAACTTCTTCCCTTTCCATAGAGAGAGATTGCTCGGAAACTTGCAAACCCTAAGCAGCCGACGAACCCTTTCCTAGAGATGGTCAAATTCCTACTGGAAAGAATTGCACCTGTTCACATTGATTCTGAAGCCATAAGGTAAGCCAGGGAATGTGTCTGTGTACAGATGAGTGCATGGACCTGATGCTTGCAACTAGATTACTGTCTGACAGGGCAGTGGATCTAAGTACGAGGCCCTCACAAAGGCCTGAAAGTGCTCACCAGATACATGTGTTTAAGGGCAGAAGTATATATCCTTCACGTAGAAAGAAGGGCTGCTCGTTATTTAAAGTGTCCTTGTGTTTATTTTTAGCCAATGTGTGTTTGTTTTGGAAATCTTGGATTATAAAGAAAGGTAAAAGAAAGACAATTTTAAATTTACGTAGCTGTCAACCAACCCAAGTTTTCTTAAATACTTCAACATTCGTATGATGCAAGGGGACCTCAAAAAGTACATTCTCTTTATACCCCGTCACAGTGCAGTTAGGGTACAATGATTAATCTAGTAGCCTTGCTAATCCACGCTTTCTCCTACAGTGCACTAGTGAAATTAATGAACAAATCAATAGAAGGGACAGCGGACGATGAAGAGGAGGGTGTCAGTCCGGATACCGCTATTCGTTCAGGGCTAGAACTCCTGAAGGTACTGTCGTCCCAGTCCTGTTCCTGTGTATCTCTGTTCAGTCGTAATTCACTCCCCTCAGGAAATGCAAGAATCGCGTTTATTTCATTGGGAACTATTCACAAGATTAGAGTTTTGTGGTAGAAATCCTATTTTTGAAAAATGTTTTTTACATTTTAATGTGATTATTTTTATGTGATTCAGTTTTGTTGTTTCATTCATTATTTACATGCCTGCTGTGCTTGCAACCTCGCGTGCTAATTGAGCTGGCTTCATGTTTCAAAGAACCTGTACCTGCGGCAGTGGCACTGCCCACGGGAATTACTGTATGGGAGCACCTGTCTGGTTCAGGAATTTTTAGACCGTTGGTACTCATCACAGATGCCAAAGAATTCTACAAATTGAACACTAGTCAGGTGACTCGAGATTTTGTGGACACTGCCTCCTAAGGAGTATAACTAGGTGTCCCTGGGGAGACTAGCCCCGCTGGGGAAGAGGGTTTCTTGGGGAGTAATAGGAGACAGGGTTAGAGCAGAAAGCTACTGTCAGGGATGTTTACCTTGAGTGTACGTCAGCCACACCCTTGGAAGTTCTTTCACTGAACTGAGTAAAGCGGGAAGAAGCTGAAGCCAAAGAGACCTTAAAACTGCTACCAGATGTGTACAGCGTAACGTGCTGTTCCATGTTGAAGAACATGTGCACATCTTGATTTGATTATTGTACACTGGATGCATTGCCTTAGAAAAAACCATACTACAGGGGGGCGCCAGCACTTGGCGTAGCTGTTACATTGCTGGATTCCTACGTAGTTGACTGTGGTTCAAGGCCTAGACCTGGCAAATTAAAACGCACACAGGGCACGTTGTGCCCAATATCCCAAGAGGAGAGTGTAGGAGAAGGGATTGCAGTGGGGCCATTCCCGGGGATGGGGGAATGTGTGTGATTTCTCACTCTGTGTCTCTGACAAGCACATGCACCCTATAGCAAAAAATCTCCCTACAGGAAAAAAACAAAAACAAACAAAAAACACTGTAGCCCACAAAGGCAAACATCAATTACCTGTATGATGGAAATCGTCGTTTTAAAATTTTCTTCAAATGTAAAAGAGAAATTCAACATTGAGACTAAGACAAACCAGTGCCAAGGACATTAGAGAGGAGAGAGAGACATGGGCTCATGAGGAGGTGACCGTCGGGTGTAAGCTTCATGAATAAGATCTTAGTTACATATCCTATAATTAAATTGTATTAATTTCAAAAGTGAAATCATTTTTAAGGTCAACATTTTTAATAGGTTGCATTTGATTTATGTTTTTCTGATGATTTTTCAGTAAATAATTTAACATCCTAACTAAATATTACCACCCCAAACCGTGCCTAAGGAGAAAGTCTTAGCACTTTACGAACAACTGAATATACACTGGATGAGCCAGTGACGGGTGCCTGCTTGGTCCCCTCATTTCCCAGCCTCCTCTCTGAGCCCTTCTCCCTGAAATGTCACTACCTGAATTGTTCCTACTTTATGGAAGGTAAATGTCGTAGGCATGTTGTATCTACCTTGCTCTAAATTCCTCAAGGACAGGCCTGGACTTATAGTAAGTAGGGAAATATCATATGCTTGTAATTGTGATGAAAAGGAACGGTGAGTTCTTTGTTGATGGTTAGGATGATTTCACTCATCCTAGTTCCTCATACATTATCGTTTTGCCAGTCAAGGAAAGTCAGCATTTTGTTTATGTCACAGCAAAATTGAGTCAGTAAGTATGGAGCATTTATTTCAACTAAACATCCCTGCACCTAAATGTTTTT
>NW_006206760.1:1614914-1657527 GCF_000334495.1 Tupaia belangeri chinensis
TATATGTATGTATGTATGTATGTATGTATGTATGTATGTATGTATGTATATTAGACCAAAGAGGGACACAGAGACAATGAAAACAAGCCGCCGGGTCCGGGACTCAAACCACGGTTGACCATGTGGAAGTCCAGCGCCCTTTACCACGACGCCACCTGCTGGCCCCGAGGGTTTTTTTTAAAAGCATATTTTAAGTAGCAGAATAGACTAAGGTGAAGACAACAGGGCGAAGGGTGGGTATCAGCTGTCGTGAAGGACGTCTCTGAGAGCGACTTAACAGTATTCCTATTAATGCCTCATTAGCCTCGACTAAGTGCAAAGGAGACTGGGAGACGTAATCTCTCCCGGGCAGGTAACATGTATGACCCAGGTCTTCACACTTTATGTATTGTGGGACATGCCTTCACTTTTACTGGATTAATACATCGTCTGTACTCCTAAAGCCACGTCTGTCCCTCTAGGTCCTGTCTTTCACACATCCTACCTCGTTCCACTCTTCGGAAACATATGAGTCCCTGTTACAGTGCCTACGAATGGAAGATGACAAGGTAGCAGAAGCTGCTATCCAAATTTTTAGAAATACAGGCCACAAAATAGAAACCGACCTTCCCCAGATACGATCGTGAGTATGTTTTCTCTCATGGTAAATCGTTTCTAAATGTGGGAGCCATAGGATCATGGTTTCGTGTGGGAGACGAGAAAAGCACGCTGTACATGGACCCTGCATTCCCGTACCAGCCCTTCGTGTCGTCTGTCCTGTGCCTTACCCCTCTCTGGCTTATGAGGCAGAGGAACAAACTGAAACTGTTTGAAACGAACTTATTTTAAGATGTTAATATCACCAGGGACCAGCAGATGGCTTGGTTAAAGTGCTGGATCCCGCATGGCTGTGTGGTTCAAGTCCCAGACCTGGCTTGACCAGCACGCCTGGCATGTGTGCGTGCGTGCCCAAAATCCTGAGCGGAGAATGAAGGAGAAGGGATTGCAGCATGGCCATCCCTCTGGGGGTGATTTCTTACTTTCCCTCTCTGTCTGGTGAGCACACTTACCTATGGCAGAAATTTAAAAAAAAAAATAAAAAGATCACATTAATACAGTATTGATGATTTGTATATCATTCTAATCTGTGTTCTTTTTTCTCACTAATCGGTTTATAAATTCATAAAATTTAGAAAGTAGCTACCACCTTGCTGTACCACCAGAGAAAAGGAGAAGTAGTGTTCTTCACAAGTATGGGGTTGCCAAGTTGCAGGTGCTTAAGGCAGCTGGACCTCTCATACCCAGCTGGGTGGTCCCACCCTACGGCTTGAAAAAGACAGCAGGCACATGTGTTTACATGCTCAGAAATCTTAAGAGGAAAATGGAAGAGAAGGGATTGTGGTGAGGTCATTACTCTGGCGGGTGCTTTTTCTCTTTCTTTCTCTCTGTCTGTCCAGTAAGCACATGTGCACTCTAACAAACAAACAAAATGATTAAATATAAGTATTATATTCATTATAATATTTTGGGCATGCATGCACACATGCTCAGCATGTTTTCCAAGCCACTGGATGTGGGGTGCAAAATACACAGCCAAGTGGGATCCCTCCGTCTGCCTACCACAGAAGTATCTACCTGGCCCCAGTAACCTCTTTATTAAGGCATTGCATTTTTTTGTTTCATACTTGGAGACAGAGAAGTAGCTTTAAATATTTCTGTCGATGAGATCGTTGTTAAGGGAGGTTTCTCCACTAGCATATATGTCAATAGGGACAGTAGGAAATCACCAAAAGAATACTTGTAGTTTATGGGCGAAAATAATAAAAGCGATTTCTTTTTCCTTCATTCCTTCCTTCCTTTTCTGTAGGACCTTAATACCCATTTTACATCAAAAAGCAAAGCGGGGTACTCCACACCAAGCAAAACAGGCTGTCCACTGTATACACGCCATATTCACCAACAAAGAAGTCCAGCTCGCACAGATCTTTGAGGTATGTGTAATACATAGGATGTGCTTATGCTGGTCTTTTTATTTTCAGTTCTGTGATTTGATGAAAATGGAAGCTAGGGTTTTTTTGTTTTGTTTCACTTTGGTTTTTTTTTAGTAGTCCTGTCATGGAATATGAATTTCTTGGGTGCAGGAATTCTATCGGTTTTGCTTTAACACTATTCCCAGCCTTTAGATCAGGTTCTGTGTTTGTATTACAGCATTTTACTTCATTTGAGCCTTATTGGCTCGGTGGTCTGTGGATTCTCAGACAGTATTGATACCTTTGAACGGTGGCTTAAAGTATGTGGCAGCTCTGCCTGACGGTTGACCAGTCTCCCTTTCTGTGTGATCCTTGGCTCGATCCAACTGCTAGCAGCGCAGCTGTATCATCATGAATTGCAGATAATAAGAACAGAAACCAGCGCACCCTTAATTTTTCATGATTCAAGGTCGCCCAAAAGGTCCCCACCGCTAGGAAATCCACCAACATAGTGAACCTGTTGCAGACAGATTGAAAATAATGTTGATTCGATGAAGCAGAACTGTTCTTGTTCCTACTTCTATTTTCTTTTTGAACTTTTTTTTTTTAACATTCAATCTTGTTAAATTATGATCAATGAATTGAGACTGAATGTTTACTGTGGTTGAAGTTAGATACTTACAATCATATTATTGAAATGCTGGTATGGGCGTCATAGATTCAGAAGGACTCAGGAGAATTTACTATTTCCTTAGAATGTCTAGACATTCATGAAACAAACTGGTCATTTTGTCTGTTCTGTTTTTACAGCCACTCAGCAGGAGTCTGAATGCGGACGTACCGGAGCAGCTTATAACTCCGTTAGTCTCACTGGGCCACATTTCAATGCTAGCCCCAGATCAGTTTGCCTCCCCTATGAAATCTGTAGTAGCAAACTTCATTGTGAAAGACCTACTGATGAATGACAGGGTAAGTTTCTCATTTAATAGAATTTAGAATAAAGGGACTAAAGCCTACTTACATTCTGATCACAGGAATATCTTTTCTGTTTCTCGCTGTACTTTTCTTTTCCTTTTAAATTATTTTATATTGACTCTCCTTATTTATTTATTAGATTTACAAATAACTTCTTGACTTCTGTAGTTATCACTGGAATTTAACTTTGTAAAATGTACTCCAGGGCATGCGTGCTTGCCAAGGCGAGAGGGAAAGTGAGAAATCACCCCCGAGGGATGAGCGCACTGCAGTCCCTTCTCCCCCACTCTCTCGAGATTTTGGTCATGCACACACACACCTATCATGTCGTTGAGCTGCTGGGTCTGGGATTGGAACCGCACAGCTGGCCATGTGGGCTCCAACCACTTTAACCACCAATCCACCTGGCTGGCTCAGAACTTAGTTTAAAAATGAAATTGGAGGGGCAATCACTTATGGTGGTATCCTTGACTTGACTAATATGCTATGCATGCATGCTTTGAAAAACCTTACTATATAGGGAACCAGCAGTTAGTGTAATGGCTATGTCGCTGGACTCCCACGTAGTCGACTGTGGTTCGTGTCCCGGACCCGGTGGCTTAAAAAAACTCACGCTGGGCGCGTGTGCGTGCATGCCCAAGATCCCGAGAGGAGAATGGAGGAGAAGGGATTGCGGCATGGCCATCCCCCCGGAGGGTGATTTCTCACTTTCTGTCTCTCTCTGTCTGGCGAGCGCACACGCCCTGTAGCAAAAACCTCTCCAAAAAAAAAAAAAAAAAAACCTTACTGTATATAATAAAGATGTTTAATGATTCATTTTATTCTTTAAGTAGAGGTCTGAAAAGATGCTATAAAGTTTGAATAAAAAGACACCTACAGACTGACCCAGAAAAACAAAAACAAAAAAAAGCAAATACTCAAGGACCAGCCCACAGCCTTGTGGTTAAGGTGGCTGGATCCCACGTGGCTGACTCCATGATTCAGATCCAGTTGTGACAGTCAAATGTCATCATCCTGATCTTGAAAGATACTGGCTTTTTTCTGAGTGCTGGACTTTTGATTTTATCAAACATTGTCAAGAATATAAGTGTACTTAAATTTGGTTAGTTTTTTTGGAATGTATTAGGTCATTCGGAAAGTCGTGACATTTTTCTATGCCGAAATGCATCATGACTTTCCCAAAGACCCAATAAAATTGTTGTTTTGTTTCTTTGTTTTTAAAGAGATTTTTACCATAGGGATGTCTGTGTGCTAGAGAGAAAGACAGAGATGGAAAGCAAGAAATCATCCCCCAGCAGGGATGTCTACTCCACATTCCCTTCTCCATTCTCTTTTCAGGATTTGGGGACACACACACACACACACACACACACACACACACACCTACACCTGGCGTGAGTTTCAAGCTTCTAGGTCTGGGATTTAAACCACAGTCGGCCATGTGGGAGTCCAGCAACATAACTCCTGTGACATCTGCTGGTCCCTCTATTGTACTTTTGGCACAAGATTTATGTATTCTATTTCAGACTTAAAGTTGTGTGTTACCTCTGGGTTGAAACTCAGGAATGTAGACTGAAAATGTTCCCCAGTGATTTCTAAAACACATCCTGATTCTGTGTCATTACTTTACCAAATGGATATGAATTAAAGATTGTTGAATGGAGACAAACCATTCTTATGTGCTGAATCATCAGGAATTATTTTGAATTCACTGTTAACTTACAAATCTAACTTAACCCAAATCTTACCCTAACCTTTTCTGTGATCCAAGAACGTGAAAAAGAAAGACCCTTGTCTGCCCTGCCCCACCCGCCACCTTAACTGTAATGTTGAGAGATGAGCCGGCCTGAGTAACTTCCGGCTGGATAATAGCCCACCCTATGGCTAGCCTACATTTTACCTACCTGTCCCTGCTGATGGGCCTTAGTTTTTTCTACCTGTTGGCCGTTGTGAATACTACTTCCTTGGATATCAAGTCCTTGTTCTCTGATCTTTTGAGTATATACCTAGGAGTAAAATTCAAGGGTCACATCGTCATCCTGTGTGGACCTTCTGAGGAACCACCAGACCCCTTTCCACACTAGCTTTACCATTTTTCACTTCCACCATCAATGCATGCGGGTTCCAGTTTCTGTGTACCCTTGCCAACACTTGCTGTTTTCCTTTTTCGGTGGTACTCACACTGCTGGGTGCAAGGCGGTAATTGTTGTGATTTTTATTTGCATTTCCCTAATGGATAATGATGTCGAAGGTCATTTTTGATGTGCTTACTAGCCATGTATATATTTCCCTTGCTTCTGGATATTAAACCTTCGTCAGAAATTTGTCAAATTCAAGATCATGATTCTTTCTTACATCGTCTTCTAAATGTCTTGTAGTTTTAGTTTTTAAGTTAATACTTTTGTGTCTATTCTTGCTTTTTTTTATGTACGGCGTAACAGTTCAGCTTCATTCTTTTGCTTGTGGAGGTCCAGTTTTTCCAGCACCATTCGTCAAAGAGACTTTTTCCCTTAAGATTGATCTCAGCACCCTTGTCAAATACGAAGTGACTATAGGTGCAAGGGTGCTCTAGGTTCTTTACTTTATTCTTTTCATCTACATGTTTACCCTTGTTTTTCTATCTCAGTTACGGTAGGTAATAGTGAGGTCGAAATGTGGGAAAATGTCTTCCACTTTGTTCTTCTCCAAGCTCTACTTGGTGACTTTGCTGTAGATGTCCCAGACTCTACATTGCTCAGCATAAAAAAAGTAATCAACAAAAACCTTAAAAATTCTCTTTCTTGAGACCAACAGGTGGCGTGGCGGTTAAGGGCACTGGACTCCCACATGTCCGACCACAGTTTGAGTCCTTGACCTGTGGCTTGCTTTCTCGCTTTCCCTCTCTCTGTCTTTCTCACTCTGTCTGTCTCTGGTCATCCCCCCCGCCCCCTCCCCCGGGGGGAATGGCCACACCGCAATCCCTTTTCCTCCATTCTCTCGGAAATATTTAAAAATAATAATAACGTTAAATAAAATAATTCTTTCTAAAAACTAAATATATTCAATTATCTATAGTCAACAGGTGAGAAAAATGGGAAATTATGGTCTCCAGATGAAGAGGTCTCCCCTGAAGTACTTGCAAAGGTAAATTTGTATAGATCTTGATCATCTTTTTCTTGAAAAACGGAATGCTTCGGGGCCAGCAAGTTGTGTGGTGCTTAAGGTGCTGGACACAGCCACATGGCCAACCACAGTTTGAGTCCTGGATCTGGTTACTTGCTTTCTCACTGTCCTTCTCTCTCTGATCAAGTGAAAATAGATGAATGTGTTTTTAAAAAAAAAGGAATTTTTATAGTATCTAATTAGAAAAAATAAAGTTAATATGCCCTTTTTTGAGGGGGGTGGGAGTGGTTTTTGCTATAGGGCATGTGCGCTCACCTGAGAGAGAGAGCCAGACAGACAGACAGTGAGAAATCACCCCCCCCCAGGGGGGGGGGGGATGGCCACACCGCAATCCCTTTTCCTCCATTCTCTCGGGATCTTGGGGACGCACGCTTACTCGCCCGGTGTGAGTTTTAAGCCACCAGGTCGGGACTCGAACCACTGTTGATGACATGGGAGTCCAGCGACATAGCCATTATGCCAACTCCTGGTCCCCCAGCACTTATTTTTAATGACTATAATCAGTACAGTTTAACTAGTTATTTTTTAAATCATATATTTTCTTTTGTTGTTCTTAATCATTATTTATGTATTTAATTCCATTTGTTGTTATTATTTTTCAATTTGACCAGAGAGAGAGAGAGGGAAAGCACGCAAGGAAGCCACCAGGTCAGTAACTGGAACTGTGGTAGGCCCTGTGGGAAGCCTGCACTTTTGACCCCCATGCCACCTGCCAGACACCAAAATCGTGTATCTTCAAATAATTATGCAATCTTGAACATACGTTTAAGTGTGAAAAGTCTGAGTCCTGGAGCCAGAACTCGAACAAGTTGTGTGCCATACTGAAAGGTCTCACCTGTTGGAAGTAAGAGTACCTCCCACAGAGCCCACAGGTGACATCACGTTTAAGGCGCTAAATTTTCGCTAGGTCTACCGTGGTGTGGTACCAGACCGAAACTCATGCCAGCGCCATCAACTTCTCACCAGACACGTGTGCGTATGTGCCCCAAATCCATAGAGAATGGAGGAGAAAGGGCTGCAGCAAGGCCATCCCCAGGAAATTTCTCGCTTTCTGTCTCCCTGTCTCTGGTCACACATGCCTCCTATAGGAGAAGAAAATCTCCCTCTTCTTCATCTGGGAGATTAAAGAAAGTAAAGGCACTCCTCAGTTAATGAAAGATTTCTGTTCCTACGACTAGGACATTAAGTGAACTTGTCAATAAGGAGCTTAAAGGCAGGTGTCCCAGGTATGCTGTGGCACCATACGGTATGTCCTTGTAAAAATGTCATGTGGCAATGACCAGCAGGTGCTGTAATGGTTACATCACTGGATTCCCACATAGTTGACCATGGTTCAAGTCCCAGACCCTGTGACTTAAAAGTCACACTGGGTGTGTGTGTGTATGAATGTCCGTGTCCAGGATCCCAGGAAGAGAATAGAGGGGAAGGGATTACACTATGACCATCCCCCTCAAGGGTGATTTCTTGTTTTCTGTCACTCCAGTGAGCACATGCACCCAATAACAAAAATCTGTCTTTTAAAAAAAAGTATATATACGTGTGTGTGTGTGTGTGTGTGTACATACATATATATACATGGTCACACACACGTATCCTGTGGCTCCACACTAGAATAATGTCGTTCTAGCCATACAGAGAGCCTACGTTATTTAAGCTCCAGAAAAACCACCCGATACAGCCCAATAATATAAATCTGGTATAATCATTTTGACTTACTTTGAATACTATTATGGGTATACCATAAAGTACACATTTATAAACAAAATACACAGCCTTGCATGTTGGCAGACATTTCATGGAGTAAATACCGACTGTGGGAATGACACAGAGACTGAGAAAGGGGCTTCCCCTGGCTTGAGACCTGGTCATAAGACCCAGAGGTTTTTAAACAGGTTAGCCATTACGGGAGGAGGAGGGGCTGCCATGCTCGTGCGGCCCTGGAGCAGGGCCTGGGCAGATTTAACACAGATTACATTTTAATTCCTGTTGTCACTGTTCTTATAGACTTGTTTAATAAGGCATGCCAGGGGCCAGCAGGTGGTGTGGTGGATAAGGGTGCGCGACTCGCACATGGTTGACCACAGTTCAAGTCGACACCTGGCGGCTTGTTTTCTCACTTTCTCTCTCTTTCTCTCTCCTTTCCGCTCCTTCTCTCCCTCCCTCTGTGGTCAAATTAAAATGAATAATGTTGAATAAAATAATTCTTTTTTAAAAAATAAGACATGCCAGCTGATGATCTCTTTGATCTAATTAACAAAATTGATCTCCCCTTTAATTAGAATTATAATTAATTATATTATTTCTTTTTTCGAAATAATAATGTTTTGCAGGTACAGGCGATTAAGCTTCTGGTAAGATGGTTGCTGGGGATGAAGAACAATCAGTCTAAATCTGCCAATTCAACTCTCCGGTTATTGTCGGCAATGCTGGTCAGTGAGGGCGACCTCACCGAGCAAAAGAGGATCAGGTGAGGGTTTTTTTCCCTATTCAGTTTTCATACCTCAAAAATTTTGGTTGAGTTTACCTACGTTACACTGTGTAATGGCACCACCTGCTTTGGGGTGAAATCTTATGTACTTAGTTGGAGTTTATATCTCTTATACTGTTTACATTTTAATAATGCTCAAAAATTTTTTTAAAGAATTATTTAATTTTATTCATTGTCATTTTATTTTTTAAGTTGACCAGAGAGAGACAGAAGGAAAGTGAGAAACCAAGCCGCCAGTTCTGGGACCCAAACCGCGATCAGCTGTACGAGTCTAGCCAGCCCAACCACCGTGCTACCCACCAGCCCCTGTTCTTTAAACTTTTAATGAGTGAAGTGAACTTTTTCAGTAATTTTAATTGTAATCTCTATAGTCTAACATTATAGATAGCATCAACATTTCGGTTAATTAAAAAATATTTTGTTAAAATCCTGATCTTCGCAAAATATTGCAAAAGCATTACAACAAAAACAGACAAGACCACTCCTTGCCTTGAAGGAACTTACCATGTTCTTACCTAATTGAACACGTAGAGTGAATTGAGTACCATCCGAGGAATAAAAACCTCAGTGATGGGACCTACAGGTGGCATCAACGTTGTTTCGTTGCTGGAGGTCGGAGTCCCCGAACTGGCAACTTGAAGTCACGCTGGGTTGGTGTATGTGTGTGCCCAAAATACCAAGAGAAGAATGGAGACGGGATTACAGCGTGGCCCTCTTAAGAAAATAGTAATATCATTGATAAGTTCAGCCTCAGTGCTGCAGGTGTTCGCTGTTGAACTGCAGTGCTGGAAGCCCGTAGCTGACT
The DNA here is from genome assembly GCF_000334495.1 of Tupaia belangeri chinensis. Lineage (NCBI taxonomy): Eukaryota > Metazoa > Chordata > Mammalia > Scandentia > Tupaiidae > Tupaia > Tupaia belangeri. Next base: position 1,624,294 of record NW_006206760.1, read on the forward strand.
GTGGGCTCGCAACATGGCCATTCCCTCTGAGGGGGTGATTTCTCACTTTCTGTCTCTCTGCCGAGCGCACGCACCCTATAGCAAAAACCTCTCCAAAAAAATAAATCAATAAAACTATGGACTGGGTGGGAGTGCCAAGCCCTCATCTGTTCTCTTTGCAAATGTCATTCTGCAAAAGGAAGCAAACTCCAGGGGCTAGTACCTAGACAGAGGCTGGCTTCTACCTTTGTCTTCTCCTTGAAGGGAGAGGTAGTACCTTTTCCCTCCTAACGGTGCCTCACCATTTCATGAGGCACGTATAGGATCACGCTAGCCTCCTGCTACATACGTATTATGCATAGAAGTCCTGGATTAAATAGATTTCAATGGTGATAGGTGATTTTTAATTTTTGTGTGTGTGTGTGTGTGTGTGTTTTTTTTAATCAACTTTTCTAAAATGAATACTCATTCCCCGTCATTCAGAAGTACTGTTCTGCTATATGTGGCTCTTCACAGCATTTAGGTTAGTTAACTTGCGGAAGTTCCTTGGCTATGTTAGAGGGCGTCACAGGATAAAGAGGAATAAAGGCAGTTTATTATCCGAAAGGCACAGTGATTTAAGCCTTTCTTTTCTTTCCTTGCACTGAGTTCGTGAACTCCACGTAGCTTTCCTGTATTTACACATGATGTCAGTTTAAGAATAAGTGATCCCCTCCGAATGACCTTATACTCAAAGAGGGCTCAAAGCGTTTTTCGTGAATGATAATGGTTATAGGAAATGTTTATTTCTTTTTTGTTTGTTTATAGTAAATCTGATATGTCTCGCTTGCGATTAGCTGCTGGTAGTGCCATAATGAAGCTTGCTCAGGAGCCTTGCTACCACGAAATTATTACCCCAGAACAATTTCAGCTCTGTGCGCTTGTTATTAATGTAAGTAGCACCCTCGTTTTTGTCCATTACTTATCTTCAAAGTCAAACGCATTTACTTTATGTGGTTGCACATCCATTTATTAGATGAACAAATGCACAAGAAGAATTGCTCTTATTACCTATTGAGACATTTTGCACACATTCATTTATCTCCCAATATACTTACCATGTCTTTAAAAATAAAAGTACTAAAAATGCCTGAACTGTTCCTTGTATTTAAATATTTGCCATTAAAAAATCTAAAATAGGAGGTCTCGCCATTGTTTCGAAGCTGCTGGAATTTTACGTGAGTACTTGTGGTCTTGTGCTGCTGCAGGATGAGTGTTACCAAGTGAGGCAGATATTCGCCCAGAAGCTGCACAAGGCGCTGGTGAAGCTCCTGCTCCCGTTGGAGTACATGGCCATCTTTGCCTTGTGTGCCAAAGACCCTGTCAAGGAGCGGAGGGCGCACGCTCGGCAGTGCCTGCTGAAGAACATCAGCATCCGCCGGGAGTACATCAAGCAGAACCCCATGGCCACCGGTGAGTGGGCCCGCGCTCCCCGAGTGCACGGCTGCGTGCCGGCGCCAGCTCGCAGGGGTTCTATTACAGTTAGTAACAGAGCTGGGGTTTTACAGAGCGCGGCCATTATGGTTAGGAGGGACTCGACACCGAAGTGCCGTTTTCCGAGTCCTCTTTACACTGCGTACGACGTGGACAGCTGCACTTTACTCCCAGGGTCGGCCGTGTGGTGCGAGTTAAACGTACTGATCAGATGTCAGAGCAGGTCGTTGTTTGTAACTTTGTCACACACCTGCTGGGTAAATCATTCTACAATTTTGGCTTTATCCTTTATCGTTCAACATTGAGATGAAAGCATTTTGTGTGTGGTGCCTCTAATTTAGAAGTAACTGAGGAAGAAATGGTTACTGAAGTTGTGAGAACTTGAACCTAGGAGAACATCTTCTGAGAGCTGCTTTTGTCGTTAATACTGTTTCCCTTTAGAGAAGTTGCTCTCACTGCTGCCTGAGTATGTAGTCCCGTACATGATCCACCTGCTAGCCCACGATCCAGATTTCACCAGATCCCAAGATGTCGATCAGCTTCGTGACATCAAAGAGTAAGTGACGTTGCTCTCCCAGAATGTAAACATATTTTTACTTTACCAAAGGATACTTTTTTCCTGTTACTTTTGCTATGAAAATAACCTTTATTTATTGTAAATTCTACACATTGTTCCCATTCAACAAGTTCTTATTGGTTATTTTCTTTGTTTCCTGTTTGTAGGTAATTCTGTAAGTCTATAAAATAGGTTAGTTTGGCTATTTCCATTTTTGTTATTTGTTTATTTTTAGAGAGATTTTTGTCATAAGGCGTGTACACTTGCCGGAGAGACAGAAAGCAAGAAATCTTTCCGTAGCGGGGATGGCCACGCTGCAATCCCTTCTCCTCTATTCTCCTCTCAGGATCTTGGGCACGCACACATGTATGAGCTTCCAGCCTCCAGGTCCAAGACACAAACCCTAGTCAGCCATGTGGGAGTCCAGCAGTGTGACCCTTACTCTATCTGTGGCCCCCATTACATCAGTTTGATATGCTAGGCAATTTAGAAAGCCATGTAATAAAAAATTCCCTCCTTAAAACTAAATTTTTCTCCTCACTGCCGAAGATAATACCTTGAAAATATGCACACAGGAGACAGTAAGTGGGATCGTGGTTAAGGTACTGAGTTCAAATGTCCTGGATGGCAGTTTGAATCCGAGACCCAGCAGCTGAGTCCCAGGCATAGCGCCTGGTGTGTGTGTGTGTGTGTGTGTGTGTGTGTGTGTGTGTGAGTCAAATCCCAAGAGGAATGAAGGAGAAGGGATTCCAGCATGGCCACTCCTCCTGGGGGTTGATTTCTCTATTGTCTTTCTCTGGCAAGAACATGCACCTTATAGTAAAAATCTTTCTCTCAAAAAAAGCATCCATTTGCTCTTGCCAGAGACACAGAGAGAGAGAGAGAGAGAAATCACCCCCAGAGCATGTGGCCACACCACAATCCTTCTCCTCTTGGGGTTTTGGCACACATGACACGTGCCTGGTGTGTTTCAAGCTGCTGGTCAAGGGCTCGAACCGCCGCTGGCCACGTGGCAGTCCAGCTCCTTAACCACTACACCACCTGCCAGCCCCAATAAGTAATTCTTGTTTGAGTAGTCTTTCAAAGCATTACGTTGAATATAGGCAAAGCAGTACACATAGGTTACCGACAGTTTCTCCCTTGCTGATGGGGTGCGTAGTAGACTGATTACCTGGAAACCATCTTGGGGGTTTATTAAAACAGGCTCCACCCCAGAGTTGTCGATTTGATCACCCCCATATTTGTGAGTCACCGTGACTTAGAAATCAAAGTGTTTTCTTTGGAGAATTTGTGTTAAATGAGTATCTAGTGACAAGTAGAAAGCGGACCAGCACTTTGAGCTGTGACTGTAGATGAAAGCCTGGTTCCCGCACGCCTCAGCCTCTCAGTGCATGCAGTTCGGGCTTGTCCCTGGACAGAAAGGAGGAGCGATCACAGACCTTATGTATTGCTCTAGAGTAGTCGGGGGTGCCTTGTGAATCACTTAAAAATGGCAGGCGTGTGGTGGTTAGGGCACTGGACTCCCCATATAACTGACCGTGGTTCTAGTCTCAGATCAGCAGCGTCAAAATTATTTGTGTGCATGCCTAGAATCCTGAGAGGAGAATGTAAAGGCCTGGCCATCCCCCAGGGAATGATCTCTCACTTTCCCTTTCTGTCCCTCTCCCATGGCAGAAACCTAAAAAAGGGGGGGGGGGGAGAAGAAGCCAGAATGCCAGTTCTCTGCTGTATCTGATCTGCTCCTCATTGCAAGGTGCTACGATACTTTAAATCGTCTAAACATTCATTGGATACCTGTAGTGTGAGCTGGGGGTGCTTTATGAAGCCGTTAGGACTCCTCGTGTTAAGCTATGCTTTCATTTTTCATATTTTTATTTGAATGAGATATTAACAGGATAATATATCTCTGAGTAATTAGATTTCAGGTTGTTTTGTTTACTCGTTTTTTTTACCTTGTTACGTGTAGACAGTAGGACTTCCAGTAAGCATCTACACTTGCACTGAGTCTTTTTGGTACGTTTCTCACTTAGGTGCCTGTGGTTCATGCTTGAAGTGTTAATGACGAAGAACGAGAACAACAGCCATGCCTTTATGAAGAAGATGGCAGAGAACATCAAGCTAACCCGAGATGCCCAGTCTCCAGATGAATCCAAGACAAATGAGGTACGATGAGTCGCAGGTCGGCAGGGGTTAAGATGTGCAGAACCACGCCCCATTTGTTTTTCCTGACGATTACAAAATAATTTTGATTGTAGAATGTTTCTAAAAATACATTTATAGCAATTGTTACTGCATTCCACTCATTACATATACATTTTATGATGTGGGCAATCTCTTAATACTCTAAAACAGAAGTTAAGATTTCTGCAGAGGGAGGCTGGCAGGTGACACTGTCGTTGAGAAAACCTGGAATGACACATGGGCGACCATGGTTCAATTCCTGGACCTGGCAACTTGCTTTCTCACTTTCTCTCTCTCTCCCTCTCCAGGCAAATTTAAATGAACTGTTAAATAAAATAATTCTTTAAAAAAAAAATACTTCTGAAAAGTTAAGAGTAACAGTAAGAACTGTTAAAATTTACAACTATTCTACCTTATCACCTTTTGGTAAGAATTACAAAAAAATAGATATTCATTTTGTGTTCTTTCTTTGGTTGATTGGTTTATTATTTTTGATGTACATGTAGGATTCTAGTTAAATTAAGGTAGAAAGAGCTTTCCTTTTCTAAGAATTTATTTAATCTCGAGGCCATCAGGTGGAATGGTGATTAAGGGCACTGGACCTCCCGCATGGCCAACCATGGCTTAAGTCCCAGACCTGGCGGCTTGCTTTCTCACTGTCTCACTCTGGTCAAATTTAAATAAGTTAAAGAAAATCATTCTATTTTAAAAATTATTCAATTTTTCTTTTCTAATTTGATCAGAGAGAGAGAGAAAGAGGGGAGGGTTGTGAGAAAGCAAGCTGCCAGCTCTGGGACTCAAACCTTGATCAGCCACATGAGGTTCCAGCACCCTTAACCACCACCTCACCTGCTGGCCTTGAGAGGTTTTTCTTTAAAAACAATAGAATGGAAATATAAAACGTTCAAGGAATAAATTATAACCTCATATCCTCCATTAACTGAAATTTATACTTTTGGTGCAGCTGATACTTGAAAATATTTTGCAATACTAAAGTCATTTATAATCTTTCTTTTGTGTTCCCTAGAAACTTTATACAGTATGCGATGTGGCTCTCTGTGTTATAAATAGTAAAAGTGCTTTGTGCAATGCAGATTCACCAAAGGACCCAGTCCTCCCAATGAAATTCTTCACACAACCCGAAAAGGTAATTCTCTTTTCCTCTTCTTGCTAGCACAGTAAACTGGTTTCAATTTCAGTTACCATATCAAACCAAGTAAAAAGTATTGGGTTGTCTTGGGTACACAATGAAAAATACCTTTGTGTTTACTGAGCAATAGGAGATTGTCTTCCAAAGCGCTGCACATTCTCATTCACACCCGAGAGGGAAAATATAAATCAAGCTTCTCATTGTTCTTTTGTTTCTTCTGGATATTTTGGTCTAAGAGGAGTTTTTGGATTTTTTTAAATTATTTTGAGCTCGTCTTTTTGTAAGTTTTTGCCATAGGGCACGCGCACTTTTAGAAGATAGAAGGGAGAAAGTGAAGAGTCACCCCAACCTGCCCCTCGGGATGGCCACGCTGGAACCCCTTCTCCCTTCTGTTTTTGGTACTTTGGACGCATGCGTGCACTCTCCTTGTGTAATTTTCTTTCTTTCTTTCTTTCTTTTTTTTTTTTTTTTTAGGAGGTTTTTGTTTTAGGGTGCACACTCTCCCAGGAGAAGTGCAGGGAGAGGCAGACACAGAGGGGATGCCAACATGATGACTTGCAGTATAGTCAGTGTTGGTGATTTTTAAAAGTCATTATGGAGACTGAATAATTTTTTTTCAAAAAAAAATTTTTTTGAAATCCCAAACTAAGTTTTTGTAGCTAATTTGGATTTTTTTTAAAAGTTTTTGTTTTTTCTAAAAAAAAATAATTACTATTATTTTATTGAACTTTATTTATTTATTTATTTATTTTGATCAGAGAACGAGAAAGCAAGTCACCAGGTCCAGGATGTTGACCACAGTCAGTCACACGGGAATCCAGCACCCTTAACCACCCTGCCACTTGCCAGCCCCCGTTTTTTTAGAAGTTTTAAAAAATATCTTTTATTGGGGTCCAACAGGTGGCATAACAGTTAAGGTCCTGGACTCCCATGTGGCCAACCACAGATTGAGTCCTGAATGTGTCAGCTTGAAGGTCATGTCAGGGGCAGGCATGCGTGCCTGCCCAGGATCCTCACAGGAGAATGGGGAAGGGGTGCAGCAGGGCCCTTGCCATACCCTGCCCCACCCTCCGCCCAGGGAACGCTCTTTCTCTCTCCCTCTCCCTCTCTCTTTCTCTTTGTCTCTCTCTGGGAAGCACATATACCCTCTAGCAAATTGGGGGGGGGGAAATATATATATATATATATGTGGAGAGAGAGAGGGACATACATATACATACATACATATATACATGGATCCGTATGTACATACATATATTGAGGCCAACAGGTGGTGTGGTGGTTTAGGCACTGGACTCCCACATGGGTAACTGTGGTTTGAGTCCTGGACCTGACGTCTTGCTTTTTCACTTTTCCCCACCTTTGTCTTGCTCTGGTGTGTGCACATGCCCTGTATCAAATTTTTAAATAATAATGATAAATAAAATCAGTACATATAATACTTAAAATTAATTCTTCTATTTATTCCTTGCTATTAGGTGATATTTTTTTTCAAAATTTGTTCAACTTTCCTGTGATTTGTTTAAAAAAAGAAAATTTAGGGGACCAGTATGTGGCATAATGGTTATGTCACTGGACTCCCAGGTAGTTGACTTTGTTTCGAGTCCCAGACCTGGTGATTTAAAACTCAGGCCGGGTGCATGTGCACACCTGCCCAAGAACAGAATGGAGAAGAAAGGATTGCGGCATGGCCACCTCCCCGGAGGAGTGATTTTTCACTCTCTCTCTCTCACTTTCTCTCTCTCACTCTCTCTCTCTTTCTGGTGAGTACATGTACCCTATAGCAAAAATCTCTCTTAAAATAAGTTGGATAAACTATACCATTAAAAAGATGTTTGTGTATTTTAACACCTATAAATACGCCTTAGAGCAATAACCCCTTTAGAGTAATCTGGAAAAAATATTCCAGGACAAGGAACTTACTTACTTTACTCTTTACCAGTTGGTTCAGTATTACAGATTTACTGTGACTTGCTTTTCTTCTTTTTTAGAGAGGTTTTTGCTGTGGGCAGGTGTGCTCACATGAGAAATAAAGAGGCAGAAAGCAAGAAATCACCCTTCAGGGGGATGGCCACAGTGCAATCCCTTATCCTCTAGGGATTTGGGGCACGCATGTACATGGACTCAGCATGAGTTTTAAGCCACTGGGTCCACGATTCCAACCGTGGTCAACTACATGGGAGTCCCATGACGTAACCGTCATGCCATCTTCTGGTCCAACTTGCTTTTCTTTCTTTTTAAATTAGTATTTTACGTAAATTTACTTATGTTTGTATTTATTTCAATTCGATCAGAGAGAGACAGGACAGGGGTGGAGGGGGGCAGGGGCATGAGAAAGCAAGCTGCCAGGTCCACATTTTGAACCATGGTCAGCCAGATGGGAGTCCAGCACGCCACCTGATGGCCGCCAAGTTGCTTTTCTTGTTAGTGATAATAAGAATTGCTCTCTAATCGAATCTGCTGGCCTTTATTAAATATTCTTATATGAACTTTTACATTTAAATTTACCTTTTTTAAAGTTCATGTTTCAAATTTATTGTTTTTTGTTTTTTGTTTTTTTTTTTTTTTGGAGAGGTTTTCGCTATAGGGCGCGTGCGCTCGCCAGACAGACAGAGACATAGAGACAAAAAGCGAGAAATCACACCCCCCCCCAGAGGATATGGTCACACCGCAGTCCCTGCTCCTCCATTCTCCTCTTGGGATCTTGGGCACGCACGCACATGCGCCCAGTGTGAGATTTAAGCCACCGGGTCCGAGACGCGAACCGCGGTCAACTACGTGGGAGTCCAGCGACATAGCCATTACGCTAACTGCTGGTTCCCTCAAATTTATTGTTTTCAATCAGAGCCAGAGCCAGAGCGACTTGCACCTTGCTCTCCTCCTGGCCTTAGCCCAGTCCCACTCGTGCGCCAGGCCAGTCCTGCACAGGGAGGTCCTGGGAGGGAGCCCAGTTCTGTTGGTGTGGAGAGCCAGGTGCACTAATGCCTTGCCGCTGTGTGGCCCTATGTGCGACCCTCTTACTCTGGACCCAAGGCCATCACGACTGGCATAGTACCAAAATAGAATCTCTACATTGGTGATGCCATCATCAAAAATTAAGTTGCAGGACCGGCAGGTGGTGTGGGGGTTAAGGGCTAACTCTTTTTTTTAAAAAAGTTGCTATTTGTCACTACACCTAATGATCTCAACTTTTTTATTTCCCCCTTTATTCCTTTTTTAAAAATAACTACTTATTCTCTCTATTTCTCTCTCTCTCTCTCTCTTTAAATTTGCTATAGGGCACGTACTCGCCATAGAGAGAGTGAGACAGCAAGATGCCAGGTCCTGCACTCAAATCATGGTCGCCAAGTGGGAGTTTAGCACCTTAACCACCACTCCATCAGCTGCTCCCCAGCCCCCTATTTTCTTTGGAGAGAACGTGCACACACTTGAGAGAGAGATGATCCCCTTCCACAAGCTTCGGTCATGCCACACCCCCTTCTTCCCAGCCTCAAGCCTGTCAGACCCTTGGCACATTGGGTTATGTCGTGGGTGTGAGTGATTTGGTTGAAAGCTAGAGTCACGGTCCGGCTCTTTATTTCATGAGTTGACATATATTTAACATAAACGTAACTGTTGTTATAAGGCGCAATGCCTCAAAGGTCTTATTTGGATAATAAAAATATGAACGTTCATTATTTTCTATTTTTAATAGGATTTCTCTAATGACAAGAGTTACATTTCAGAAGAGACGAGAGTGCTTCTGTTAACGGGAAAGGTATGATGTGCTCGATAATTCTGAGCTCTGCATTCCAGAACTCTGACAACTGCTCTCCCCAGAAGGGGCCTTGCAGCGTCTCCCCAGGATGGTTTTCCCAGAGTTGGCGGACCCGTGTTTGCCGCACCCGCAGAGGCCTTCTCTCGCACTTTGTCTCGCCATGAAGGACCGATAAGCTTTGACTTGGTTACGATACACAAAGCAGATTCTCCTATGACGCAGTGATCTTAGATATAGAAGTTACAGAAAAATAATGTTGAAGTACTAATAATTGTTATATTCTATAAAACTAATGATACCTCTGAAAGAGCAAGGGAAATGGCATTTTTGGCAAGGTTTGTAAGTGTCACTATGTACATCCAACAGCTGCTTCCTAAGACCTGTAATTCTGTATCTCACTGTTACGAGAGCTCTTCGTATTTTGATTAATAAGGAATAGTAAATATTGCCTAGTTACCAAGTACAGAAAATGTTTATGGATGTTAACTGTATTAAGTCAGCCGGACATACCTTACAGCATTAGAATTTCTAAGAAACTTAGGGTTTCGCTTTCCAAGATAACAGACACCCCGAGTCCAGACTAAACAGTGTCTTTTACCTGTGTCTGACTTCATGTGTGTTTCTTCAGTAAAGTATAAAATAACGCGTGTACCTTGTGTGTGTGGATTTCAGCCAAAGCCTACTGGAGTGCTCGGGGCAGTGAACAAGCCTTTATCGGCAACAGGAAGGAAGCCTTACGTTAGAACCGCGGGCGCTGAGACTGGAAGCAGTATTAACGTGAACGCAGAGCTGAACCCGTCCGCCGGCAACCGAGCAAGGCAATTCTCTTTCTCCCATTGTTTTTGTTCCTATCACTCACTCTTTGTTTATCTTTTAACTTATTCATAAATCACTATAGTATAAACAGTTTTGGGTACAGAGTAATACTGATGAATTTTAGTATTCTTAATGATGACAAATAGCATCCTATCCATTTTAAAACCATGTAGCATTCTATGTGTACTGAAAAGTTAGGGACCAAGGGCTGGCTGGTGCCATGGTGGGTAGGGCTTCTGAATCCCCTGTGGCCAGCAACATGGTTCAAGTCCAGGTCCCAGACCCAGCAGCTTAAAACACTCCAGGCATGAGTGCTTGTGTGCGTGTCCAGAATCCCAAAGGGAGGACACATGGAGGAATAAGGATTGCAGCATGGCCACATCTCATTGGGGGGGGTCATTTCTCACTTTCTCTACACCCCCACTCACTCCATCCACTTCCAGGTACAATTTTAAAAGAAAAAAAGAAAATTGGGGGGGGGGGTAAGAATTTGTAATGTATTATAACTAGTTTATGTGGAAATAAGTTTATTTGATAAGTAAGAAGGTTTATACAAAAACTTATGACAATATAATCCATTTAAATAAGGTTTTCTAATTTTCATCTCAAATTAGTATAGTATGAGTTAAGATAACTTCGTTGTAACATTTTCAACTCGTAGTAAATGCTGACACAAACATTAAAAATGTTTGGCACTCTGAGATTTTCCACTGGGCCTTACTCTTACTAACTTTAAGTATTGATTTTTTCTTTTCTTTTCTTATTTTGGAGAGGTTTTTGCTATAGGGCGCATGCACTTGCCAGAAATACAGAGAAAGACAGAAAGTGAGAAATCACCCCCCAGGGAGGATGGCCATGCCGCAATCCCTTCTCCTCTCGGGATCATGGGCATGCACACACATGTGCCAGGCCTAAGTTTAAGCCACCGGGTCTGGGACTCGAACCGTGCAGTCGACTACATGGGAGCCCAGCGACATAGCCATTACGCCAACTGCTGGTCCCAATAGTGATGTTTTGAAAGGTTTTCTTCTTGCACATGAAATCTTCACAGTAAATTTAACCAGTGCTGTTTTTCCATTCTTGGTTTTTGGTTTTTATTTATTTATCTTTAAGTATTTGCTGTAAACGTGCTTGCGCCTAGTGAGGACTGACTGATACAGGGAAGTCACACCTGTATGAAGAACGACCATGCCACAGTCCCACACACACACAAGCTCCACATCCGGGACTCGAACCTCCCAGTCAGCCATATGGGATCTAGCTGCCCTAACTCCGTGCCGTCTGCTGGCTCTAACCATCAGCGTTTTTTGTTTGGTTGTTCGTTTTTGGTATAGGGCACGTGCGCTCTCCAGAGAAAGTGAGAAATCACCACCCTCAGGGGATGACCACACCACAGTCCCCTCACCATTCTCCTTTTGGGATTTGGGCATGCATGGACACGTGCCCAGCCTGAGTTTCAAGCTACTGGGTCCAGGTCTCAAACCACGGTTGACTACATGAGAGTCCAGCAACATAATCATGCATGTTACCCACTGTGTCACCTGCTGGCCCCACTGGTGGTGTTTGTTTATTAAAATCATTTTAGCAGTAAAACTTCAAAATATAACATGCATTAACACGGAACTGTGGTTTAAGAAGACAATAAGCGCTTGAAAACTCCCCACGTGACTTCTTCCCCTTATAGTCCCCTCCCTGAAAAACATCAAGAACGCTGGAAGTAATTATACTCTAGCACGATCTGTCATTTTATTTTTGTTTTAGGGTTTTCTACCCCCCATGAGATAATGCTTGGAATAAATATTTATTTCTTGGCGGTTTGTCAGGTGGTTGTAGGCAGCCCTTTCTGTCTTACTTTGTTAAAGTTGAACAGAAGTCGGTAGCGGGTCTACCAGAGTAATCCTGTGACCGCCAAGATTGGCATGGTGCTGTCGGCTTCCCGGAGGGAGGTCCCACACTCGCCTGACCTCTCCTTAGTGGCGCAGACAGTGTGGTCACCCTTGTACACGTGTGTGAGACCAAGAGGCCTTGCTTTACTCTTCCACAGGGAGCAGAGTTCAGAGACAGCAGAAACGGGAGTCAGTGAAAATGAAGAGAACCCCGTGAGGATTATTTCTGTCACACCTGTGAAAAATACTGACCCAGTAAAGAATAAGGTACGTCTTTAAATTTAGCAAGTGGCTTTTTCTATGAAGATTCTCATTACAGTAATATCTATTTTCCCCTCTTTGCAATGCTTACTGTGCTCCCACTGCCCGGGATGATTCTGCCCACACCACCCCTCTGTACAAGAGTTCATGCGGATAACCCCGAATGGAGTCTTTCTCCAATACTTCCCGCCCTAGCACCATGACACAGTATGAACTGAGAGTTTTAAGGTCTTAGTGTCGGTCAGCCAGGTGGTATGGTTGTTAATACGCTAGGCTCCCACGTGGCCGACACAATTCAAGTCTGGGCCTGGTGACCTTTGCTCACTCACTCGCACGTGCTCTCTGTATCTCTCTCTCCCTTCGGTCAAACTCAAGAAGAATAGGAATAATAATACATTTTTTTTATTTTTTGTAGAGGTTTTTGCTATAGGGTACGTGTGCGTCCCAGAAAGACAGAGAGACAGAAAGTGAGAAATCGCCCTCCCCGGGGGATGGTCACGCCGCAATCCCTTCTCCTCCATTCTCCTCTCGGGATCTTGGGCACACACACACACACGCACCCGGCGTGAGTTTAAGCCACCGGATCCAGGACTCGAACCACGGTCATCTACATGGGAGTTCAGCAACATAGCCATTATGCTAACTACTGGTCCCACATTTTAAATTTTTTAAAAACAACACACATTTGCTTTTTTTTTTTTTAAGTTTTTTTTTAAATTATTTTATTTAACTTTATTTATTTATTCTAATTTGACCAGGGAGGGACAGAGAGACAGAGAGCAAGGAAGTGAGCCGCTAGGTCCAGGACTCAAACCTCAGTCAGCCATGTGGGAGTCCAGCACACTTAAACACCCTGCCACCTGCTGGCCCCAGTGTCTGCTTCTTTTAATATCTATTTAATTTTACTTATTTTTCTTTTTCAGTTTCACCAGAGAGAGAGAGAGTGAGTGAGCAAGCCACTGTGTCCGGAACTCTAACCGTGGTCAGCCATGTGGAAGTCCAGCACCATAACCACCGTGCTGCTTGCTGGCCCTTTGTCTTTTTTGTTTAAAATTATATATTTGATTTTATTTGTTGTTATTATTTATTTTTTAACTTATCCAGAGACATAGAGAAGGGAAAATTAAGAAATCTAACCCCCAGGTCTGGGAATTGAACCATGGTCCACGGTTTGGGAGTCCAGCACCTCAACCACCAGACTACCTGCTGGCCCCACATTTCTGATGTCTTAATACATGCTAAATACTTTAGAGAGTGGAAAAAGGAAAATGTTAGGGGCCAGCAGTTGTCGCAATGAGTATGTCGCTGGACTCCCATGTAATCGACCACGGTTTGAGTCCCAGACCCAGTGGCTTTAACTCAGGCCGGGCACATGTGTGTGCGTGCCCAAGATTCCAAGAGGAGAATGGAGGAGAAGAGATTGCAGCGTAGCCATCCCCCCTGGGGGGTGATTTCTCGCTTTCTTTCTCTCTGTCTCTCTCTCTCTGGCGAGCGCATGCGCCTGATAGTGAAAACCTCTCCAATAAAAAAAAGAGAAAGGATTGAGAAAAAAGTAGCAAGTTAACAAGAGATGCGATAAAAAGAGAAGGTTGAAAAAGGGATGAATGGAATGAGAAGTTCATGCCCAAAACTGCAGCTTCATAGTTCGATGCATCATGTAGAAAAAATAGGTCTTCTCTCTCACTCTCTGGCAAGCACACACCCTGTGGCAAAAAAAAAAAAAAGTACACTGAGTTACGAAAATACTCTTTGTTTTTTGTATTTGCTATACGGTGCATGCACTTGCCGGAGTGAGATAGAGAAAGTGAGAACTCACCCTCCAGGGCATGACCACACTGCACTCCCTCCTCCTCCATTCGTTGCTCAGGATTTTAGGCATGCACACATACATGTGCCCGCCATGTTTTTTAAGTCACCAGGTCCAGGACTCAAGCTGCACAGGCAGCCATATGAGATCCGCCACCTGAACCTCCTCACTAGGAGCTGTCCCTGAAAGTACCCTTTAGAAAGAAAGAAATTTGGAGTATGCCATCAGTAAGGAGGCCATTTTTATTGAGAATGGGCATGACAATAGAACCGAGTAGGTTTTCTTAGTTTATGTGAACTATTATCTTGGTGTGTGTGTGTTTTTTTTTTCTTAAGATTTATTTATTTATTCATTCATTCATTCATTTTTTAATTTGACCAGAGAGTGACACAGAGAGAGGGGGAGGGGGCCGGGGGGAGTGAGAAAGCAAGACACTAGGTCTAGGACTTGAACCGTGGTCAGCCATGTGGGAGTGTCCAGTGCCTTAACCACCATGCCACCTGCTGGTCCCCGCGAACTATCTTTGCTTTTTAATAGGAATTTATTCAGCAGATTGCATGTGCCAAACAGCATGGTAGGCACCAGGCCCAGTTCTTTAAGGCACTCACCTGATAGGACATAAGCAATTAACTGGAAGCCCCCTGGAATCCCAACTCCTTTATAATATTTTCTTTTAGGGGTCAGCGGGTAGCATGGAAGCTAAGGTTCTGGATCCCACATGGCCAGCTGCACAGTTCAAGTCCCTGACCTGGCAGCTTGAAAATCACAGAAGGCACGTGTGTGTGCATGCCCAAAATCTTGAGAGGACGCTGGAGACGGGATTGCGGCATGGCCATCCCCCTGGTGGTGATTTCTTACTTCTCTCTCTCTCTGCTAATCTCTCTGGCGAGCACACACACCCTAGAGCAAAAAAATTTTTTTTCTAGTACAAATTATTGTTATTTAAGGAATTTGTGTTCATGAAGTTGTCTTCACTTTGTTTTAGGAGGTCAATTCTGATCAAGCTGCCCAGGGAAACATCAGCAGTGATCGAGGGAAGAAGAGAACCGTAACAGCGGCTGGTGCAGAGAACATCCAGCAGAAACCAGATGAGAAAACAGATGAGTCAGGGCCACCCACCCCTTCCAAAACCAAGAGAGGCCGCCGAGGGAAGCCGGAACCTCAGGGCAATGCAGCCAAAACCGATGACATAAACAAGCCCAGTAACAAGGGGAGGAAGAGGGTGGCTGGTCAGGAGAGCCCTGGAGGTTTAGAACCAGGAAATGCCAAAGCACCCAAGCTGCAAGACGGAGCCAAAAAGGCGGCACCAGCCGAGAGGCAGATTGACCTACAGAGGTGAGGCGTGGCTCTTCCCGGACGAGTTCGGGCGTGTCCTTTTACCCCTAGTCTGTGCTAATCACCAAACACGCAGCTGCTCTTGAGTTCCTAAGTAGGTTAAATGGCATTTTGGTTTTCTTTGGCTTAGAGCGAGGTTGTTGCTGTGGGCACATGTGCTCACCTGAGTGACAGAAAGCGAGAAATCACCCCCAGGCGGATGGCCATGCCGCAGTCCTTTCTCCTCCATTCTCTTCACAGGATTCTTGGCGCACACGCACGCACACACGCACACACGCCACTGGCTCTGGGACTGGAACCATGGTTGGCCATGTGGGAGTCAGCGATATAACTGGACACCATACGCAGGCCCCATGTCATTGGGGCCCATGTTATAACCTCCCAGTTCTGTTTATTAATTGCCGACTTTATTTTATTCATTATTCTTTGTAACGTGTTGGAGGGCATGTGCATGTACGAGAGAGAGAGAACGTGAAAAGGCAAGCCCAGTGTCTGTGACTTGAACTCTGGTCGGCCACGTGGTAGTCAGCACCTTAACCACCATGCCAGCTGCTGGCCCATAACCTCCCAGTTTTAAGCACCAATTTGAAGAAAGAGCTTCTTTCTCTCCTTTTCTTTCTATTTATTTATTTGGTTGCTTGGTTGGTTACTTTTTGTTTAGGATATGGTATTTTGATCTGTGCTTGTTGTTTTTAGAATTATTTATTTAATTTTATTTATGTATTTATTTCTTTGTTTTTTAATATGACCCCAGAGGAGTGGGCGGGGGCAATGAGAAAGCAAGCTTCCAGATCCAGGACTCAAACTGGGGCCAGCTGTGGCCAGCACCATAACCACCATGCCCCAGCATATCAGCAAGGAGAAATTACCTTTTACTTGGTTTCCTTCCCATGTGTTCATTGCATTTACATAACATAAAAGCTACTTTTGGGGCATAAAGTCTTGGAATGGAGTAAATTATTATGAAACTTGATCACGTATGTCTTATTCTATGAACTTACTCAGTTCTTTCCTTTTTTTTTTTTTTTTTCCTCCATTTCTGGCTGTTTCGATTTTGCTGTTGGGTTTGTGCACTCACTTGATGAGGTGACAAAGCATCTCCAATGACGGATGACACACCTCTGTCCCTTCTCCATTTTCCTCTTGGAATTTTGAGCATACATGTCTATATGCCTACCTGGTTTGTTTCCCAAGACCAGGTCTGGGACTTGAACCATGCAGTCAGCAATGTGGGATCAAGGCACCTTAACCAGCACACCACCAACTGACCCGTTATACTTAATTCTTTTTTTTCCCAACCCCCCTTTTTTTTTTTTTTTTTTTTTTTTTTTTTTTTTTTTTTTTTTTTTTTTTTTTTTTTAAGATTTTTGCTCTAGAGCATATATGCTTGCTGCAGAGACAGAGATAGAAAGTGAGAAATCACTCCTAGGGGGATGGCCTCGCTACACTCCCTTATCCTCTATTCTTCTTTTGGGATTTTGGGCACACATTCACTCACATCCGGCATGAGTTTTAAGCCACTGGGTCCAGGACTCAAACTGCAGTCAACTACATGGGAGTTCAGTGACAAAACCATTAGGCCATCTGCTGGTCCCCCGTTATAGTTCATTCTAATGTAGGTCAACAGTCTACCTCTTCCACACCTTCCCCAGTAAAACTTCAGCTAATCATTGAGCACTGTCAATCTGGTTTTCAGATTCTCCACGCTGTAACCTCCAGCAAAGGCCCAGAAAGTGGTTCCTTCTACACGTAGCCTATGCTCAGAGCTTCCTTCTGGACCCGTTTTCCTTGCAAACCTGCCTCCTCTAGGCCTGAGTTAGTTAACATCTGGGTTTCCTTTTTTAAGAGTGCAGTATAGGGGCCTGCAGGTGGTGTGGTGGTTACTGGTGCTGGGCTCCCGCATGGCCTACCAAGGTTCAAGTCCTAGACCTGGCAGCTTGCTTTCTCACTTTCTCTTGTTCTCTCTAGGCAAATTAAAACAAATAAAGTTAGATAAAATAATTCATTTAAAAGAGTGCAATATAGGAGCCGGCAGGTACCATGGTGCTTAAGGCACTGGAATCCCACAGCTCCCCACAGGTTAAGTCCAGGCCTGGAGGCTTGCTTTCTCACTCTCCCTCTCTCCAAGTCTCTCTTTTGTGCACCTATAGCAACATTTTAAAATAATAACAAAATTTAGTAATTCTTTTTTTAATATCAACCTTAAAAAATGCTGAGTATTTGAGTAAGCGCATTCAGAATATTTCTCTTACCACATCTCATGGCATCATCCGGAAGGCCAACCCTAGTCTGAGTAATGGTGAGTTCATTTTTCCTGACGTTTGGTTTCCATTACCAGCTAGTAACTGAATGCCAGTATCGGAGACAACCTTTACCTGAGTTTTCAGCTCACCTCTGGACCTCGACTAGAACACATATTTAACCTCCACCACCTCATCTTCGTTAGTAAGACTAGTTAATAGTCTTCCTCAGAAAATTATTGAGAAATGTATCGATAAAGCAAAGACCCTGCCTCAGACTCACGTGGTTCCCGGGATCAGCATGTCCCTCTCTAGGGAATCAGAGGGTGGGACTTTCTCCTGGCTTCTTTTTTTTTTTTTTTTAATGATTATTTAATTTAACTTTATTTATCTATTTGAATTTGACCAGAGAAGGACAGAGTGCGTGTGTGAGAGAGAGAGGAGAGAGAGAGAGAGAGAGAGAGAAAGCTGCCAGGTCCAGGACTCGAACCACGGTCAGCCACGTGGGAGTCCAGCACCCTCAACCACCAAGCCACCTGCTGGTCCCCCTGACTTCTTAACAGAATTAAACTAATTTTTCCTTCTCTTATTTACTTTATTTCTTAGTATACTAAAACGTCTGTGTTTACCCAGCCTAGGAGTCCGAACTTATTCGTTGCTTATAAATTCATCTTTCCGAGCCACTAGGTTGCATGGTGGTTAGGGTGCTGACTCCACAGTTTGAGTCTTGGCCTGGCGGCTTGGAAAACATACCAGGCATGTGTGTTTATGTATCCACATCCCCAAATGGAGGGACGAGAAGGGATTGTGTCATGGGCATCCTCCCTGGCAGGTGATTTCTTGCATGTGCGTGCGCTCTCCCTCCCTCTCCCTCCCTCTCCCTCCCTCTCCCTCTCCCTCTCTCTTTTCTCCGGCAAGCACATGTGCCTGTGGTGAAAATATCTCCCCCAAACTGTTTTTGAAGAATTATTTATTTACTCTTATTTATTCATTCATTTTCACTTGACCAGAGAGAGAGGGAAAGTGAGAAAGCAAGCCGCCAGATCTGGGACTTGAACCATGATCGCCCATGTCAGAGTGTCCAGTGCCACCATGACACCTGCTGGCCACCCCCAATTATTTATTAATTAAAATAATTTTTGGCATAATTGTTAGTAATTTTTCTTCAATAATATTTTTGAAAGTAAATAATTGCTATTATTTCAAATAAATAACCTTAAATTCATTGTAATAGACTAGGGAATTTGATAATAGTACTTAATAGTTGGGACCAAAAAGGTCTTCACTGGTGTTTTGTTTTTGCATTGTTTAGGAAGACAATCCTCAACCTTTTCTATGAACCAGTCACATGACGTGGTAGTTAAGGCCACTGGATCTCATGTGGCCAACTACAGTTTTGAATCCCACATCCAGTGGCTTAAAAAACACGATGGACATATGGCATATGTGCGTGCATGCCCGAAATCCAGAGGGCAATGGAGAGGGGAGTATGGTGTGACCGTCCCCCTTAGGGGGTGATTTCTCACTCTCCCGTCTCTTACCCAGTGAGCGCCCTATAGCCCCCACCGCACACACACACACAAACACACACACACACACACACACACCCCACACACACACACACACACCACACACACACACACCACACCACACCACACCACACACACACACACACACACACACACACACGCGCGCGCGCACGTGCGCCAAGAAAAGAAAGGGGGAAAAAAGTA
The DNA here is from genome assembly GCF_000334495.1 of Tupaia belangeri chinensis. Lineage (NCBI taxonomy): Eukaryota > Metazoa > Chordata > Mammalia > Scandentia > Tupaiidae > Tupaia > Tupaia belangeri. The sequence goes on from NW_006206760.1 coordinate 1,643,468, forward strand.
AGAGTGTAAGTAACAGCTCAAGTAATGAAATCATTGGGGGTTCTTTGGGTACTGCCTACATCTTTTCTAACTTTGTGTTCTCCTTTCCCTAAGGTAAAGAGAAATCTCATCTGCAAAGGAGGAAAATGAAGGCCAAACAGAAGCAGGCTGAAGCTTCTACGAAAATGTGGATTCAAAATGTTCTTGAACAGAAAATGAAGTTCTCTTTAGAACACACACTTCCTGCCTTGAAAACTGAAAACAAACAAACAAAAAAAAACAAAAAACAAAAACAAACTATTATTTCTTTTCACATGACCACAGTCTTTTGTTGGAAATGTACAGCAGAAACTCTTGAGAGAGGCTAAAAGCAACTCTGTCCTACCCTCCCCCCAGACTTTTCTTATGAAAAGTCAATAATTAAGCAAATTGCTTAACACTTGGTTCCAGCCCCTGCCGAGCTGGAGTTGAGATGCATAGAATACCATTAGTCTCCATGCTGCAGTTTTCATTTTAAAGAAAGTAACAGGATGTCCTTACGCCGACACTGCGATTCATCCACTTTAGAGCCAGGAATTCCCATGTTACACAAGAGAAAAATAGACGTCTACTGAATTAATTTTTTAAAGAAAAGAGATCAGATGAAATATTTCTTTGTTTTTCCTTTTGGAAACTTTTATGTATAATTCTTTCTGCCTGCCTACTTTTCTGCAAAGATGAGATGTACAGATTCCAGTTTCCTGCTATGAAAAGTGATGTGGCGATTTTATAAATGTTGCTGTCTGATTTTTATCAGAGTGAGAAAATAATTAAAATTATTATTGATTTGCAAGTAGTAACCACTTCATATTTTGATTTCCCCTCCATTTTAGTTTAATATAATTTGCAATAAATGTACATATTGTTGTTTCATAGAGCATATCACTTTAAAGTGGTTTTTACTCCTACGATTATGTCGGAATATTTAGAATTTTAAAGGAGTAAAGACTGTCCAGCATTTGGTTTTATAATGTTTGTCACCAGATTTTTATTAATGATGTTTTAAAAAAAAATCAATTTTTTCTTTAAATAGTCGGACTGTGGCAGCTTTGGAAGGCAAGTCGGAGGTCTGGGGTTGCTCTCGGCTGTTAGCGTTGTGCTCTCGGGAAATCGGCGCGCTCTCGTCCGCTGGTCTGGGCTCGCTGTCTGTTACTTTAGCTGACAACTGTTGCATCCATATATTCTGTTCCTTGGCCTTGTTCAGCATAGGTATGTGTGCACCTTTGTGGACACATCATCATATTTAAGGTTTTTTTTTTTTGCATAAAATAAATGCTTCTAGATGTCCTACGGCAGTCTTTTTAATCTTTTTATCACATGCTCTCCTGTGAGTTTTATGTGAAAGGGCTAAAGTCGTAACCACGATTACAGTCGACTCTCCATTTTCTCTGTAAACAGGACTAGCCTCAGGTTCTCATTCTGCGGTGACCATAACTCAGCGATGACGAAGGCACCCGGCAGGACAGGGTCAGAGGAGCTCGGAATCCGACCGTGCCCGCACTCAGAGCCATAGCCTGCCCCACGCCACGCAGCCTCGTCCCCAGAGCTCCACTGAGTGGGTTCGCTCAGTCTCCCTGCACAGGTCGAGGGTGGCCTCGGGGACAGTGCCACACACACTGTACCTCGGTCTTCCGGCTGAAGTCTAACACAGCGCAACAGCTCAGACAGGTGACGGTCGATGTCAGGACTCCAATCTGCCAGTTGTCACTCACATGCTCGTAGACCATCAGAGTTGGCTGTCTATTGACTCTGAGTGAAAGAAGGGGTCTTTTAAATATGTGTATGCATTAAGTATCCTTTAAGTATGCATATGCATGCACACATGGGGTCAGAGATGGATAGGGAACAGTGACACCATAGGAAACGGCATCTTTTGTGAGGGGGGGGGCCGTGGAGAACAGGACACGCTGCCTCCTCCATGCTGACCCGCGGATCTATGCATCAGTTTCAGGGCAGTCCCTCGAACAGACAGTGGGTGTGTTCCGTGTAGAAAGCCTTTGACGTTCTCTTAGCATCAGACAGCTTGATTCTTAAGGCCTCCAGTTTGTCGCCAACCAAAACTGGATCCAGAGGGACATTTCTCTTCACTCCTTTTGACTAATGGCCTACGATCACAGTTGACTAGATTAGCCAGGGTTAGATCGCGTTCAGCAAAAGGGCCTCGGCTTCCGGCTGTCCAGAGTTCTGCCGCAGAGGAGCCCCAGAGGAGCTGGGCCACCCCGCTTTGCTTGGACGTGCAGGTGTCTGGCAGTAAGGGAGGGCAGATAGCTTACGCTGATGGGGAGGGGCTCGTCTACCGGGAATTTGTCCGTTTTCCTTGCAAAAGGAAACCAGAATCCCTTAGGAATTTGGTATTCATATCTCAGAGAAACACAAAGTGCAGACTTATATTTGAGAATTAATGTTAACCCTTTGTGTCTAGTTTGAAGCTTCTTGTATTTGTCTAAAACTACAAGCCAGAATTTTGTATCTCCTTTGATAAAAAGTGTGTATAATGTAAAGTAGTTTTGCATATTCTTGTGCTGCACATGGGCTGAATTTTTAAAAAAAAAAATTTTTTTAAAGACTTGAAGCAGAACCTTGTAATTTCTGTAAATGACGAGTGTAAAATCCTACCGTAAAAATGCTACAAATATGCACTGTTTCGAATAAAACCAAGAAATGCAGCATTACCTAGTAGTGTGGAGCCCTGGTATGTCACAGGTGGACCCATGCCTTTGCATATTTTCTGTTTAGACTGTGCACTCGGCAGAGCCTCCTCCTACGACACTAAGAGCCTCGTGTAAGGGCACAGCGAACTGGCTTCCGGTGACCGAGCCAGACCGCGTGCGGGATAAACTGACGGTCGGACCCACTGGGAGACCTTGAAAGGCTGTGCTTACCCATGGACTTGGGCGGCCTTTCGTCCACACTATCTTAGACATGTCTTTATTGCCGATTGAGAGCACGTCTGTTCGTTGAATGGCTAGATCGCGGGACGCAAGCTCTTTACGTTAAGGTGTCTGGAAGAAGTGGACGGAATGAGAGGTAAGAGACGCCACCAGGGCCTGGCCTGTGTTTCAGCCTCGGGCTTCTCTTTCCACACACTCGGCTCCCGCCTCCGTCCTCACATAAGCCTGGCAGTAGACATCCCACGGAGACCCCCATAGCAGCCCTCCTGTCTGCCTGGGAGCTATCAGCAGGTGGCCTTACTTCCAGGAAGGCCAGGGCATTGCTAGCCAGCGATGGTAAGTACCATGGGAGCGAGTGCAGAGCCCCGTTGCCGCCCCTGAGCCAGTGCTGGCGTCTCCCCACAACCTCCCTTTGTTCTGTTCTGTCTCGTCGCACAGTCTAACGGGCATTCATGAGGGCCAGGGTAGTGGCCAGGGTAGTGGCCAGGGCTTTGGTTTAAGGGCGATGCTCAAATGTGTTATTAGTTCTGACCAAGAGGCCCGCAGATGGCACGGTGGTTAGGGCGCTAGGTTCCCACATGGCCAACCGTGATGGGTGTCCAGACCTGGTGGACTGAAACTCACACTGGTACACACACGCACGCCCAAAATCCCAGGAAGAGAGTGGAGGAAAAGGGATTGCTGTGTGGTCACCCCCTGGGGAATGATTCTCACTTTCTCTCTGGGTCTCTGGGGCCAACAGGTTACTATGGTACTGGACTCCCATGGGGCCAACTATGGTTTGAGTCGGCCTGGTGGCTTGCTTGCTTTCTCTCTTGCCCTCTCTCGCTCGCTCTCTGTTGAGTGCACATAATCCCGTAGCAAAATTTCAAAAAATATTAACAATAAATAAGTAATTCTTATAATAAAAGAATTTTAATTTTATTCATTTATTTCTTTTTAAATTTTTACCAGAGAGGGACAGAGTGAGAGAAGGAAAGGGAGAAAGCAAGCTGCCTGGTCAGGGACATGAACCATGGTCAGCCATGTGGGATTCCAGTGCCCTTAACCACCACGCCACCTGCTGACCCCTAAAATTCTTAAAATAATAATACATTATTTTTTAAAAATGGGGGACCAGCAGGTGGCGTGGTGGTTGAAGTGTTAGACTCCCATGTGGTCAACCACAATTCGAGTCCCAGACTGGTGGCCTGAAACTCCTTCCAGGGGGACCAGCAGATGGCATAATGGCTATGCCACTATGGCTCCCACGTAGTTGACTGCAGTTCGAGTCCCAGGCCCGGTGGCTTAAACTCACGCACCAGCACATGTGCATGCATGCCCAAGATCCCGAGAGGAGAATGGAGAAGGGACTGAGGCGTGGCTGTGGCCATGCCCCCCTGGGGGTTGATTTCTGGCTGTCTCTTGTCTTTCTGTCGTATGCACACACCCTCTAGCAAACATCTCTTTTTTAAAAAAAGTATCACTACCTTGAGACCCCTCAGTGTCCTGGAGCACCCTCTGTTACGAGAGGGCTGAGCTGCGTTGTGTGAAATCCTCAGTTCTCTGGGTCCAGGCCTCAGGTGACAGACTCTCCTGAGTCACAGAATTAGAAGCCACAACAACTTGCCACGGAGGAAGCATTTTAATAGGAAAGTGAGGGTTTTTGATGAAAAAGTGCACCCCTACCTGAACAGCATGCCAGTGGTCAGCTGCCAGAGGAGGCCACCTGCCGTGGGCACGGGCTGGGTGTCAGGCCCGCCCTGAGCTGCCACTGCGCGTTCGGCGGGGAGGCCCTCATTGTACCTGGCTGCTTGGTCTGAGTTCGCGGCTCCTGCCGGGCGAGTTCAGGTACCTCATCACGCGTGCTCAGTGTGGACTGAGAGGGCGTGAGTGTCCGTGGACCGGTGAGCTGCCCGGTCAGCTTATGTCCCCCGTGGGAACCGGGACGTTGACCTGGCGGCCCTTCCCGGTGCCCGGAGCCGGTGGGGGAAGGTATTTCCAGAGGGGTCTGCGTGCAGCCCCTGATGGGCTGAGGGGCCTGTTTCTAAGGGCTGCCCGTCATTTCGGGCTGCCGAAGTCCATGTGTTTTAGTGAAAACTACCCACTCTTGGGGACCAGCAGGTGGCATGGTGGCTAAGGTGCTGGACACTCCCACATGGCCGACCATGGTTCAAATCCTGGACCTGGGGGCTTGCTTTCTCACTTTCTCTCTGTGTCTCTCTCTGGTCAAATTAAAATAAAAGAATGAATAAGTAAAATTAAATAATCTTTTTAAAATAAAGTAAGCTACCCACTCTTCCCCGAGAGCCGCCGGCTGGAGGGCGGTCACACACCTGCGCAGCATCAGAGTCCGACGGCCGGGTCTGTGGAAACGGGGACGGAGAGCAGAGCCCAAGGTCGCCGGGGATTCTGGCGTCCACATTCGGGGGCACTCATTAAACTCGACCGTCCCCGTGGGAACATGAAAATCACAAACACCCCTAACACGTGGAGGGAACACGGAGGCCGCCGTGCCAACAAGTAGTGGCTGTGGGGAGAGGAAGCAGGGGACAATGGGAAGATTTCTGGTTTGGGGGAGGCGCAGATGTGGTTTTATTTTTATTAAGATTTTGCCATAGATTCCTGGAGAGAGACCCCGAGAGGGAAAGTGAGAGTCACCCCGCAGGGGGACGGCATAGGCGGCTGCCTGAACTGCCAAACTACACCGCCCTGAACGGTCTAGCAAAGGCGCTATGTAGCTAAACACCTTCCAGAAAGAACACCTCGGGGGCGAGCAGGTGGCGTGGTGGTTAAGGACACGCACTCCCGCATGGCTGACCGCAGCTCGAGTCCCGGGCCTGATGGCTTGCTTTCTCACTTTCCCTTTCACTCTCTCGTTCTGGTCAAATTGAAAAATAACAACAAATGGGATTATATAAATGAATGAATGAATAGATCATTCATGAAAAAATAAAATCTGGGGACCCTTCAGTTTGCTAGCACTTTGGATTCCGGGTGGGAACGAAGCCTTCTTGCTGGAAGTCTTCGAAGGTCTGAAGGCCCCGAGGTCTCCACTGGGGAACACGGGGTTCCTACCCATGGTCTGCGCGCCTTCTTCTGCCACCTACCGGTTACTGTGGAGAAACGACGACCCCACCTCCCAGTGTCCCTTCTAGTCAATCTCAGTCCGTGAGCGGCCTCTGTCATCCAACTTTTTTTGTCGGGACCAGCAGTTAGTGTAACGGCTGTGTCTCTGGACTCCCACGTAGTCGACCGCGGTTCATGTCCCGGACCCGGTGGCTTAAAACTCATGCCAGGCACGTGTGCGTGCGTGCCCAAGATCCCGAGAGGAGAATGGAGGAGAAGGGATTGCGGCGTGACCATCTCCCCTGGGGGGTGACTTCTCGCTTTCTGTCTGTCTCTCTGTCTGTCTGGCGAGCGCACGCGCCCTATAGTGAAGACCTCTCCAAAAAAAAAAAAAAAGAGCCATCTTTCTCCCAGGGAAGAGCCCAGCAGTAAGCCCGTGGGGAGAGAACGGACTTCCAGCGCAGGCTGCCCCCCGGCCCTCTCCTGCCATCTCTGGGGCTCAGCTACAGGGGCGACCTGGCTTGTCCTCGCTGGCCCTCCTGTAAACATTCAGGTTCACCTTCCACTGCAGAGTATTTCCGTCTGCTTCCCATCTTCCAAAAGTACATTTTGCTCAGAGTTATTTTTATTTATTTATTTACTTACAGCGCGCGTGCACTCACTAGAAAGACAGAGACATAGAGACAGAAAGCGAGAAATCACCCCCAGAGGGGATGGCTACGCCGCAATCCCTTCTCCTCCATTCTCCTCTCGGGGTCTTGGGCACACACGGACACACACCCGGGACTCGAACCTGATCGACTACATGGGGGTCCAGCGGCATAGCCATTACGCCAACTGCTGGTCCCCTGGCATGAGTTTTAAGCCACCAGGTCTGGGACTTGGATCATGGTCAACTCCGTGGGAGTCCAACCATGTAATATTACACCATCTGTTGGGCCCAGCAACATTTTTTTAAATAATTTTTATTTATTATTATTTTACATTTGAAGTGGGACACATGCATTCATTAGCGACAGAGAGGGTGAGAGAGAAAGTGAGGGAGCCCGCCCCGGGTCTGGGACTCATACTGCTGACAGCCCCCCGGGAACCCAGTGCCTAAGGACCACACCACCTACTGCCCCAGTTTTGCAACTTTTTATCAATTATTTTTTTTTTTTGAGAGAGATTTTTGTCATAGAGCACATGCACTCACCAGACATAGACAGGGAGACAGAAAGCATGGGGAATGGCCATGTCACAATCTCTTCCTCATTCTCCTCTCAGGATTTTGGGCACACATTCACACGTGCCCAGTGTTTTTCAAGCTGCCAGGTCCAGGACTCAAACCGTGGTCGGCCACATGGGAGTCCAGCACCTTAACCTCCATGCCACTTGCTGCCTTTTAAGGTTTTTGCCATAGGGTGCATGTGCTAATCAGGGAGAGCTCTACCAAGGCCGTCCCTCAAGGGGGGATGGCCACACCGCAATCCCTTCTCTCTAAGGATTTTGAACACGCACACACGCATGGCGCGAGTTTCAACTCATCGGGTCTAGGATTCGAACTGCCGTGAACCACGTGGGAATCCAGTGCCTTAACCATTATGCCACCTGCCGGCCCAAGTCCATTCCTCGCAACAAATAAGCACACTTTAGCAAACTACAGGGATCACCAAAGCGTTCAGGGCCCAGTACTTCCCGCTGTGCTCTCGGCCAGGAGTCTGGCCACCCTGGCTCGCCTCCCCTTCCTACCCGCCCTCCGTGGGCCCCCCTCATCTCTCACCTCCCTTCGGAGTCCTTCCTTTCCTTCTCTCCCCTCCACCTCAATCTTGCAACCACTACCCTGGAATCTGGCCACCAGAGCCCTTGTCCCGGGCCACTTCCTTCCCCACTCCCTCTGTTCTGGGCTGTCACCTCAGGTGAGTCCGCGCCTGTACCCTGCCCTCCGCAGTGGGGCACTCTGGCCTTCCTAGTCCACACCCCGTCACTAAGTGACAGTGACAGCTAGGGATGAGCACGGCAAGTCCAGGGAGAACTCTGGTTCTCAGAAAAGGCCTTACGTACCTTTCTGGGTAAAACCCAATAGCTGTAGGCGATGGGACAGAAATGCCACATACTTGTGACCGAGAAGGATTGTTTTAGTGACCTAGAGGAAACCTAGAAAGTCTAGGGGTATTTAAAACAATCTTATGGGGGAACCAGCAAGTGGCATCGTGGTTAAGGCACTGGACACTCTCACATGGCCAACCATGGTTCGAGACCTGTACCTGGTGGCTTGTTTTCTCACTTTTCCTCTCTCTCCCTGGTCAAATTAAAATAAATGAATAAAAAGAAATTATTCTTTTAAAAAAATCTTATAAAATAGTACTAGGGATAAGGTTTTCATAAATATTTTCACTGTTAACTTACAAAAAAAAAAAAACCTCTTCCAAGAATTATTTAATTCTAGTTGTCATTAACTTGACCAGAGACAGAGAGAAAAAAAGGGAAAGCAAAAAGCAAACCACCAGGTCCAGGACTCGAACCGAAGTTGACTATGTGGGAATCTAGCACATTCAACCGCTATGCCACCTGCTGGACCGCACTGTGAACTTCAGTTTTGTTTTGTTTTTTAAGTGAGATTTTTGCTATAGGGCACATGTGCTCACTGCAGAGAGAGACCGAAAGTGAGAAATCACCCACCAGGGATTGCCACGCCACAATCCCTTCTCCATTTTCCTCTTGCAAACTTTAGGCACCTTCGCCTGGTGTGTTTTAAGCCCCCAGGTCTGGGACTTGAACTGGGGTCACTAATGTGGGAGTCCAGTCCACTTTGCCACTGGGTGGCCCATTGCTATTGGTTTTATTAATATTTTTAAACATTTTGTTCATTTATTTATCTACTCATTTGTTGTTTCAAGCCACTTGATTCCAGACTTGAACCACGATCAGCCATGTGGGAATCCAGTGCCCTAACCACCACACCACCATGATAGATTATACATTTTTGAGAGAGAAAGTGCGAAATCACTCCCCAGGAGGGATGACCACCCCACAATCCCTACTCCTCTTAGGATTTTGGGAACGCACGCACACAATTCCGGTGCGTTTTAAGCCACTGGCTCTGGTCGACTACGTGTCAGTCCAGTGACATAACAACTATGCCATGTGCCAGTCCTGTAAAAACCACTCTGCCATGTGGGATCCCGCTTCCTACCCACTAGGCCTTGAGGCCAGCCCAAGATGATTAAACATTTACTTTTTGAGAGATTTTTACTATAGGGTGCACGTGCTCATCGGATACAGAGCAAGACAGGTGAGAAATCACCCCCTGGGGAGGTGGCCACACAGCAATCCCTCCTCCTCCATTCTCCTCCCGGGATTTTGGGCACGAACATACATATGCTCAGTCTCGACTACTTGGGAATCCAGCAACAGTAACCATTACATCACCTGCTGGTACCTACGGGTCCCTGAACCTTTTTTTCTAGAGGTTTTCACCTGGGGCCAGCAGGTGGCGTGGTGGTTTAGGACCCTGTACTCCCACATGGCCCACTGCGGTTCCACTTGCGTTCACTTCCCCTCTCTGTCCCTCTGTGGTCAAATTAAAAATTGTTAAATGATTCTCTGGGGGGAAAAAAGGTTTTTGCACTCACTGGAGACCGAGACAGTGAGAGGGAGAGTGAGAAATTACCCAAGGGGCAATGGTCATGCCACATCCCTCTTCCATTCTCCATCTTTGTCCACTCTCCTGAGATCTTGGGCAAGCATGTGCACCTGACCAGTGTGTGTCAAGTTGCTGGATCTGGGACTTGAACTGTGGTTGGCCACATGGCAGTCCAGCAATGTAACCACACCACCTGCTGGCCCCGGATTAAATCTTCGACCACCTTCATGTTATCCACTGAAAATCTCGCCCCCAATGATGAAAACAAGCACTTACTGCCCTGCAAACTCCACCATCCACCGCGAAGGCATGAGGGCTCACTTGAATCCCATTCATCTTTGACTGTTTGAAATCATAAAGATCCAGTTTTATTCCACGAACAGCGTACTTTATATTTCATTTTCCAGGTCAGAAGCAATTCCATATTCCAAGCAAGAGAAAGCTCATGGCCTGCTGTGAGTCGGGTATAAACACCCTGAAGGCACAATTGCTTTCGCCACGTGAAACGGGACAATGAATACAGACCTTGCAGCCGTCAGCATTAACAGAGAAGAGGCCCGCCCAGGTAACTCCCTCATCAGACCTCCGAGCAGTTACTGAAGACCACCCAGCCAAAAGGCCTTTCCAGGGACCCATCCTGCTGGTGCTTTCGGGTCGAGTACAGACACACCACCTTGTCATTTACCCAAGGTTTGGTGTAAAGGTTATATCAAAGCCTATACAAATACCTCAAATACTTCTACAGTTGTATCATTTCATGTGGTCTTCACAAATATGTCCACAGTACCGGGCCAAGATTCTGCCTAGAAGAAAACTAGGGTTCAAACCCAAAACTTCCCAGAAACAGTTCGAGTCTTTCCATGGTAACATGCAACTTTTCCAGAAGAACTGTGTGCATATATGTAAACAGGATAAATATTACTTTCAGCGCCACTGTGAATTATTCAAAGTTTTAGAACAAGTTCGACCTGTTTTTAAATTTAAATACCTGATACCATTTACTGCATTTATCATCTTATGTCCACCACTATAAAATTTCGCAAGGAAAAGTATCTACCTCGTTATATTTGTTAAATGTATAAAGACCTCACTACCCAGAGCTGAGTCGTCAGAAAGAAGATATAAACCATTGCAGGGGAAAACACGCATGCATTTATTTTTAAGAATTCCCAATAAGGGGGGAAAATTCAACATCTTTAAAAATGTGTTTATTTTTTTTTTTTAAAAATCAGTTGTGTACAAAAGTGTTTCGTCGTTTTTAATTCTCAAGACAAATACCCAACCCTCCTCCCGGAGCCCACCCCCTTTCAATGGTATTTTTGGTAACCCACCCAGTCCCCCCTCACAGGAAGTTAACGGCTCAGAATAGACCCTCCCACAGAACCGACCATCACTAACTGCTGAGAATAGAGACCTAGAGGAACTACCGAGAGCAAGGTCCTTTCTCGGTGAGGTTAATCGAATCCCTACAGCGGCAGTAGACTTCCAGCAGACACCACGAGAAAGCACCATCAATTGCTGAAAGCTAAAAAATAGATATTATTTTCCATAGTTTTCCATTTTCTATTGGAAAAGTCTTTAAATTACATTAAATAAGTCTCTTCCCCCCTCCCCCCAAAGAAATAGACTACCTTCTATTATGATGCCTGTAAAAAGTAGGTCACAGCAAGCAGACAGGGTCATCAACAGCACAGTGCGACCATCTCTGCCCCTCGCCCAGCGAGCCACACTGAGCCCTTAGGCCACACCAGATTCCTTAGAGCGGCATGGCTGAAATGACCAAGCCAAAGGCGACAGTCACGACTGACATGGAGTGAAGATCGTGGGCCATGGGCAGGCAATCCAACAACAAAGCAGTAACAGAGCAAGCGGGACGAGGGAGACACCGACGCCCCCCACCTCTAAGCCACAACATCCTGGATCTGTGTTGCAAGAGTGCAAGTATAATGGGTGACAGAATAGGCAGATACTGAAGAAGAGCCACACTCGGGGAAAAGGCTATTTAGCAGTAAATCCTTCGAGTTGCCTTCTTCTTCTAACAGCCACTGGCTGCTAGCAAGCAGTTACTTCCAACCAGTACTAAAAGGGTGGGGATGCAAGTTTTAAACATCAATGGTTGGTACCCTGGACCTGAAATTCCTTGGACTAGAAAAAGCGCTTTGTAAAAGTCGATGAAATACAGTGAACCGTAAACAGCTTCCTTTTTCGCATCTGAACATCATTTCCATCTCTGCCTAAGATGGCGGCTCCAGCTCGGTCCACCTGCCTCTATCTGAAATCTGTCCGATGAGAAAAAGATGAATTCTTTCTTTCCTGTGTTGCTACACCGGACCGTGAACACGCGATCATACCCCCATCTGCAGAGTTTTGAAAGCTGCAAGGAGGCACACGCTGAGAGTCACGACTCGGTTTTCACACTGGTAAACCGGGCAGCCTGAGCAGGAGCACAGTGCGTTGCGTTCTGCAGTGCATAAGCAAGCAACGTCCACTTTAACTGCCAGCTTGTTCTTACACATACCTAAATTATCTTGCATAGTTTTAAGTGCCACCAACAATTGTAAATGTAAGGTATGTCTTACTTTCATCGTATAGATTATTCTCCTCGAAAGTACAATACTCGGTCTGCAAACCTTTCTCTATCCGGGCACACAGTACGTGTCTAAGAAAACCACAGTCCCAATTCTAAACATTGTGGGAAGCCGGCTGAGCCCTCTACGTGAGTAGCAAGCTCCTCAAATGCTCACTGTATTGCAGTGACTTGGGTCACAAACTGCTCCCACTTACGGAGTAATCTGCACTGAAATACTGTACAGTTAACTAGTTCTTTTAAAATAAGTTAGGCACATACTCAGGAAACAGGTCCGACTGCAGTAAAAGCCTATTAGAGTATCGACGACTTCCAGTGTATCTGCCCACCCTATCTGAAACTTCACTGCATTTTTTTATTTAACCGTAATTTTGAGGTTTCTTTAAATTGGCAAATCCTAAAATGCAGAGAATTACAAAAATAATTTCTGCCAGGGTACTTTTCCCCATAGGCCTGAACTTTTAGTGTCCTTTTTCCAAATGAAGTTAACACCAGAGGAAAAAGGAAATTGCCTCAGCTTCTATGGAGAATTAAATGTACCTGCAGAGAAGTGAAAAACAAAAGTGAAAGAACAGAAGACAGTGCCAAATGCCCCAGAAAGGAAAGAAAGACGATCACGTGAATGTAGATGAGGTAAACACATGTCTATAAGGACGAGCCCACGGTGGAGACTGCCTGTGGTTCCCAACGCCCACGCCCTGGGCACTGGGACTGCGATGGTGAGGCGAGCAGACAGCGCACAGCGCTCGCGTCCCAACAGCCGGGGCTGAACAGCTGCCTTCAAGAGCTAAGTGTGGGATTCGGTGACTTCTGAATTCTCAATATCCTTCCTCTGACCAACAGAGCAATTCAGTATACCCTGATCGTGTAGGCAAATAGTAAACAGGATAGGTTTGTTTGATACTTTTAAAAATTGCAACATTACTAATCTATTACTACCAAGCCACCCTCCGGTTTAAAAAAAATAATAAAAAATTCTATCCAACAATGGAGCAAAACTGTCTCCCATGCAACTCCACCTTACTTCAAAATATAAAGAAAAGTGTAAGGTTTTAGCTATTTAAAAATAAATAAACAAAAATCTTGTTTCCTTTGGCATCTTCAGAAAATAACTAAACTACAGCAATAAAAGGAAGCAACTATATAAAGAAATCTATACTTAAGGAAACATGGGGGGCATAGGAGCTTTATAGGATGTAACAGTATCAACTCCAAGACTTTACTGTTGATTACGAAACCCTTAAGTTTTTGGAAGAACCTTCACATCTTTAACATAACAATATACTTAATAATGGTTCTTTTATTGCTTCTAGTATCAAGATTATTGAGAAGTCAAATGAAGTTATGCTGACTTTATGATTCAAAAATCATTTTCCAAACACCTTAAAGATTATAAATTTAAAATAAATAACACGTAAAGAAAGCAAATCTTTTATAATATGACTTTCAATATACAGCCTTACTTTAATTCGGTCTGATTCCATTACATTTTTGTTATTTTGCATTGGTCCTGAAAATTTAGTAAGAATTATATTTCTATGTATAGAACTTTCTCCATAAATCCACTTCAACCTTCATAAAATGGTCACATTTAGTGTTTGAGCTTGCAAAACTAATTTTCAAACTTCTGAACTTAGAATGAAATGTAACTTTAATACAAATAGAAAGTCTAACTATGTACAAGAGAAGGTAAAGATTTCAATTCTCGTATTATCAGAAACATCATAAAGAAAGCTAGATTTATACCACACTTCTATCCCTATGTGCATCTGAAGTATGTACAGAAAACACCAACACAGCTTCCAGGTGTCAATACGGGGAAGGTGCAAGCAAGAGTGGTTTTTAAAGTATCCAATAACGCAATTTCTAGACAGCCTTACAGCAGGCCGGA
>NW_006206760.1:1657545-1663010 GCF_000334495.1 Tupaia belangeri chinensis
GAAAGAGTGGACTGCATCTTTGCAAGTCCTCAAACAACACGTCCATCGGTTTGTAAACAGATGTCGAGTCCACTGAAAGACTGAGCTGGGTTCTCTCACGCATTCTGGGAACACTGCAGCGCCACGTATTTATGTTTTTGCAAGATAAATACCATTGGCGGCTCCATTTTTACGTTATTATTTACTTCAAAGGAGACTGGAAGCACTGACAGAACGTCCAAACCTACCTAAAAACGGAGCAAGGGATACTGTCCCCCAGCATATTTCCCCACCAAATACAGAGGAATCTACCCTTAGAATACGAGCTGTGTGTGGCAGGAGGGGAAAAGTAGACATGGTGTCCCAATCTGTCGACGAGGACAAAAGGTTCTGAATAGGTCACCATCTCAATTTTGGATAAATCTGCTATTAAAGAATTCTCAACTGTTAAAATGGTGGTCTTTTCAGCTACCCATCCTAAGAAGTCAAGAACAAGCATGCAGGTAAATCCACAGGCACAGAGGATCCAGGTAAAAACAGTTAAGGTAGCTGTGATGCAACACCAACAGTTTGAATGGCCCTGACACACTCAAGTAGTATCTTAATTATTCAACAAAATCCTGAAGCAAACTCTTGCTAGTCTTGGTACACTGCTAAACACTAAAGTAGCAAGTTTTTTCATGGTTTTAGCTTAGCTCAAAGAATTTTTACACTATTAAGTAAGAAAAAAATTAAAGTATTTCCCCTTTTTAAATTTACACAGACGTTTAATTAGCTTTATTTACAGAGCAGGGAATTGTTTTCAGTCTCCAATGGTGCCTAGATAACATCGTTAGGCAAGAATGCCAGTTTAAAGAAATCTATGCCGAATCCTAAAAATAACAGATGTTGGTGCTCCTCAAGAAGGGGCAAGCTTGACTAGACCAGCGACTCTTTCCTTGGCCTCTCAGTTACTCAGAAGCAATTCTGTCGCAGTCTCTACATCCCAAGATTTTGAAGACAAGGCCACTATTACTGCATTCTGTAAAGAAAACGGGACAGAAAATCACATTTTAAGGAAACACTTTGAAAACTATGGAATCACTCACTGTCTACATTGAGAAATCAATACCTTGTGCCTTCTCTCTACGTCTGCCTAGCGCTTGCAGTGCAAAAAAGCTTCTAAAAGCAATCAGTTGGAATCAGCAAAAAGAAAAATAACTGACTTTAATAACAGAACATTTGTTCATGAAAACTAGATTTTCTACTATTTTCTAAACGTAAACGACTTTTGTCAGCCAAGGATTTATAGCAATAATTTAAAAAAAATTCAATTTATTAAAATAACACGTAAAGAAAGCAAATCTTTTATGACTTTCAACACACAGTCCACCACATTTCTATACTTACCCTATCAAAGCCCATAGCACATAGGTTTTCTATTTTTTTGGTGTATTCTGGACTAGAAACTGGTGCTCCAGCATACACATGTGCCCAAAGTCGCGCTGTCTGTTTGAACATTTCGGGATTTTGTTTGTACTATACAGAGGGAGGAAAAAAAGATTGACATGACAAATAGTCAGGTGATATGGTAACTCGAGCTCTTTCTTGCTTAGGAACCTACTTTGTCTAAATAAATAAAACTAATTTACGTTCTTTCTTCCTACAGCATACAAGCTCTGTTACTCAAGAAAAGACTGTTTAATGTCAAGCATAAAAGTTGTGCTGACAAAAGAAAAACAAAGACATGAGCACGTCAATCTCCAAATGTAGTGAATATAATCAGGAAGAAGCTGAAACTAAGTGAAGTGAGGTATTCAAACACGGTGTAGCAGCAAACTTAAACTAGGTGGATTTAGCTAATAAACGTGAACAACTTTCGTATTAACCACAGCTCCGGCTAGAAGGCAGCTGATTTTGCCAATCTGCAAGAGGTGTATGAGTGCAGAGTGAAACCTCACATGCAAAATCCTCTTACAACACACACATTTTGAGGTAATTATAAAACCACAGCAATTCTTTTAAAAAGTAATAAGGCTTCCCATATGCATCAGAAAATAGTAACTTTATTATTATATACTGTGGGACCTCCATTAGCAAAGCAAGGTATACATTTTCTGTAATAGTTCAGTTCAAACAATCATTCTTTTTATCTTTAATATTAATATTGCATTCATTTTACATATTTTAAAACTGATAAGCTTCTATTACACAATAAATCTGGTTTTTGCAATTGATACAAAAAAAGAACTAAGCCAAATTACTGAATAGCTAAGAAAACAAAATTTTAAAAAAAGAAAATATTTGAGTATAACTTCACCTGTGAGGCAGAGCCCTAAATAAGAAATCAAAGCTGGAACTTAAACACACTTATGACTACTAAATATGAATAAATAGAGTATATATGAAATGATATCATTTCAAGCAGTCTGAGATCAATGATTAACTATATCAACAAAGACATGTACATAGAAAAGGAGGGAATGGAAGAAAAAAGTTACCAAAAAAACCTACTGAATAATACATAAATTAAAATCTTAAAAGGAAGGACCAGCAGTTAGAGTAATGCCTATGTCGCTGAACTACCATGTAGTTGACCACGGTTTAAGTCCTGGACCCGGTGGCTTAAAACTCACGCCAGGCACATGTGCATGTGCGTGCATGCCCAAGGTCCCGAGAGGAGAATGGAGGAGAAGGGATTGCAGTGTGGCCATCTCCCCTGGGGGGTGATTTCTCACTTTCTGTCTCTCTGGCCAGCACCCACGCCCTATAGCAAAAACCTCTCAAAAACAATCAATCAATCAAGTCTTGGCCCTGGCAGCTAGAAAATTGTGCTGTGCGTGCATGCCCAAAATCCTGAAAAGAGAATGGAGAAGGGACTGTGGCACGGACATCCCCTCCAGGGGTGAATTCTCACTTTCCAGCTCTCTGGAAGTGCATACTTTATGGCGGAAAAAAAAAGAAAAAAAAAAAGTTGCTAAGAGGAAGTTTTCTGAGGCAAAGGAAACATGGCAAATTGGATGAAATGATACATGAAAATAGACGCATGAAAGTAACTAACTTTGAAAATGCAGACATTTCAAGAACAATAAGAACAGTAAGAAGGGGACCAGCAGGTGGTGTGGTGGCTAAGGCGCTGGACACTCTCACGTGCCTGACCACAGTTTGAGACCCAGGCCTGGTGGATTTCTTCCTTTCTTTCTTTCTCTCACTCTCTCTGGTCAAATTAAAATAAGTGAATGAATAAATTAAAAGAACAGTAAGAAGACAGGAGGTGGAGCTAAATTTGCAGACAGTTCAAATCATGGAGAACGTGCAAACTAGAGAGTGTGAACTCAAATAGGTGGTAGTGGGTCTACTGACACATTTTTTAGCTGTAAGCTAAAGTACGGTTTGCGCTTTATCAAGCTAATTGCTATCAATGTTGAGAATGAAGGAAGGATAAGGTTGAGAAAGAGATCAGCAGTGGCAACAAGAAAAAAGAAAAGATGTACATAGGCACCCAGAGGAGGTGAGCCGAGTGTCAGAGATACTGGGATGGAACCAATGGGAGAAAGGAGAAAGGAAAACTAAACTTAAAGGCTTTGACTTGGACCTTTATTTATTTGGAGAGATTTTTCCTATAAGGTGCGTGTGCTCGCCAGAAAGTGAAAAATCACCCTCTCGGGGAATGGCCACACCACAATTCTGTCCCCTCAGTTCTCCTCTTGGGTTTTTGAGCATGCACACATACACACCCAGCCTTAGTGTCAAAGTTGCCTGGGTCCAGGACTCAAACCGTGGTTGACCACGTGGGAGTCCAGCACCAACCATTACCTGGTGGCCCTGTGACTTTGATATTTAAACTGGTGATGGAAACGGAATACTGGACAAGTCTGCAAGGCAGGATTCTGCATTCAGCTTCGCGATGTGCTGAGGCATCCAGAGCATTCATACAGGGCTGATCTGACACAGGCTCTTGTGTTCAGAGCACAGATCGGGCCTCAGCATTTGGCGGTGTACAGGCGCAGCATCAATGCAGACATGATCACCTGAGCCAAGTGTGCACAGTGAGAAGCAAGGGACCACATTGAAAGGGGAGGGGGCAGAAGAGAAATAAATGTAGGAGCTGAGAAGGAACAACTATGAAGACAGGAGGAGAACAACAGTATTTCAGAAGTGAAGAAAAATGTCCAGTTTAAATAAAGAATGCTGGACTAGCAGGTGGTGTGGTGGTTAAGGCGCTGGACATTAATTCCCACATGGCTGACCGCACTTCGAGTCCCAGACTAGCTTTCTCACTTTCCTTCTGTGTGTGTCTTTCTCTAGTCAAATTGAAATAAAATCATGAATAAATAAATAATTCCTTAAAAATAAATAAAGAAGAATGATGAATTGATCCTAATGGTTTGGGGTAGGGGCTGCCCAACTCCTCCTTGAAGAGCCAGGTACTAATAATTTGAGGCTCTCAGACCACACTCTCTCCAACTTTGCCACGGTAGCAGAAAGGCGACGTCAAGATGTGGCTGTGGCTGTGTTCCAATCAACTGGCACTTAAGAAAAATCAACCAGTCTGCTTTTCATTGCTCATCTCAGAGTGATTAAAAATTGGAAATGAAAACCATTCCACTCAGCAAATTACAAGGTCACTGGTAACTCCAGTACCATAGTAGGAGGAGATCGGGATGACAGCCAGGGTGGGGGTCACGGTCAGCAGGAGGGACACACATAAAGTGCGTGCAGTAAATGTTAACCAGAGGACCGAGGTGGCAGGTATCTAAGTGTTCGCTGAGCGATTCTTTAGACTTTGAGCACCTGAACATTTTCATCTGTTAAAAACAGCACCTACCATAGACCTTATGACACCTCGAACTTAACAATTGATAAATTAAGTTTTCACTATTACATCTAACAGAATAACCTTGCCACAGAAAAGGCAGTATTTTCAAATTCCACGCCTACACGTCACCATCATAAACTAGCAGCGACCGCACACAGGTGCGAGGAGTGCTTCCCGCACGTAGGCATCGTACCTGATTTGCCACTACCGCGTCCTGTGGGTCGTCTGGCTCTGCAGCTGCCAATAGCGCTTGCAATGACAGTAACCCCGTGCGGAGAGTCATCGCTGCTGCCCTGAAATCCAAATGGAAAATGTCCCAGTTAAGCGAGCTCCGCGTGGCAACAACAAAATGAATGTTCTCTGAACCAGAGGGTAGAGTTCAGAATTTTGTCCAATCATACAGTTGTTAAATTCATCTGTAACTGTATGTCTGCCTATTACATTTCTTCCTTCTTGGCTTTGTCTATTTCTTCCTATTTTCTTTGTACTTTTGCTATAGGGTGTGTATACTTGCTGGTAAGAGATGGGGGTGGAAGGAGAGTAAGAAAGCAACCCCCACAAGGGTGGCCACACCTCAATACCTTCTTCTCCATTCTTGGAATTTGGGGCACGTGCACACACACACACACACACACACACACACACACACACACACACACACACCCCGAGTGTCTCTCAAGCAGAGAGG
>NW_006206760.1:1663351-1723477 GCF_000334495.1 Tupaia belangeri chinensis
ATTTCAAGCAGTCTGAGATCAATGATTAACTATATCAACAAAGACATGTACATAGAAAAGGAGGGAATGGAAGAAAAAAGTTACCAAAAAAACCTACTGAATAATACATAAATTAAAATCTTAAAAGGAAGGACCAGCAGTTAGAGTAATGCCTATGTCGCTGAACTACCATGTAGTTGACCACGGTTTAAGTCCTGGACCCGGTGGCTTAAAACTCACGCCAGGCACATGTGCATGTGCGTGCATGCCCAAGGTCCCGAGAGGAGAATGGAGGAGAAGGGATTGCAGTGTGGCCATCTCCCCTGGGGGGTGATTTCTCACTTTCTGTCTCTCTGGCCAGCACCCACGCCCTATAGCAAAAACCTCTCAAAAACAATCAATCAATCAAGTCTTGGCCCTGGCAGCTAGAAAATTGTGCTGTGCGTGCATGCCCAAAATCCTGAAAAGAGAATGGAGAAGGGACTGTGGCACGGACATCCCCTCCAGGGGTGAATTCTCACTTTCCAGCTCTCTGGAAGTGCATACTTTATGGCGGAAAAAAAAAGAAAAAAAAAAAGTTGCTAAGAGGAAGTTTTCTGAGGCAAAGGAAACATGGCAAATTGGATGAAATGATACATGAAAATAGACGCATGAAAGTAACTAACTTTGAAAATGCAGACATTTCAAGAACAATAAGAACAGTAAGAAGGGGACCAGCAGGTGGTGTGGTGGCTAAGGCGCTGGACACTCTCACGTGCCTGACCACAGTTTGAGACCCAGGCCTGGTGGATTTCTTCCTTTCTTTCTTTCTCTCACTCTCTCTGGTCAAATTAAAATAAGTGAATGAATAAATTAAAAGAACAGTAAGAAGACAGGAGGTGGAGCTAAATTTGCAGACAGTTCAAATCATGGAGAACGTGCAAACTAGAGAGTGTGAACTCAAATAGGTGGTAGTGGGTCTACTGACACATTTTTTAGCTGTAAGCTAAAGTACGGTTTGCGCTTTATCAAGCTAATTGCTATCAATGTTGAGAATGAAGGAAGGATAAGGTTGAGAAAGAGATCAGCAGTGGCAACAAGAAAAAAGAAAAGATGTACATAGGCACCCAGAGGAGGTGAGCCGAGTGTCAGAGATACTGGGATGGAACCAATGGGAGAAAGGAGAAAGGAAAACTAAACTTAAAGGCTTTGACTTGGACCTTTATTTATTTGGAGAGATTTTTCCTATAAGGTGCGTGTGCTCGCCAGAAAGTGAAAAATCACCCTCTCGGGGAATGGCCACACCACAATTCTGTCCCCTCAGTTCTCCTCTTGGGTTTTTGAGCATGCACACATACACACCCAGCCTTAGTGTCAAAGTTGCCTGGGTCCAGGACTCAAACCGTGGTTGACCACGTGGGAGTCCAGCACCAACCATTACCTGGTGGCCCTGTGACTTTGATATTTAAACTGGTGATGGAAACGGAATACTGGACAAGTCTGCAAGGCAGGATTCTGCATTCAGCTTCGCGATGTGCTGAGGCATCCAGAGCATTCATACAGGGCTGATCTGACACAGGCTCTTGTGTTCAGAGCACAGATCGGGCCTCAGCATTTGGCGGTGTACAGGCGCAGCATCAATGCAGACATGATCACCTGAGCCAAGTGTGCACAGTGAGAAGCAAGGGACCACATTGAAAGGGGAGGGGGCAGAAGAGAAATAAATGTAGGAGCTGAGAAGGAACAACTATGAAGACAGGAGGAGAACAACAGTATTTCAGAAGTGAAGAAAAATGTCCAGTTTAAATAAAGAATGCTGGACTAGCAGGTGGTGTGGTGGTTAAGGCGCTGGACATTAATTCCCACATGGCTGACCGCACTTCGAGTCCCAGACTAGCTTTCTCACTTTCCTTCTGTGTGTGTCTTTCTCTAGTCAAATTGAAATAAAATCATGAATAAATAAATAATTCCTTAAAAATAAATAAAGAAGAATGATGAATTGATCCTAATGGTTTGGGGTAGGGGCTGCCCAACTCCTCCTTGAAGAGCCAGGTACTAATAATTTGAGGCTCTCAGACCACACTCTCTCCAACTTTGCCACGGTAGCAGAAAGGCGACGTCAAGATGTGGCTGTGGCTGTGTTCCAATCAACTGGCACTTAAGAAAAATCAACCAGTCTGCTTTTCATTGCTCATCTCAGAGTGATTAAAAATTGGAAATGAAAACCATTCCACTCAGCAAATTACAAGGTCACTGGTAACTCCAGTACCATAGTAGGAGGAGATCGGGATGACAGCCAGGGTGGGGGTCACGGTCAGCAGGAGGGACACACATAAAGTGCGTGCAGTAAATGTTAACCAGAGGACCGAGGTGGCAGGTATCTAAGTGTTCGCTGAGCGATTCTTTAGACTTTGAGCACCTGAACATTTTCATCTGTTAAAAACAGCACCTACCATAGACCTTATGACACCTCGAACTTAACAATTGATAAATTAAGTTTTCACTATTACATCTAACAGAATAACCTTGCCACAGAAAAGGCAGTATTTTCAAATTCCACGCCTACACGTCACCATCATAAACTAGCAGCGACCGCACACAGGTGCGAGGAGTGCTTCCCGCACGTAGGCATCGTACCTGATTTGCCACTACCGCGTCCTGTGGGTCGTCTGGCTCTGCAGCTGCCAATAGCGCTTGCAATGACAGTAACACCGTGCGGAGAGTCATCGCTGCTGCCCTGAAATCCAAATGGAAAATGTCCCAGTTAAGCGAGCTCCGCGTGGCAACAACAAAATGAATGTTCTCTGAACCAGAGGGTAGAGTTCAGAATTTTGTCCAATCATACAGTTGTTAAATTCATCTGTAACTGTATGTCTGCCTATTACATTTCTTCCTTCTTGGCTTTGTCTATTTCTTCCTATTTTCTTTGTACTTTTGCTATAGGGTGTGTATACTTGCTGGTAAGAGATGGGGGTGGAAGGAGAGTAAGAAAGCAACCCCCACAAGGGTGGCCACACCTCAATACCTTCTTCTCCATTCTTGGAATTTGGGGCACGTGCACACACACACACACACACACACACACACACACACGCATACACACCCCAAGTGTTTCTCAAGCAGCTAGGTTCAGGGTTTAAACCTCAAGTCGGTCATGCGGTAACCAGATGCCCAACCAACATGCCACCAGCTGGCCCGAGCCTTCTTTACTCCCCTCCTGTCTCAGACTGTTGTGTAGCTAGGAACACGGGGTGCACCACAATGCCCATTCTTGCAGAAAAAGTCTCCGTATGTTATTCACTCTACATTCCTTTCCTTCCTTCCTCAGCCTCCTGAGTGGCGGGGCCTACAGGCACATGACACCATGCCTGGCTCTTGAGGGTAGTTTGGGGACCAAACCTGGGCCTTCAAGTAGGTCTCAACCTACTGAGCGGCAGTGTGCAATTGGTGCTACAGCTGACAACCAAGCCGTGCTTTCTATTTCATTGCTAGAAGGTCCGTGCACTAGCCTGAGAAAGGGAGAAAGCATCTCCCAAAGGGGCTTGGTTCACGCTGCAATCTTTTTCTCTGTTTGCCGTTCTGATGGAATTTCAGACACGTGCCTACTGTGTCCCTTGGGCTTCTGGGGCCAAGATCTCGGCCATAACTGGCCCTGTGGGCTATGGCTCCCTCCACCCCTCGGCTGCCAGGGTGGCCTCCTTTCTATTTCTTGAGACACTTCTAGGCATCCCTTCCTGAACGGGCTTTGCTTGTTTTCTTATTGGTGCCCACATTCTTCTTCCTAGCCTTAGCCACACTTACTATTAATTTATCTAGATATAAAGAAATAAACTTAGTATAAAATAAAGCCTTTGAAGTTTTTTTTCAACACCACTCTATAGGGTCATTGGAAAACTAATGACACATTTTTGCACAGAAAAACATTTCGTGGCTGGGGCCAGCAGGTGGTGTGGCGGTTAAAGCGCCGGATTCCCACATGGCGAACAGTAGGTTGAGTCCCATACCTGGGGGGGTCTGCTCTCTCTCTCTCTGGTCAAATTAAAACACAGTAATAATAATGATAAAAAAAAAGTCATGACTTTTCTAAGTACCCAAAAAAACAAGTAAGATAGTATTAAACAAATGTACTTTACTTTCAAAAAGTCTGAAATAACACTATGAAATAGGGCAAGTTTCTTTTTCTTGCCTTAAATACATCATTTAAATCCCACTTTTAAATACATATAAAGGAAATATTTATCTTTATAAACCAAATATTGGGGCAGCCATGTAGCACTATGGGGAAGCCTTGTGAATAAGAAGCCAGATCCCACATGGCCCATCTCACTTCAAAGGCTTTGAAAAAACACACCGATCATGTATGAGGTGTGTTCCAAATCCCAATGGGATGGGAAAAGGAAAAAGAATTAGAGAAAGTTATAGACCGATGGCAAGATTTCTTTGCATTTCTATTAATAATTTCTTTCACCAGGGTCAGCAGGTGGCATGGTGGTTAAGTCACTGGACTCCCACATGGCTGACCATGGTTCAAGTCCTGGACCTGGCAGCTCATTTTCTCACTTTCCCTCTCTATCTCTGTCTCTCTTCAGTGACCTCATGTAACTTATAACAATGAAAATAATAATAATGATAATGACAAATAAAATTATTGGGAACCAGCAGTTAGCGTAATGGCTATGTCGCTGGACTCCCACGTAGTCGACCGCGGTTCGCGTCTCAGACCCAGTGGCTTAAAACTCATGCTGGGCGCGTGTGCGTACGTGCCCAAGATCCCGAGAGGAGAATGGAGAAGGGATTGCGGCATGACCATCCCCCCTGGGGGGTGATTTCTCGCTTTCTATCTCTCTCTGTCTGTCTGGTGAACGCACACAGCCTATAGCGAAAACCTATCCCCCCCCCCAAAAAAAAAGAAAGAAAGAAAGAAAGAAAAACAACATTTATTTCGCCAATAGCACTTTGTCACCTGGCTTCCTGATTGATATTATTCAATAATTCTTTTCTCAATTTTCCTAAGGACAATGTACAAACAGTATTATCCTAGCTACTTAGGAGAAAACTTATTACACCAATGACATCTTTGCCAGGTCCAGGACTCAAACTGCAGTCAGCCATGTGGGAGTCTACCTGCCTTAGCCATCACACCACCTGCTGGCCCCCACTAATGAAGTCTAAGTCAGTGAATCTTACAAAGTGCTGTCCCTCCAAGAAGTAGCATTAGCACTACTTGGAAACCTGTGGCTCTGGTGTATGCTAGCACCTGAGATACACCGTTTCTCACACCGTAACTCAGAAAGTCCTAAGCCAACGAAATAACAGCAGTGCTACATCTGCAGAACTGTGTTTCTCATTATCAGAGAAAAAATCACATGAAAAATAGTTAAGGGATAGCTCTCTGGTCGAGTGGTAAGCAGCCTGATCCTACACGGGTAATTCTACAGTTCAAGTCCCAGACCCAGCTGCTTGAGAAACATGCCAGGCACACGTGCAAAATCCCAAGGGGAGGTCGCACTGTGCTGTGTCCATGCCTCATGGGGGGCACTTTCTCCTCTCCCACTCTTTCTTACACTAATGAACACACATGCCATCTAGTAAAATGTGTATGAAAAAAAATTTTTTGAGATTTTTGTCACAGGGCCCATGTGCTCACTGGAGAGACAGAGAGAGAAAGGGAGATGTCACGCTCCCCTGGGGGAATGGCTATACCATAATCCCTTCTGCTCTCGGGATTTCGGCATGCATGTACGCATGCCTGGCCTGAGTTGCAAGCCTCTGGATCTGGGACTCGAACCACAGTTGGCCATGTGGGAGAACAGTGATGTAACCATAACACCACCTGCTGGTTCCTACACGTTTCAAAAATGTTCACAGAAGGGCCAGCAGGTGGGGTGAAGGTAAAGGGGGCTGGACACTATGCGGCTGACTCCATGATTTGAGTCCTGGACCTGATAAGTTTCTGTGAGTGCCCAAAATCCAGAGAGGAGAATGGAGAAGGTACTGATTGTGGCATGGTCACAAGAGGGTGACTTATCACTTTTCCCTGTCTTTCTCTGTCTCTCTCTTTCAGTATAAGAATATGTACTATACAAAGAAAAAAAAAAGCTCCTAGAATAAAATATATTATTTTAGAGAAGATGTACAAACAGAAAAAAATGGTTATACTGCTTAAAAATGAGCCGAAATGGGAAATAAAAGTGAGCATTTAATAGGAGTTTTTCAAATCACTATGTAAAACGACGTTTCAACTCTAAAATAAGAATTTGAAACTCAAAATTGTTTCTCTAGATCACCGGGTCCTAAATTTCCTAAGTGCGTAGGTAAGTTATTTTCAATCAATAATTACAACATCTTTAGTATGAACAATAATCTTTTAAAGCAGGAGTAAAAATATAAAAAGCTAAATTAAATCTTTAAATTTGAATTTTATGCTTCTATTACCACAATAACAGAGGAAAGTGCTTTATTTTATTAGGTGTTTACTACTCAAAGTTCATTTTATGTTTGACAAAGTTCAAAGAGAATGTTTAAAGGAATATGCGTATCAAAACCTGTCTAGATAAAGCAGCATAAAGCTGACATATCGAAACAACAACAAAAAAGGGGACAAAACATCACAGAAACAGAATATACCACACTGGCTACCTAACATTGCGCAATGGACTTTTTTTTTTTTTTTTTGAGAGAGAGATTTTTGCTATAGGGTGTGTGCACTCACCGGAGAGACAGAGAGAGAGAGACATCACTGCCCAGTGGGGATGGCCACTCCACAATCCCCCGGGATCTTGGGCATACCTGCACACACATACACACATCTAGTGTGAGGTTTAAGCCACCGGATCTGGTACTTAAACCACGGTTGGCTCCATGGGACTCCAGTGATGGAGCCATTCTGCCATCTATCTACCCCACTCCGCCCCGCTTTTTTTTTAAAGATAGGGTGTCTTGCTGTGTCACGGTCTCCTGTTTCAGCCTCCTGGATCCAAGCACTTTTTGAGTGATATAATTTTTAAATCAATGGCATTACTGTAAGCAAACTCTTTTTCTTTTTAAAGAATTATTTTATTTAACTTTATTTATTTACTTATTTATTTTAATTTTGACCAGAGGTACAGAGCGCACGCGCGAGAGAGAGAAAGTGATAAAGCACCAGGTCCGAGACTCGAACTGCAGTCAGCCATGTGGGAGTCCAGCGCCCTTAACCACCATGCCACTTGCCGGCCCCTGTAAGCGAACTCTTAAGATACATGATTTTTTTGAGAGGTTTTTGCTATTGGGCATATACGCTTGCCAGAGAGACAGAGAGAGAAAGCGAGAAATCACCCCCCAGGGGGGATGGCCACGCCACAATCCCTTCTCCTCTCAGGATCTTGGGCACTCACACACATGCGCCCAGCGTGAGTTTAAGCCACCAGGTCCAGGATTTGAACCACAGTCGACTACACGGGAGTCCAGCAATGTAGCCATTACACCAACTGCTGGTCCCAAGATACATAATTTCTAATAAATGAAATTATTTCTTTGAGGGTAATTTACTTGAAAAAAAAAAAAACTTTACTGAAAAGAAATATTTCACATTAAAACAAACATTATACTCAGATAATTATTTTACAATAAAAACACTAAGTTGTGTAAAATGAATATGTCAATCATAATTTTGACAAGTCCTTCATATCACATAGGTGGCATTAAAAATATCTTGAGGCAGGCCAGCAGGTTGCATGGTATTTAAGGGCACTGGACACTCCAACATGGTCAACCACGGTTTGAGTCCTGGACCTGGTGGTTTACTTTCTCACTCTTTCTCTGTTGCTCTCTGGTCAAATTAAAATCAATAAATACATAAAGTTAAATCAAATAATTCTTAAAAAAATAATTGTACGCTATGACAAGGGTTAAACAAGTGAATCAAGGTAATTAATGGGGAGAACTTTGTTTTGCTATAGGGCCCAAGCACTTGCCAGAGAGACAAAGCACAAAATAATCCCTGGGGAGGGGTGAGGCTGGGGCGAGAGGTCTGGGGAGTGGAGATGGCCACACCACAATCGCTTCTCCGTTTTCCTCTCAGGATCTCCGGCACGCATGCACCACGTGGGTTTTAAGACACCAGATCCAGGACTCGAACTGTAGCTGATTACATGGGAGCCCAGTGACATAACCATTACACCATCTGCTGGTCCTTATAAACACTATTCTTAAAAACTGAACATCTAAGGCCAGAAGATGACGCAATGGTTATGTCACTGGAGTCCCACATGGCCCTCTGTAGGTCCAGTCTCAGACCTGGTGGCTTGAAAAGCACGCTGGGAGGAAAAAGGAGAAGGGACTGTGGTGTGGCCATCCCCCCTGGAGGGTGATTTGTCGTGGTCCCTCTTAATGTCTTTGACTCTCTCTCCGGCGATTGCAAGAGCCTTAAAGCAAAAAACCTATTTAAAAAAAAGAAAGAAACTGAAAATCTCTTAAAAGAATGAATTTGGACCCTTACATTATATCATACATAAAAATTAACTGAAAATTGATATAAGATCTAAACATGAGATCTAAACAAAAAAACCCATAAGGATAAAAAAGATCATGGCACTGAATTTGACAACAATTTCTTTGATATAACATCAAAAGTACAAGAAAACTACAGGAAAAAGTAAGAGAACTAAACTACAACTTATCAATATACTAAAGGAAAAAACTTCTTGTACAGGCCCAGCCCAAGGCATGGAAGTTAAGTCGCTAGATCCCAATGGGCTGATTTAGTGGTTCGAGCTGTGGACCTGGTGGCTTGAAGAACACGCTGGATGTGTGCGCAAGTGTGCCCCAAAAACTGAAAGAAGAAATGGAGGAGAAGAAACCGCGACAAGACCTTTACCCATGAGGGTTGCTTTCTCACTTTCTCTATCCCTTTTCAGCCCAAGCATGCGTACTCAGTTAAACTAAAGAAAAAGAAAACAACAACAAAAAGAACCCAACAACAAAACCCTTGATCAAAAGACACAATCAATAAAGTGAAAACACAACTTACAGAATGGTATATTTTTAATTGTGTCTGGTAACAGATTAATATCCAAAATATATTAAAAATCCCCACAACTCAATAACAACAAAAATCCTGATTAAAAACTAGGCAAGGGGGACCAACAATGGTTATGTTGCTGGACTGCCATGTAGCTGACCACAGTCTGAGGCCTAGACCTGGTGACTTAAAACTCACACCGGGGGTATGTACATGTGTGCCCAAAATCCCAAGAGGAGAATGGAGGAGAAGGAACTGCAGCATGGCCATCCTCCCGGGGTGAATTCTTGCTCTGTCTCTGTATATCTCCAGCAAGCACACATACCCTATACCAAAAGTCTCTCTCTAAAAAAGGGGGGAAGGGATGCAGGGACTTAAAAAGACATTTCTTCAAAGAAAATATACAAATGGCTAGTACATACATGAATGATGCTCAATATCACTAATGCTAAGGGGAATAAAATCAGAACTGCAATGAGATACCATCTCACAACCATTAGGATGATTATTATAAAATAAAGAACAAAAAGGAAAATGTAGCTGTTATCAAGGATGTGAAGAAACTGATACCCTTGGGCACTGTTTCCTGGAAAGTAAAATGGTGTAAACAGTATGGCGGTTCCTCAAAAAGTTAAACAGAGTTACATGAGCCATTTTTTCCACATTCAGGCACATCCCCAAAAGGGAAACCAGGGACTTGAATAGGTATTTGCACATCTCATCTGTTTAAAACAGCACTACTGGGGCCTGCAGGTGGCATGGTGAGTAAGGGCACTGGATTCCCACATGGCCAATCGTGGTTCAAATCCCAGACCTGGTGGCTTCCTTTCTCACTTTCTCTCTCTCTCATTCTGCCCCTCTCTGGTCAAACTAAAATAAATAAATAAACAAATACAGTTAAATAAAAAATAATTCTTAATAACCAAAACCAAAAACACAGCACTATTCACAATAGCTAAAAAGTGGAAGTGGGGCTGGCAAGTGGCATTGTGGTTAAAGGTGTTGGACTCCAACATAGTTGACCCCAGTTTGAGTCCCGGACCTGGCAACTTGCTTTCTCACTTTCCCTCTCTCTTTTTCTATCTCTCTGATCAAACTGGAAAATAATAATAATAATAATAAAGTTAAATAATTTTTTTAAAAAGTGGAAGCAATCCAAGTGACCACTGACAAATGAATAAGCAAAATATGGCGTATGTAAACACAATGGGATATTATTCAGCTTTAAAAAAAAAAATCCAGGCACATGCTACAACATAGATAAAACTGCAAGACGTTATGCTAAGTGAAATATGCCAGACAAAAAAGAACACATGTTATATGATTCCACTTATATGAAGTACTTAAAGCTGTCAGCTTCAGAGAGACAGAAAGTAGAACAGTGGCTGTCAAAGATGAGGGGGAAAGGAAATGTTTAATTAGCACAGAGTTTCAATTTAACAAGATGAAAAGTCTTTCGAAGGCTGGATGTGTAACACTGTGAAAGTACTTAATAAAACTACTCAACTACACATTTCAACAGAACAGAGATGTTGAACTTTATGTTATATGTATTTCACAATTAAATAAAGATCATTTCAAATGCACTTGCCCATGATCAGGGCTGGCTGAAAGCTATGTGAGGATTACGGTGTCAGGACCCTGTTGAAGATGCCATGCCTGCCTCTCGACTGTTCACTCAGGGAAGAAATGAACAAACTTGATAAAAAGGGAAAGGAGAGGCTGACAAGTGGCATGGTGGGTAAGGCACTGGACTGCCACATGGCTGTAAACACAATGGGGCATGGCAGCTTACTTTCTCACTCTCCCTCTCTTTTTCTTGTCTGTCTTCCCCTGGTCAAACTGAAGAATAAAAAAAATTTTTAAGTAAATAATTTTTTTTAAAAAAAGAAGAAAATGGATATTTTGCCCTCCAAACTGAAGAAAAGGAATACGGAGCTATAACTTCATATTCAATAGACAACTATCTCAAAGAGGAAAACATCATTTTTTTTGCATGATTAAAAATATTCATCATATGGCCAGACGGTGATGTGGTGTGCTGGTTAAGGCAGCTGGACCTTTTCTTATTAAAGTATTATTTTATTTAAACTCATTCATTCGTGCATTCATTTATTTTTAAAATTTGACCAGAGAGGGACGAAGAGAGAGAGACAAAGTGAGAAAGCAAGCTGCCAGGTCCAGGACTAGAACCATGGTGGGCCACGTGGGAGTTCAGTGTCCTTAACCACCACGCCACTTGCCAGCCTTCAGAAACTGTCTTTGATGGCATAAAAAAGGCGAGCATTTTTGGGCTGCTCTACATTAGTTTTTAGAATCGAAATTTAGTACTGTGAGAAGTATACAACTGGAAACACCACTCTCGAGCCACCAGGTGGCACAGGGGCTCAAACGTTGGCTCCCACATGGTTGATGGTGTGGTTCAAGTCCCTGACTACCAAGAATAAAAAACAAAACAGGTACATGTACATGTGTGCCCCAAATCCCGAGAACTGAGAAGGGACTGTCATGTAGCCATCCCTCCTATGGGGTGATTTCTCCCTTTCCCTGTCTCCATGGGCCTCTGGCAAGTGCACACACACCCTATAGCAAAAACTTAAAAAAAAAAAAAAAAAACCACACACACACACACACAAAACAACTTTTCTATTTACACTTCTTTCAAAAGTACTGATTAAATTCATAATGTACTCAGTTTTAGGAAGAAATCTATAAAATTAGCTAAAACACATGAAAACAGGGCCAGCTCCATGGCCTGGTGGTTAAGGAAGCTGAACCCCTCGTGGCCGACCATGCAGTTGTGAAACCTGGACCTGGTGCTTGAACAGCATGCTGGGCACAAGTGCATGCAGGCCCCAAATCCCAACAGGGCAGAAAAGACAGGGCAGAAGACTGTGACCACGCCCCCTGGAGAGTGCTCCCTCCCTCTCAGTCTGAGATCATGCACACTCTAGCATTTTAAAGAAAAAGAGAAACCATACCAAAACAAGCTGTTACGTATCAACAAAGCTGGGGGAGGGCACTTATTTTATCTGATGTGTCTTTCATGTTTTTTCAACATTTCATTTGTACAGATATAAAACAAGACTATTCACAACATGCCTTAGAAAAGGGAACTGCTGGGCCAGCAGGTGGCGTGCTGGCTCCCACATGGCCAGCTCTGGGTTTCAGGACCAGGAACCTGAGGCTCCAGAAACAGGCTGTCAAAGCGAGCAAGTTTCTACCCAAAATGCTGAGAGAACAAAGGAGAGGGGTTCTGAGGGACATTGTACCTGGGAAAGGATTCCTCACTTTCCCTCTCTGCCTCCAGGGAGCATGTGCCCCATGGCAAAAATCTAAAACAAACAAAAACAACCAGAAAAGGTTTTCGTACAAAAATTCACGTTCAGGGGCCAGCGAGTGGTGTGGTGGCTAAGATGCTGGACTCCCACACAACCGACCACAGTTCAAGTCCAGGACCTGTCAGCTTGCTTTCTCACATTCTCTCTGGTGAGCACTCGTGCCCTATAGCAAGTTTTAAAATAATAAAAAGTAAAATTAAAAAATTCTTAAAAGAAAAAAAAGCTCAAGTTCTCTCCCCACATATACATCATCATCTTTTCAATAGCAACAGGGAGACAATTAGTAGTAGTAGTACAGCAAGTTAAGTCAGTGGGAGGTCTCAGTCTGGAAGCTTTGTTTCTAAGGAGGAGGAGGAAGGCTGTCATGCTGGCGGCGCTGACTCGGCGCTGACTCTCGCCTGGGCCCTGGGCGGGCACCCAGAAGCAAGGAAGCAGACTAGTGCAATCACTCGTGTAAACAAGAGTAACGAGGCTTAGGCCAGGCTGGTAGCAGTGAAGCTGCTGGTAAGATTCTGGAGGTTTCACAAACATCTGCCGAGTACAGGACACCAGAGAAAGAAAATCGAAGGGTCATAAGGAGACGAGACCTGAGCAACTGCAAGCATACAGAGCCGCCAACAACTTACACGGGGACGACTATACAAAGAAAATACAGGTTTGAGGTTAGGGGAGCATCAATTGAGTTGTGAACATGTTTTGAGATGTTCATTACACATCTAAGTCTAGACAGTAAGCAGGCAAGAGAATACGAGTCTGGAATTCAGGAAAGACAAACGTGTGAGTTGCCAGCACACAGGGTGAGGTTACGCAAGCAGATGAAAGTACCAAGGAAGGGAGGGCAGAGAGAAAGGAGCAGGGGTTCCAGATGTATAACAGAGGCTTTCTAATGTGCAAAGACCTAAGAGGGAAGGGAGAACTATTTAAGCATAGAGGGAAGACCTGACTAACTCATTACCTGGAAGTCAAGTGAAAAATAGAGCTTCTAATACTGCAAACATGCATTCATACTACTGAATCTCACAACCGCAAAGGACCTCGCAAATAATGGGTCAGCTAAAAAACACTAAGTCCACAAGTTCAATAAGCTGGCAAGGACATCAATCGAGTTACAGAAAACATAAGTTACGTCTATTTCCCAATGCCCGATGTCTGACAGCATGGAATATCCTGCACTGCCAGGGAAGTCACGATACAGTTTTGCATAGAAAAATATATTATGACTTTCCAAACAACCTAATTTATCAAGAAACAAGATGCCAAGAGATGACCTACGAAGAGATAGGATTTCCGCAGAAACACTACTAGGGGAAGAAAAAGAAAAAACTCTTTTTGTCCAGTGACCACATAAACCAAATTACCCACACACAAAATACTGTCTTTCCTGTTTCAGATTTTCCTTTTCCTTTTAAACAATTAACGACACTGCTTAAAATTTACAATATTGAGGACTGGCAGGTAGTGTGGTGGAAAAGGCACTGGGCTCCCACATAGCCAACTACAGTTTGAGTCCCCGACCTGGGGCTTTGCTTTTTCACTTTCCCTCTCCCTGTCTCTCTCTCTCTGGTCAAATTAAAAAATAAAATAAAATAAAATAAAACAAATAAAAAAGGGACTAGCAGATGGCATAATGGTTATATCGCTGGACTCCCAAGTAGTCGACCACAGTTTGAGTCCCAGCTTAAAACTCATGCTGGGTGCGTGTACATGTGTGTCCAAAATCCCAAGAGGAGAATAGATGAGAAGGAACTGGGGCATGGCCATTCCCCCAGGGGGGTGATTTGGTACTTTCTCTCTGTCTCTCTGGCGAGCATATGTGCCCTATAGCAAAACTTCTCTTAAAAAAAAAAAAAGAATTGTTTAATTTTATTTATTCATTTATTTTATTTTAATTTGATGAGAGAGAGCGCAAGCAAGCAAGCTGCCAGGTCTGGGGCTTGAACCATGGTCAGCCATGTGGGAGTGCCCAGTGCCCCAACCACCATGCCACCTGCTACTCCCCAAAACTTATCTCTTGAAAAAAAAGAGGAAGAAAATTAAATTTAAAAAATATATATATTGGGAACCAGAAGGTAGCGTAATGGCTATGTCGCTGAACTCCCACATAGTCGATCGCGGTTCGCGTCCCCAAGATCCTAAGAGGAGAATGGAGGAGAAGGGATTGCGGCGTGACAATTCCCCCTGGGGGGTGATTTCTCACTTTCTGTCTCTCTTGTCTGTCTGGCACTGGGGCCAGCTGGTGGTGTGGTCACTGAAGCAGCTAACTTCACAGGACTGGCTGTGCCGTTTGAGTCCAAGACTCCACAGTTTGGAAAACACACTGGGCACGCGTGCTTACGTGCCTAGAACCCTGAAAGGCAAGATGGAGAAGGTAACGGCAGCACGGTCCTCCTCCATGGGGATGCTTCCTTGTTTTCCTTCTGTCTCTCCCTGGGGTTGCACGTGCTCTCCAGCATCATTTCTTTGGGTAAAATTTTTTACACAGGAAAACAACTAAGAAAACAAAGTACAGTACTGGGCTGGCCAAACAGTGCACAGAGCTTAGATGCTACGCACATGCAGCTGGATCCTATGACCGGCTGTGGTCTGGACCCAGCCACAATGGCTTAACAGACATGCTGGCCCATACGTTTGTGCCCCCAGTGCTGATATGACGGAGAAATTGAGAGAAACTAACTGCAGCATAGCCACACCCCAACAAGGGGGAAGCGTGTTCACTTTTTCCCTTTCCCTCTCTCTCTCTGGTGAATGCCTATGCCTCCTGGCAATTTAAATATTTCAGGAGCTGGCAAGTGGTGTGGTGGCTAAGGCACTGGACTTCCACATGGCTGACTGTGGTTCAAGTCCCAGTTCTGGAGGCTTGCTTTCTCACTCTCTCTCTCTCTCTTGCTTTTTCTCTCTCTGGTCAAGTTAACAAATAATAATAACAATAAATAAAACTAAAATGTAATTCTTAAAAAATTATAGTACTGACAATAATATGTAATTTTCGGAAGATTAGGTAGACAGGTTAGTCTTTTTAAAATTATAATTACTTATTTAACTTTCTGTTATTATTAATTTTTTTTCTCTTTTGGGAGAGGTTTTTGCTATAGCTCGTGTGCGCTCGCCAGAAAGACACAAGAGACAGAAAGCAAGAAATCAGCCCCCTGGGGGGGATGGTCACACCACAATCCCTTCTCCATTCTCCCCTTGGGATCTTGGGCAGGCACGCTACACGAGACCGGCATGAGTTTAAGCCAACGGGTCTGGGACTCGAACCGTGGTAGGTCACATAGGGGTCCAGCGACATAGCCATTACGCCAACGGCTGGTCCCTATTATTAATTTTTAATTTGACCAGAAAGAGAGAGAGAGACAAGAGAGAAAAAAGGAAAGGGAGGAAACAAGCTGCCTGGACTCAAACCACGGTTGGCCACGGGAATCCAACACCTACATCTCTTGTGCCACCTGCTGGCCCCTGGACAGTCTTGGCTTCGTGTATTCTTTATTTTTCTCCCAATTTGCTATAAGGTGCAAGTGCTAGAGAGAGAGAAAGAAAGACAGAAAAAGAAATCACCCCTCTATGAAGGAACAGTTATTTTGCAATCCCTTCTCCTCTACTCTCCTCTTAGGACAAACGCCCAGTGTGTTTTTTCAAGCTGCTGCGTTTGGGATTTGAACCACACAGTCGGTCATAAGAAATCCAGTTGCCTTAATTACCACAACACCAAGCTAGCCCTGCTTTGCAAATTCTTAACATCTTCCATTTTATCTTTTGTTATTCCTTCTCTTACAAAAGAGTAAAATCAGAGGAAAAGGCTGTAACATGTATTAACTTAATCTTTCCTAATTTGATTTTTTCCCCACTCCAGTGCGATTTCATACCTCGTTTTAGTTTTCTCATTCACAGAATCATGTCATAATAACACCTATCTTTCGACTACACCATCGTCACGATCATCTTCATCACCGAGCATTCCAGGTTCTACTTAAAGAAAATTACATAAACCAGCTCATTTAAGTCTTCTTGGCCCTATGACGTAGGTTTCGAGCCCATCTTACAGGATGAGTAAACAAATACCCACAGACAATGGGTAATTTGCTCATGACCAGGTACCCTAAAATGGTGGAGCCCGGATCTGAAACATGGCTCCAAAGCAAGAATGCTTACACACTCCAGGAGGCTGCCAGGTGGCATGATGGTTAAGTGCGCTGGATTCTCACATACGGTTAGAGACCCAGACCTGGCGACTTGCTTTTTCATATTCTCCTCTCTCTTACTCTGTCCATTTTGGGGCAAATTAAAATCAATCAATCAATCAATCAAACTAAATAAAATAATTCTTTAAAACAATTTTTTAAAAGGGGCTGGCAGGTGGCATGCTGGTTAAAGGCACTGATTTCCATGAACACATGGCCAACTGTGTTTCGAGTCCTGGACCTGGCGGCTTGCTTTCTCACTTTCTGTCTGTCTATCTCTCTCTCTCTCACTCTGTCCATCTCTAGTCAAATTTAAAGAAAGAAAGAAAGAAAGTTAAATAAAAAAAAATCATTCTTTAAAACAAAAACAAACAAAAAAGCACTCGAGGGTTCATCAGAAGGCATGCTGGTTTAAGGCAGTTGAATCTCAGGGGGTCAACTGAGCAGTCCAAGTCTCAGACCCAGCAGCTTGAAGAGCATGCTGGGTAGGCATGCCAAAATCCCAAAAAGACAATGAAGAAAGAACTGCAGCATGGCCATCCCCCCGAGTGATTTTCTCTCTCTTAGCAGTTACAATACTAAGATCAAATCAGATATATCAAGTGGAGGCACTATGTTATGTTATTACCTACAATGATACTCAGAATTTAAGGCTTTCCCTATGCTCAATTAACATAATCTCTTATTGTTGCTTACATTGTATTTGGGTGGCAAATGATTATTACTTACTTTTCATTTTTTAAGTCTTTCACAAATACCTTCATAAGATAGCAAAACAAAACACAAACGAACAAAAAACCCCACCAAATTTACCAATTTAACAAATGAAATGTAAGAGTTTTCTAAATGTAAAACTAGCATCTGACATTACCTAGCAAGTATCTACTTAAACACAGACTGTGTGGGCCAGCAGGTGGCACAGTGATTAAGGTGATAGACTCCCACATAATCGACTGTGGTTCAAGTCCCAGACCCAGCAACTTGACATTCACACCAGGTGCATGTGAGTGCGTGCCCAAATTCTGAGAGGAGAATGGACGAATGGGGTGACTTCTCACTTTATGTCTTTGTCCTTCCAGTGAGTATGCAGGCCCTAAAGCAAAAATCTCTCTCAAAAATAAATACAGACTGTGAACTCAAATATAATTTTCAATTATGTATTTAAGAAACTTTATAAAGGTACTATCCAAATAAAATAAAGTTCGATCCATGCTATGTTCTAAGGCAATTATACATTTTATACTCTTATAGTCTTGGTATTCGATATAAAAGAGAGAAGGAAAATTTAAAATCTCTTACCATTGATCTTTCAGGATATCCAAACAAATAGCCCCTGTGACGGAACTAATATTAGGGTGCCATATTTTAGTGATGAACCGGACCTGGAACACAAAGCACAACTGAGTTTTAAAGTAACAGAAATAACATATATATAGTTTAAATAGATTGAGAATGAATTTCTCAACTTAAAGAAAAAAGTACTCAATAAGCTGAATTTTGTCACTGACAAATATTTTAATAAATGTTCCCTATTTAAACAAATCCAACAATTACTAGGTACTTACAATTTACCTAACATAATAGTATATGAATAGTACAAGAGTCAAAAATCCATTTGATACATAAAGTAGTATATACAATGAAAATACAGATGAGGGCCAGAAGATGGTGTGGTGGATTCCCACATGGCTGACCACGGTTTGAGTCCTGGACCTGATGACTTGCTTTCTTGCTCTCTCTCTCTCTGGTGAAATGAAAAAATAACAACATGGGGCCGGGACCGGAAGGTAGCTAAAGGCGCTGGACTCCCACATGGCCGACTGTGGTTCAATTATCAACTTTCTGTCTCTCTTGTGAGTACATGCGGTTCAAGTCTCGAACACGGTAGCTTAAACTCATGCCCGGCCCGTGTGCGTGCGTTCCCAAGATCCCAACAGGAGAATGGAGAAGGAACTGTGGCGTGGCCATCCCCCTAGAGGATGACTTCTTGCTTTCTGTCTGTCTCTTGCTTTCTGGAGAACGCATGTGCCCTATAACAATAACCTCTCAAAAAAAAAAAAAAAAATCACATCGAGTATGTGTGCATGTCCCTCCAAAATCCCACGGGAAGAATGGAGAAGGGACTGCAACATAGCCATCGTCCCTGCAGAGTGATTTCTCACTTTCCCTCTTTCTTTCTCCAGTAAACGACTGTGCCCTACAGCTAATTAAAACAAAAACAAAAACAAAAAAAACAAAAACAAAGGATTAATATCACTAGTACGGTTAAAGTTTATTTTTAAAAAACATTTATTTATTTATCTGTTTGTTATGACTGCCAAGCTGCTAGGTCTGGGACTCAAAACTGCAGCCAGCCACGTAGGAATCCAGCACTTCAACCACCATGCCACCTCCTGGCCCTGGTTAAAGCCCTTTAGTGGTCTTTCATTACCTTTACATAAGCCCACAGTCTTAACCTAGTGCTAGTCTATCGCTCAAATCTATTTTCTCCATGCTTACTCCATATTCCACTCTTCTGCTCATAGAGCCATTCAAATATCTTTTGCCTCTGGGCCTTCAAGTCAGAAATACACCTCCATTTACTGTTCCTCTGGCTAACTCCTAATTACCCCTCAAGTGTCAGCATCCAGTCTGCCTTCTTCCTGACTTGCTCACAGAGCACCCTGCCCCTGCCAGTATCACAGTACCAACCACACCTACACACTCGGCTGTAACGGGCTGGTCTTCCCTAAAGCAACTGCACGTGTTCTGCTTACCAGAGCACCTCTGCATCTAAAGTGCCTTGGAATGAGTGCGTGTGCACTAAACACTACGGTAAGGCTGTAATTAAGGGGCTAAACACGCCTCTCTCAAATACAGTGCAGATCAAGTCAGAACCTAACACGAGGCTTATGTGTAACAATTTGTTATAACAGATACATGATCACAAAATTCACATCCTAATATTTACCATTGAGTTTAATGGATAAAAATGTAAACTATTTGCCAGAATTTCAGCAACTCAAGAAAATTGCAGTATTTTGAAACTTTCAAACAAGTGATGGTTCTGGGGCCAGTGCTGTGGTTAAGGGCACTGGACTCCCACATGGCCGACTGTGGTTCGAGTCCTGGACCTAAAGGCTTGTTTTCCCACCGGCCCCCACACTCTGTCTCTCTCTGGTCAAATTAAAAATAAACAAACAAAGTTAAAATAAATTCTTAAAAAAGAAAGGTGGTTAAATATTTAAAATAAGACCGAAAAACAGAATTTTAAATTACTACAGAAGGGGAGAGCCAGAAGGGTAGTGGTTAATGGCCCACTGCACCATTCCAGTGGCAGACCAAATGGCTTAAAAAGCACACTGGGCTCATCTGTGTATATGCCCAGAACACTGAAGGGGTGGGGGGTTAAGGAGAAGGGACTGCTGCATGGCCATCCTCTCAGTGAGGGGACAGTGATCTCTCTTCTCTTCTTTCTTTCTCCCCTGACCCACAAGTACATGGACTCAAAACTTAAAAAAAAGAAAGGGGGGGAATGGGACCAGCAGATGGCATAATGGTTATGTCACTGGACTTCCATGTAGTTGACCATGGTCCAGGTGCCAGACCCCAGGCTCAATGGCTTAAAACTCACACCAAGCACATGTGCATGTGTGCCCCAAAATCCTGAGAGATGAATGGAGAAGGTATTGTCCTGTGGCCATGCCCCCTGGGAGGTTGGTGATTTCTCACTTTCTGTTTTTTTGTCTCTGTCTCCCTGGTGAGCACACGCACCCTATATATAGCAAAAATCTCTCAAAAAAGGGGGGGAAGATAAATCATAAAATGATACAATGACACAATGATCCACTTGAGTCACATTTGACTCAGATTATAATACGGATAAGAAATGGTTTATAGCACAATTAACGATTACTAATAACAATTCAAGTCCCTTTATTTTCAGATACAAAACTAATACTAGCAGTACGTTGGAATTTCAGAAAACCTACTAGCTTTGGGGTGCATTCAAAGAATAAAAGCAAAAATATGAACACTAGGTACACATGAGATATTAAATGTTACTGGACAGAAAGGAAGTAGACTACCCCTAATTATCCATACTGACACAGTGTTTTTGATATAATTATTTAATTTTATTTATTTTTTTTTGGGGGGGGGAAGATTTTCACCGTAGGGCGTGTGCGCTCGCCAGACAGACAGAGAGAGACATAGAGACAGAAAGCGAGAAATCACCCCCCACGGGGGATGGTCACGCCGCAATCCCTTCTCCTCCATTCTCCTCTCGGGATCTTGGGCACGCACGCACACGTGCCCAGCGTGAGTTTTAAGCCACCGGGTCCGGGACACGAACCGCAGTTGACTACGTGGGAGTCCAGCGACATAGCCATTACGCTAACTGCTGGCTCCCTTTATTTTAAATTTTGACCAGAGAGAGAGCAAAAGAGAGAGCAAGGGAAAGTGAGAAAGTAAGGCACCAGGTCCAGGACTTGAACTGCAGTTGGCCATGTGGGAGTGCAGCGCCCTTAACCCCCATGCTATGCCATCTGCCACCACCTTGACACAGTATTTTTAGCTTTTCCTTCATGACACACCTTACATTTCAGCTCCTACTTTATAGTAGGTGTGGGTTTATTTCCATAGGAGAACTTTCACTTTCAAGATTGGAATTCAAGGATATTACATTGTTAAATTGGCTTTAATTCATATATTATACAAAAGAAAATGTTTTTCTAAGTTATTTAGTTGTGTTTATTATTGTTATTTATTTAATTTGACATGAGAGAGAGAGAGAGAGAGCAAGACTGAGAGACAGAGCATGCACACGCAAGTGAGAAAGCAAGCCACGAGACCCAAGACGAACTACATGGGCCACGTGGAAGTCCAGTGTCTTCACCACACCACCACCTGCTGGCCAGAAAATGGTTTTCTTTTTAAAAGGTCCCTGCCTCCCTCCCTTTCATAAGAGTAGACTGGGCAGGCAGTGGAATAGGGAGAGGAGGGACGGGACCAGAGTCTTCCTATATTGCGAGCCTCCTTGTCCCAAGCCTTCCAGCCAGCCAGGATCACAGCACAGCCCCAAGTGTGTCCAATATATGTAGATCGACCTAGGATCAGAACTGCAGGCCACGGGGTTGGCAGATGGCACAGTGGTTACGTCACCGGACTGTCACAGGGCCAATGGCCAACCGTGGTTGTGAGTCCCGGACCCGGGAGGTTAAAACTCAGCCTTGCATATGTGTGCACATGCATTCCCGAGATCCCAGGAGGAGAACGGAAGAGAAGAGATCGCAGCATGGCTATTCCCGCTGCGGGGTGACTTCTCACTTTCCCTCTCACTGTCTCTGTCTCTCTCCCTGGCGAGCTCATCTACCCTAAGGCTAAAAGCTCTTTAAAAAAATAATAATAACTGCAGGCCCTCCTGTATAGCTCTAGCTCTGTGCAACACTGTCCGACTGTCTATTCCACCACAGTGAGGCCAAAAAAACAAGGCTTATTTTTAAAATTAGTTTATTTAAATTAATTAATTAATTTTTTAATTTGAGCAGAAATAAACAGAAAGAAAGGGAAAATGTGAGAAGGGAAGCCTCCAGGTCCAGGACTCAAACTGTGATTGGTTATGTGGGAGTCCAGTGCCTTAAACACCATGCTACCTGCCAGCCCTGCCTTTTTTTTTTTTTTTAAGAATTATTTATCTTTATTCATTGTCATTACTTTAAATTTTTTTTTAAGTTGATCAGAGAGAGGCAGAGAGAAAGAAAATGAGAAAGCAAGCTGCCACATCCAGGATTCGAACCATGGGTCAAGCCAGCCTTGTGGGAGTCCAGCTGCCCTAACCACATGAATACACAGATGAGCATGCTCATTAACGATTATTGGCATTTATATGAAATTTCACATATAAATAAGTACACTTGTATATAATACCAGGCAGAAGTGGAAGATTCACATCATAATCTCCAAAACATAATAGGACAAATCCCTAAGCTACAATTTTACTAATTTAATGGTATTTTCATTAATAGAATATACATTACACTTTACTCTAGAAATAATATGTATGTACTGAATCAAATTCCTTCAACACATTTTCAGATGATTCAAAGACATACTTTCTCTGCTTAAATACAACCACTCGGTTCTTATGGTCCGTAGTTCTACTGTACAATGGTCAACAGGAAATACTTTGTGGCCATATTGAGATAAATTAATATAAGTTTTCTAATTTTTCCCCCAAGTTTTATTTAGCACTTTAATAACAAGATTATATCTTGGGTAGTTTCATTACTTTTACCTGATATTAAGACTTAAAATTAAACGTGAGCATGAACACATAATACACAAAGAAATTTCCACAAATACTCATCTTTCCATTTTATTTACACATCAGTAAAAATCCAAATCGATATAGTACGTATATAGAACGTGTCTCATGTTCATTAACATTTACTACAAGAGCTTAATGCCAATAAAGGGCTAAATCCATTAAATACTTAACACTAAATTCCAACTCTGACTATCAATTGATGCGGGAGGGAGACAAAATGAGACTGACTGAAGGAAGATGCTTCTAAATCTCAAAGCTACCTCAAAATGGAATGGCTACAATAAAAGCCCATTTTATTAGAGGAGGAGGTGAGAGAGGTTTCAAGGAATTAATGAAATGATGTGTCAAAATGCCTAAAGCAGAGCCAATTACTTTGCACTACAGAAGCAACACCTTTACTGAGACATAATCGATGCACTTAAAATGCCTAACTTCGTTGTCTGAAGATATCCTGGAAGTTGTAAAACGATTACCACAATCTAATGAGTTGTCAGAAAAGTCAGGACGCATTCTTGCATTAAAAAAAAAATCATGACTTTCATGACAACCTAATAATTTTTTACCATTTTATCACCTTGTAACCTTTCAGTAATCATTCCTTGTTCCTCCAGTCTCCTGTAGTTTTAAACCACCACCAATAATCCAATGTCTGACTCTGGATTTGTCATCCCTGATGTTTTATGGAAATGAAAACATACAGTGTGGGTTTCTGTGTCTGGTTTATTTCACTTAGCATAACACCTTCAAAGTTCACTTATGGTATAGCATTTATCAGTACTTCATTCTTTTCTCTTTTTTTGAGAGGATTTTGCTATAGGGCGCGTGCGCGTGCCAGACAGACAGAGAGAGAAAGCGAGAATCACCCCCCAGGGGGATGGCCACGCCGCAATCCCTTCTCCATTCTTCTCTCAGGATGTCGGGCACGCACGCACATGTGCCCGGCGTGTGTTTAAGCCACCAAGTCTGGGACCCGAACCGCGGTCAACTACGTGGGAGTCCAGAGACATAGCCATTACGCTAATTGCTGGTCCCAGTACTTCATTCTTTTCTATAACCAAATAATAGTCTACGGTATGGAGACAGCAGGTGGTGTGGTGGTTGAGGGCACTGGACTGCCATGTGGCCGACAAAGGTTTGAGTCCCAGACCTGGTGGCTTGCTTTCTTACTTTTTCTCCCTTTCTCTATCTCTGGTCAAATTAATAATAATAATAAATAAAATAAAATAATTCTTTTAAAAAGTAGTCTATGTTTGGAAATACCACATTTTCTTGGACCATTCATCAGTCAGTGGACA
This sequence comes from Tupaia belangeri chinensis, assembly GCF_000334495.1. Taxonomy (NCBI): domain Eukaryota; kingdom Metazoa; phylum Chordata; class Mammalia; order Scandentia; family Tupaiidae; genus Tupaia; species Tupaia belangeri. The sequence goes on from NW_006206760.1 coordinate 1,687,432, forward strand.
TTTTGGTTTTCTTTCACGTTTCAGCTATTATGAGTGGTGTTCGTATGGACATGTGTGTAAAATACTGCTCAGGTTCTGTACAGACTGTTGTGTAGACAAATGCTGTCATTCCTACTGGGTACTGACCTACGAGTGCAACTGCCAAGTGTCTATGTTTGGAAATACCACATTTTCTTGGACCATTCATCAGTCAGTGGACATTTTGGTTTTCTTTCACGTTTCAGCTATTATGAGTGGTGTTCGTATGGACATGTGTGTAAAATACTGCTCAGGTTCTGTACAGACTGTTGTGTAGACAAATGCTGTCATTCCTACTGGGTACTGACCTACGAGTGCAACTGCCAAGTCACAAAGGAACTCTGCTGACCATTTGGGCCAAACCATTTTCCAAGGTGACTTCAACATTTTACATTCCCACCAGCAATGCATGAAAAGTTTCAATCTGTAGAGAGGATTTAAGTGTCATTGCTATTGTTACTGTAAAAGGCTGTTACAGAAGGAAGCCAACAGGTTACTTTGGAAAGGGCCTTTCAGGGTGGCAGCTACTGGTTAACGCTCGCAAACACTGGCCATGATTAGTCTGTGCCAAACTCGGTTCTGTTTCATTTCATTAAATCTCAGACACAAGGGAGTATTCAAAATGCCATTATTTTAAGTTCCCTTGGGAAAATAACTGACATCTGGAGGCTGGCAGGCGGCATGGTGGTTAAGGGCACTGGACTCCCACATAGCCAACCACAGTTTGAGTCCCAGACCTGTCGGCATGTTTTATTTCTTTCTTTTTTTTTTTAAGAATTATTTTGTTTAACTTTATTTATTTATTTATTTTAATTTGACCAGAGAAGGACAGAGCAAGAGAGAGGGGGGAAGTGAGAATGCAAGCCACCAGGTCCAGTACTCGAACCACAGTCGGCCATGTAGGAGTCCAGCGCCCCATCACCATGCCACCTGCCGGCCGGGGGCGCCCGGCGCCCCTCCACCATGCCCCCTGCCGGCCCCCTGTCACCACGCTTTCTCACTGTCCCTCTCTCTCTCTCTCTCTCTTGTTCTCTCTCGCTCTGTCCCGCTCTGATCATATTAAAAATTAGTAAATAAAGTTAAATAAAATAATTCTTTGAAAATAAATAAATACCTCTGCCAACTAAATTTTGACATGCCATTCACTAAAGAGGTATCCTGATTTCAAGATGTAAAAAGTGTAAAAATAGGGGCCAGCAGGGGGCGTGATGGTTGGTGGTTAAGGCACTGGACTCCCACGGGACTGACCATGATTCAAATTCTCAGATCTGGCAGGCTTGTTTTATCACTTTCTTTCTCTCTCTTTCTCTCTGTGTCGAATTTAAAAAATAATGATGATGAATAAAATTAAATAATTATTTTTAAGAGTATTAAAAAGTCTCACAGAATTACTGTAATATAGCTCTTTATCATGGATTAATTCCATAAAAGTAATTATTCTTCGATTTTTTTAATTAGTTTTTTTTTGCTATAGGTTGCTCACCAGAGAGACAGACAGTGAGAGGGACTTTTTTTGGAGAGGTCTTTGCTCTAGAGCACATGCGCTCACCAGAAAGACAGAGACAGACAGAGAGACGGAAAGCAAGAAATCACCCTCCAGGGGGATGGCCACACCAGAATCCCTTCTGCTCCATTCTTCCTCTCAGAAGGAAAGGAAAATACAAAAAATAAGTTTTGAGAGGTCTTTGCTATAGAGCATGTGTGCTCGCCTAAAAGTCCGAGACAGACAGAAAGCGATAAATCAACTCCCAGGAGTTATGGCCACGCTGCAATCCCTTCTCCTCCATTCTCTTAGAATCTTGGACACATTCACATACACGTGTCCAGCGTGAGTTTAAGTCACTGGTCCACTTGAACCATGGTCGACTACATGGAAATTCAGCGATGTGCCCATTACACTAACTGCTGGTCCCAGGAAAATAATTTTTTTTTTAATGTTGAAACTATTCCACACCATTTTTCAAAAATAATTTATTTATTCATTTATTTAATTCCATTTGTCATTATTATTTTTTAAGTTTACTAGACAGAGAGAGAAAGGGAAAGTGAAAAAGCAAGCTGCCAGGTCCAGGACTCAAACTGTAGTCAGTAATGTGGGAGTCCAGTGCCTTTAACCACCATATCCCCTGACAGCCCCTATTCCATATCATTTTTAAAACGTGAGAGAGGTGACCATATTGTATGAATGTTTAACTGGAAATGTCCATGGAGTTAGCTAATTTATGTTCACTTTTTACTGTACATAGATTTATAATATTTTTTATTTATCATTTAAACTTCCTTCTTTTGAGTAAATTCACTAAATACCTCTTTAAAAAGCAAAGAAGAAGAAGAAAGTTCTGGGCTGATCCTACAATACAGTAGTTAAACACTATACATAGGGGGCTGAATTCCACATGGCTAAGCCATTGTTCAAATCCTGGCCCCAGCAGTGTGACAAACACCAGACACATATGCCTACATGCCCAGGATCCAGACACGATGGAAAAATGGAGGAAAAAAAAAAAGACTGAAGCATAGCCACACCTCATTGGGGGGGTTGAGGGGTCCTCTCTCTTTCTCACACACACCATGTATGTACCCACAGGCAATTAAAAAAAAAGGAAAGAGAAAATTCTGACACCTGTTATAATAACATGGATGAACCATGACATTACGTATGACAAGTTAAATGAACCAGACATAAAAGAATAAATACTTTATGATTCCATTTATTTGACATAGAGTAGTAAAGTAAAATTTATATGAATAGAAAACAGAACAATGATTACCAGAAGACAGAAGCAGGGAGTAATGGAGAGTTATTGTTTATTAGGTAGAATTTCCATTTAGGAAGGTTAAAATTTTTCAAGATGGATGGTGGTCAAAGCTGCACAACACTGAATATATTTAATGCCACTGAACTACATAACTAAAAATGGTTAAAATGTAAAATTTTATGTCATGTGTATTAGTCACAATAAAAAACACTGAGTCTGGGACAGCACATGACATAGCGAATACTTCGCTGGACTCCCACATAGCTGACCATGGTTTAAGCCCCAGACCCGGTGGCTTCAAAATCACTCCAGGCGTGCATGCGTGCATGCCCAAGATCCCAGGAGGACAATGGAAAAGTGACTGTGGTGTGGCCATCCTCCCTGGGAGATGTGTTCTCACTTTCTGTCTCTACCCAGCAAGTGCACGCACCCTACAGCAAAAACCTCTCTCTAAAAAAAACAAAACCCAAAGAAACCACTGAGCCCAATACCAGGGCCACATGGAGGCCTGGGTGTAGACCCAGGTTAGCCTGAGCTGGACTAGCACACGCATCCACAGCTTGGATACTGGTTGGCTGGAACTTATGGAGGATCATGATGTTCTCTTTCTCCTTTCCATCTCTTCCTTACTCTCTCAAAAAAATAACTTACTTGAAAAATTCAAAATAGATGTACATAAGCAACAGAATAGGTAACCCACACTAAGCAGGTGATTCAAATTTATCCTAGACATTCATTAACACATCTACTGTTAAATGAGAACAACCGATAGATTAAAGGAATAAATCACAGAACATTCTTAAGTGGCCTCTATCAATTTTTTAAAAAAATTTTACCACACGGTGTGTGAAATTGGGATTGTGGGGGTGGAGTGTTAAGAAGTCACCCTGACCCTCAAAAAAGGACAATGTTCACACCATAAAGCTTTCTCCTTCATTTCTTTCTCCTTTCAGGATTTTGGGTGAGCACACATGTGCACACACCCAGTGTGCTTTCAAGCTTCCCGGTCCAGGACTCAAACATGCAGCTCTCCATGTGGAATTCAGCCACCTTAACCATGGCTGGCTCAAGTGACTGCTATCATATACACAAGGGACACTATATTATTAGAAGCTGAAGATAGCACAGAGGTATATAAGACATGGTCCCTGACCCAAGAACATAATAGCTAGTGAAAGAGACATACTCAAAAATAATACATGAATTGGTACTATAATTGTGTTGGTCCTATATAAACTGTAAAAAAAAAAAAAATGCTACCAGGAGAGTAAAAAGAGGGACATCTGAAGCATATAACTTAATGAAGAAAGTCATACTTTCTGGATAAACCTCAAAAGAAAATCAGAATCTCGGGACCAGTTGGTGGCATAATCCTTGAGGCACTAGACACTCCCACATGGCCAACCATAGTTCGAGTCCTGAACCTAGGATCTTGCTTTTTCATGCACTCTATGTGTCTTTGCTCAAATTAAATGAATTAATAAGTAAACTAATTCTTAACAAAAAAAATTAGAATCATAAATAATAAGAACAAAGGAGAAAATAGAAATGTGTGGAAGAATAAGCATCATCTATAAATAATAATCTAGGCTCTAAAATGAGGCTCTTGTTCTGAGTAGAAGTACATAATTAGTGTGGAAAAGAAGACTGAGGTCAGAGTGTAGGAGGTTTTAAATGCCAAGCTAAGTTTAGATTTTATTAAAAAAGAAATAAAATCGGGACCAAAACTGCACTTTAGAAGATTTATGGAACAGCAGAGCAAAGAATGAATACAAACAATAAAAATGGAGGACTATTAGATCAAATAAGGAAGCAATAAAGTTAAATGCCCAAATAACAACAAAGAAGAGACAAAAAGTAAACAGTTCAGCCAAAAAGTAAGTTTCAGCTAGGTCCCTGTTATACTAAGGTACTCTATTCCCTTGTTACAACATACATCACAGTTATAATTTCTTGCATTAGCTTCTAACCTGCTAGAATGTAAGCTCAATGAAACAGGGACAGTTTGTCCTGTTTATTTATTGCTATATTCTTCTGCAATTTTGGAATGGATGCAGAATAGTTTTCTAAAAAAAACATATATGTCTTTGAAGAAAAGAAGAACCTATCATGATGTGTGTAAGAACGCTTAAGATTTGGAAACACAGGGCCAACAAGTGGTGTGGTGAAGAAGCTGGGAACATGGCCAATCTGGGACCTGGCAGCTTTAAAGTCACGCTGAGCGTGTGTGCACATGTCCAGAATCCAGAGAGAAGGGACTGCAGCATGGCCATTTCTCCTGGGAGCTAATTTCTCTGTCTCTCTGGCAAGTGCATGTGCCCTATGGTTAAAAAAAAAAAAAAAAAAAAAAAAAAAAAAAAAAAAACCTCAAAAAATATTAAAAAAAGAAAATACATCATGACTTTTCTGGTTAAAAAAAAAAAAAAAAAAAAAAAAAAAAAAAAAAGCTCTCAAAAATAAAACAAACAAACCTGGGAACATTTCCGTTTTTCCAGACCTAGCATTTGAAACATTGTGAGACATAACTCTTATGCCAGTCGTAGGCCATTATTGGCTAAGAGTGCTGACTTGGAGTGCTTTTCATATCAGCTTTGAAAACAAGCCGTCTGCCCTGACCCAAAATCTTGCCCACATTAAATTTACACAGTAAACAATTCATCAAGCTGTAACTGTGATAAGCACTAAGATAAATATTAAACGAACAGGGAAGTATAAAATATTGTAAAAGTTCATGCACACAAACGGGTTTACAATACCTTAGGGGGATTAAATGGATATGTTTCTGGTATTTTTATCTCTAGTTGATATCTTCCTCCTGAAATGGGAAAAACAAAGTGTTAAAAACTTTGTTCACTTCAAGAATGTGAAGTTACATACACTTACATAACTTTTCTAAACATCTATTATTTTATATTTGGTTAGAACAAATTTTAAAGCTGTAACTCAAAAAGAAAATAATCAAAAAGCACAAGTTTTTAACTTAAGAGCAATTTATAACAGAGAATTCCCATTTTGTAGGACTGTATTATCAACACTTTCTCAGTGAGTAAAGGGGCTGGAGACAGATGAAGATATTAAATCCACTGACACTCCAAAGCCAACCAAAGATTTCAGACAATTAACTAGGTTCCGTTTCCTTTCCTTTTGCTTCTTCATGTCTACTCTGCTAATAGATGCTACTTAACAGGGAAAAATGGAAAGAAAATGAGAAAAGAAAAAGGAAGAAAGAAAGCAATGAGGTATAAAGGCACGGATGGAGTAAAGGATATGCTAATAGATTATGCCATAAACTGGACAATCTACTTCTAGCTGGTTCTCTCAAATGTAAAAATGTCCCAATCTTTTAACTTTTGCCCTAAATTAAATGCCAACACTTAATAAAAAAAATTTTTTTTAAAACAGACCAGCACCAAGGTATGGTTTGGAGCAACCAGGTCCCTTATGGCCGACCACATGATTAGAGTCCTAAACCTTGTGGCTTGAAAAGCATACCAGGCGTGGGTGTGCATATGCCGAAAACCCCAAAGAGACAAGAGGAGGAGAAGAGATTGCAATATGAACTTGTTCTCCATAGGACGTCCTTCCACTTCTCTTTCCTTTTGTCTCTGGTTAGCGCACACACCATCCAGCAAAAATAAATTAAAATATAATTTGAGAAGATGTAAGATAGGCATAAAAACAAAAAATCTATTATCTTCGTTTAAATGGCTATATATAAGATACAAAACCTCAAAAAGAAGTTGTTCTGCCCAGTAATCCAAAAATACAAGACTGTTTTTTTTCTTTCAAGTTGTTTTGAGTAACTAACACCTAAGTAGGTACTTTTTAAAAGCGGAGTTAGCTTTCTACAACTAGATATTTCAAGGGAGGAAGACCGGCTCTCAGGAAAATCTGAAAAGGGAACTTCTATACTGGATTAGATACTGAATTCAAATCTTAACACTATGGAGAACCTCCTATATCTAAGATTTTATGCCTTAGCAACATAGGATACTCGGGACCAGCAGTTGGTGTAATGGCTATGTCGCTGGACCCCCATGTAGTCGACCAAGGTTCGAGTCCTGAACCCGGTGGCTTAAAGATCACGCCAGGTGCGTGTGCGTGCGTGCCCAAGATCCCGAGAGGAGAATGGAGGAGAAGGGACTGCAGCATGGCCATCCCCCTTGGGGGGTGATTTCTTGCTTTCTGTCTCTCTGGTAAGCACACGCACCCTTATAGCAAAAACCTCTAAAAAAAAAAAGATTAAAAAAACATAGAATACTCACTAATGCAATATGGAGCAAATAAGACTGTGCTACTGAAATACTTACATTATTAAACATTGTGATTCTGATTTAAAACAAGGGATAAGTTAGATCAAAGACTAGATATGACTACAGTTATTTAAGTCAGCAGATAAATACAAGGAAAATTCATTATACTATTCTTTTGTACATATCTGAAGTATTCCATAATAAAAAGTAAACTAAAACCAGGCCAGCAGGAGGCACGAATGATAACTAGATCTCACAAGGTTTGCTTCATGGTTTGCAGGTGCAGGTGGCGTGGTGGTTGAGGTGCTAGACTCCCACGTAGCTGACCACGACTCAATTCCTGGACCTGGTGGCCTTCTTTCTCAATCTTCCTCTCTCTCTGATCAAATTTAAAAAATAATAAATAAAAATTGAACAGATAGGTCTAAAAAAAAAAAAAATCACACCGGAGATGGGCCTGGCAGCTTGAAATTCACATCAGGTGCATGTGCATGCATGCCCGAATTCTCAAGAGGAGAATGGAGAAGAGACCACAGCATGGCCATCTCCCCTGATTTCTCACTTCCTTTTTATCTCTCCAATGAGCACACATGCTCTATAACAAAACTCTGTCAAAAACAGAAAAAGAATCACAACAAGCACGTGTGCGTACATGCCCAAAATCTTGAGAGGATAATGGCATGGTCATCCCTCCTGGGGGTTGATTTCTCACTGCCACCCTAAACACACATGCCCTACAGCAAAACCTTAAAAAAAAAAAAAAAAAACGGAAAAAGTAAACCAAATGCCAAAGCTATGTGCTAGAAGTATCATTAACTTCCAAATTTTATAATTCAGCTCCTAAAAAAAGTCAAACCGGGGACTTTCTCAGTATCTTCTGGACTCTTTCAAGTATGTCCCTCCTTCATTATTATAAACAGATGATGAGAAAAAATAAAAGAGCATGGCAGTTTCTCCAAGCCCTTTTGGATTCTAATTCGTCTTTTCTTGCTAAATGTTTTTAAGATTCCTACAGAGTGATTGACGCATGAGCTGAACTAGGTTTGTGAACCACAGAACACATACGGCAGTGAAATATGGGGGAAGGAAGGGGGGTGGTAATGAACACAAAAGAACAAAAAAGACGAGAAGAGCACCTGAGGAAATTCTGTGAATATAGCTGTAACTGTTTATGTTCAGAATTATAGATGCTAGCTTCAAATGTAGGGATAGTAAATTTAGTTTCCATAATTCAAAATACTTACTTTTCCTTCCTAAGATTCTCACTTCTTTATCTGATTAAATTCCAAATTTCTATCTTGCTAGAATTTCTTTTTTTTTTTTTGAGAAGTTTTTTTTACTATAGGGTGCGTGAGCTCGCCAGACAGACAAAGACAGAGAGACAGAAAGCGAGAAATCACACCCCAGGGGGGCGGCCACGCCGCAATCCCTTCTCCTCCATTCTCCTCGGGATCTTGGGCACGCACGCACACGTGCCTGGCGTGAGTTTAAGCCATCAGGTCCGGGATGCCAACCGCGGTCGACTACGTGGGAGTCCAGCGACATAGCCATTACGCCAACTGCTGGTCCCTAGAATTTCTATCTTCATACAAAATTCTTTATTCTCAAATGTCCAAATAGATCTTTTACAAGTGTATACGAGTTTGGAGATACTTTATAAATAATGCTGGACCCTAGAGTTCCCCAAATCTTTCCTTATAAAAAATTATTATTATCTATTTATTTATTTAATTACATCTGTTACTTTTCTGAGTTCCCCAAATCTTAATTCTACTCCAAACATTATATGCTCTGTCCTGTGTGAGTTTTTAATATATAACCACTATAGATAGCATTATTTGATCAGAATAAAATAACTAAGGGATTTTTATAACTACATTATTCAAATTATAACAGCTTTCATTATAAAACACTGACTTCTGAAAGAATAGCTTTTAATACTGAAAATTTAGAATCTTTAGCTTAATCCAGTGGAGATTAAGAATTTTTAAATTCTCAATGGTTCTACATTTATAAAAACTTCAAAGAATATAGTCAGAAACTAAATTGTTACAGTTATTAAGGCAAATGAAGAACTAAGTTAAGCAACAAGTACAACATGGTGATTTTTCGTGGGTATTCTATTGATTACTTTTAACACGACATAAAATAATCTTGTTACTTAACAGTGGTTATGGTTTGATGTTCTACATGTAAGCTTTCATATTAGCTTTTCAGATTGGATTATTTGAAATTTTTTAAATAGTAAGATCTTGCAATAAATATAATAATAATATTTTACCCATAGTCATATTCCAAAAAAGCATCCTTCTTTTCCCCCCCTCCTGTTATCTCTTTCTCTTTGTCTCTGGCAATTGCATGTGCTCTACAGTAAACTTTAAAAAAAAAAAAAAAAAAAAACCTGCTACTAATTACTAGATTTTTAAAATTTGTATTAAATATTTGGGACCAGTAGAGCATATGATGTAGTGGTTACATCACTGGACTCTCACGTGGTAGACTGCAGTTCGAGTCCCAGACCTGACAGCTTAAAACTCACACCAGGTGCAAGTGCGTGCTTGCCCAAAATCCTGAAAGGACAATGGAAGAGAAAAAACTGTGGTGTGGCCAAGCCCCCTCACCCCCTCCCCAGGGTGGGTGGTTTTTTGCTTTCTGTCTCTGTCTCTCCAGCAAGCACATGTACCCTATAGCAAAAATCTCTCTTAAAAAAATGTTAAGGAACCAGCAGTTGGCGTAATGGCTATGTCGCTAGACTCCCATGTAGTCGACCGCAGTTCAAGTCCTGGACACGGTGGTTTAAACTCATGCTGGGTGTGTGTGAGTGCGTGCCCAAGATCCCGAGAGGAGAATGGAGGAGTAGGGATTGTGCTGTGGCCATCCCCCCCGGGGGGGTGATTTCTCGCTTTCTGTCTTCCTGTCTCTGTCTTTCTGGTGAGCGTACACGCCCTATAGCAAAAACATTTCCAAAAAAGAAAAAAAAAGTTATTAAATGTTTTATATTTTTATTTACAAGACGATGACGCATGTGCTCACCAAAGAGAGACAGAGGAAGGGAGAGGAAGATGGGTCAACCAGGTGGCATGGTGGCTAAGGTGGCTGGATCTAACACAGCTAACTTTTGAGTCCCAGGCCAGGTGGCTTGAAAAACATGCCAGGCATGTGTGCATGACCAAATCCAAAGAGGAGACTAGATGAGCAGGACTGCAGCATGGTCATCCTCCATGCGGTGTGATTTCTCATTTTCTCTTTTTGTCTCTCTTTGGCAAGTGCACACTCCTTTATAGCAAACAAAAACATAAAAAGGAAGGGAAGAAAGAAAAAGAAAAAGAAAGGGAGAGGAAGAAATTATTCAGGGGGTGGGGGTTACATCTTAATTCCTTCTCTTTCATTTCTCCATTCTGTCTGGATTTGGGGCACATGTGCACCTGGAATGTTTTTCAAGCCACTGAGGCCAGTTCCACTTGATTTTTAAATAAGATAATTAGAGGTCTCTTCTACATTTAATGATTGTAAAAAGGACTAAATGAAATAGCATCCATGGAAGCATTCAGACCAAGTCTGGCTTATGGGAGGTACATAATAATAAGAAATAAAATGATAAAACAGAAAATAAAAATTCATCACTTAAGAATTGGTATAATATGCTAAAGACATCTTGTCTTTAGAAATTTGAATGAAAACAGAAATACATTCAAGAATATTAGACTTTTCTGAAACGTTCTGGGTTAACTTCATGGTACAGCCACTACATTCAAAGTAGATAAAACCACCACTTCCAATATTCAGCCAGTGCTGATTTACTCAAAAGGAAAGTCATTAAAAATCACTGGTTTTGAAGTCAAAGGCTACAAGGACTCAAATCCCAGCTGTGCTACTTAGATGTCTGACCATTGACAAGTTACTTAACTTCTAAGCTTAAATTTCTTCTTCTATAAAACAGATAATAGTACTTACCTCATATATTTAAAGATTATAAAATACATATAAAGTCCTTATAAGTAAGTACTACCACATACTGTTTTATGCTATTAAACAAGTATCTGAATGCCTCTTACATGCAAGAATCTTGAACCCAAATTTACAATATTTATCAATGAAGAGTTGGCTAATGTGAAAGTAAAACATTAAGAAGCACTAATCTTTATTTTACCACCCGCTCCATGACCTAAAGTATGTTATAGACTGAATTTGTGAAAATGAAGTTCAGTAAAGCTGCCTTTGTTTCCTGTGTCTTGAAATGATCACTCAAAACATTCATCAGTAAAGACAACTAAATATTTGGACTAGAGCTTGTATGAAGAATTATGAGTGAATGAGATGCCAAATGGCAAATGAGAGAAAAGCTTTAAAGACAAAAACAATATTTTATCAGTCAGAACTTCAGGACAAGGCTTGGTACAGTACCATATGAAGGATAACTGAGAATCTATGGTCCATATAGAAGTTAGAGACTTGACTTAACATGCTACATGTTTTGTTAAATTCTAACCTACATAAACCTGTAACTTGGCTCTGTTAAATCTGTTTTGGGGAAAGAAAAAAATTAGCTAAAATTCAGTAAGAAAAATCAGCCTAGATGAATACCTACATTTATTATTTAAAAACTGCTATATAGACTTAGCAAAATGAAGTTACCTTCCATGTAGCTTATAGATGCTTAAGATTATTTCAATTTCATGTCTCAGAAAAGCTCTAACACGCACAAGATTTTGATACAGAAAAAAGTACTTGCCTTCATATGGTGTGTCTGGAGGTCCTGCTATTTCTCCTCTTAATTCTGTAAAATTCTCATCTACAAGATCTACTTTAATTTGATTTTTGCTCGTCTTAAAAATAAACAGAAAATATATGTTAGTTATGTCAGCAAGAAAAAAAAGCCTATTTTAAAATATCACCTATAAAAAATTTTGAAATCCCCTTTTCATAAGCTTAATGATCTGCTCTACTAAAAATAATAGTCTGTGCTTTTCTAAGACTTAGCCAGTTTTAAGAATATTTGAAACAAAGAATAAACTAAGAAATTTCAACCTCAATTTTTAAAATAAAATACCACCACGATGGTACAATGGCTTGTTGACCTTATGGGAATGTTATTTTTAAATAGAAAAATAGTAGACAACATATGTTTGCTGATTCCATATATGTTAGGTTCAAAGTGATAAATCTATTCATCTGTAGATGAATGATCAGATTCCACATCCCCAGGCTACTTAGTTTCTATCGATATAAACAGAAAATTCAGAGTCTAATGTATTAAAAGCCACTTAGGCCATTAATTCTCACTTGAACTGATTAATCACAACAACTGTACATGAAATTGTACACCATCCACCAGGATAGTAAAGGCTTCAGGCAGCTAATTAATTCTCCTTTCCATGGAAATTCTGAGTCTAAATGCCTTACTAGAATTTTTTTAATGCTTTATTCAGTTTGTTACGGCAAACAAAACAATTTTTCCAAGACAAGTTTTTAACTTTAAATTTATCTACCCCCTACTTATTTTATACTTCATACTTCAAGTATGTTCATATCTTCTGTTAGTATTTGAGTCTCTTAATCACATTAGTGTATTCTCAGGGTCATGGTGACCTTAAATAATTAAGAAAGCCACCCAATAGGATTCACATTAATGAGTACCTGCAAGCAAGTGAACTGTCCGCTCATACTGGCAAACCTATACTACTGTTTACACCACGACTAGTATACTACCTACACTCGTGATATGGTAAGTCCTTCCTGGCTCTCCAATGTTTTACACATACATGCCTAATAAAAAAGACTTAGTTTCATTTTTGATTAGGAACTCATACCTGTACCTAATTGATACAACATGTCCTTAGAAAAGAAACACAAGATTGCAAGAGTAAATTTTATTTGCTTTTGGATCCATTTTCTTAAACTTGTTTACTGGACAGAACAGTGTAAGAATAACTATTTTAAGGTCTTCAGTGTCTCTCTTCCACCCCCAACAAATGATATGGCTTTTACTCTTTCTCTATACTAAATATTTCCACTTCAGAATGTTTAGAACAAAAACAATATACACCTTAAACCCAAAATGTCTTGACTCTTAATTAAGCTTATGTTTTAATAAGCATGGGATTAAAAAACTTACTTTCACACATTAAAAAATATTTTAACGAGTACTGGTTTATTTTATAACCTTTTTTATGTCCGAGATTAAAGTACTTGGTATTTTTTCTGAAAATATTTTTGTCCAAAAATATAGTTTATGCATGATAAACTTCTTTCTGAACCTTAAAATATCATTAACATTCTTGGTATTTGTGGTAGAGCACTAAATGTACACTTTAGCTACAGTAAAAATAATTTGTCCAGTACGTACAAGAGCAAATTTTAAAAAGAAAATCGGACAACCCAGACACCGTATTATGCTGGCTAATACTACTACACAGCATGCCCAGATTCTATTCCCGATGACAAGAAGACTGAGGTAGGAGGCTGGTGATTCAATGGCCAGTGAGACCCTGTTAAAGAGTCGGGCATGGTGGTGCACGCCTGTGGGCTCAGTCACACAGAGAAGGCTGAGGCAGGAAAATAGTGACATAGCGAGACTCAGTCGTTAAACGACCCCCCTCCAAAAAAAAAAAAAGAGAAAGAGAAAAGAATGTTGAAGGCATCAAACTTTCACTGAACAATTTAAGAGGCCATATGAAGAACTAGACTTCCTTTTCTCACCCGAAGTTTTTTTTTGAGAGATCTTTGCTATAGGGTACTTGCACTTGCTGGAGAGACAGAGAGACAGAAAGTGAGAAATCACCCTCCAGAGGGGATGGTCACGCCACAATCCCTTCTCCTTTCTCCTCTTGGGATCTTGGGCACGCACGCACACAAGTTCAGTGTGAGTTTTTTTGTTTTTGTTTTGTTTTTTTTAAGAGGTTTTCACTATAGGGCGCGAGCACTCGCCAGACAGAGAGACATAGAGACAGAAAGTGAGAAATCACCCTCCAGAGGGGATGGTCACGCCACAATCCCTTCTGCTCCATTCTCCTATCGGGATCTTAGGCACGCAAGCACATTCGCCTGGCCTGAGTCTTAAGCCACCAGGTCCGGGACACGAACCGCAGTCGACTACGTGGGAATCCAGCGACATAGTCATTACGCTAACTCCTGGTTCCCAAGCCCGGAGTGAGTTTTAAGCTGCCAGGTCCATGACTCAAACCATGTGGGAGTCCAGCAATGGAATCATTATGCCATCTGCTGGTCCCTCACTCTAAGATTTTTAAATAAAACAAGAGTATCGAGGGAACCAGCAGTTAGCGTAATGGCTATGTCGCTGGACTCCCACGTAGTTGACCTCGGTTCGCGTCCCGGACCCGGTGGCTTAAACTCACGCCGGGCGCGTGTGCATGCGTGCCCAAGATCCCGAGAGGAGAATGAAGGAGAAGGGATTGCAGTGTGACCATCCCCCTGGGGGGGTGATTTCTCGCTTTCTGTCTCTATGTCTCTCTCTGTCTGTCTGGCGAGCACATGCGCCCTATAGCGAAAACCTCTCCAAAAAAAAAAAAAAAGAGTATTGATGCTTTGGGGAATGCACATGTGTCTAGCATGTTCCAAATGAGCTTCAGTGGTCAGCCATGTGGTACCTGACTGCCCTTAACCACTAGGCTACAAGGGCCAGCTCCCCTGCCCTTACTTTTTTTTTTTTTGGAGAGATTTTCACTGTAGGGCGCGTGCGCTCGCCAGACAGACAGAGACATAGAGATAGAAAGCGAGAAATCACCCCCCAGGGGGGATGGTCACGCCGCAATCCCTTCTCCTCCATTCTCCTCTTGGGATCTTGGGCACGCACGCACACACGCCCAGCGTGAGTTTTAAGCCACCGGGTCCGGGACACGAACCGCGGTTGACTACGTGGGAGTCCAGCGACATAGCCATTACGCTATCTGCTGGTTCCCCCCTGCCCTTACTTTTGTCCGTATAACCCTCAAGTTAAAATTCCCAAAACAGATCTTTTTCTCACTCTACTGAAATACACTACTAGTGTATTTTTAAAAATGGACTAAACTGGCTCAAGAAAACACCATCACCATAAGAAATCCCATTATGAAGACACATTTTACATTGACTAGAGCATGGTCTTTATTCAGAGTTCACTAAAGATTAAAAGAAAACAGAAACTTAAATCGAAGACTTTTTCAATAAGCAACAATTATCCTTTACACGTCTCCACAGTTTCACGCATCCAGTTTTTTCACAATCTAAAACTCCATTCCCACTGATCCCACAAACTAATTTTAAATCCCAGCTTAAGATTCAGAACAGGGCCGGCAGGAGGCATGGTGGCTGAGGCACTGGACTCCCACACGGCTAAACACGGTTTGAGTCCCAGGCCCACTTTCCCACGTTTCCTCTCTCTCTCTCTCTGGTAAAATTAAAAAAGAATTAATAATGATAACAAATAAATTTAGATAAATGATTCTTAAAAATAAAAAATTGATTCAATAACAACAGGGATCAGTAGATAGCCTAATGATTACGTCACTGGACTCCCACATAGTGGACTATGGTTCTAGTCCCAGACCCCATAGCCTAAAACTCAAGCTGGGCACGTGTGTGTGTATCCAAAATCCCAAGTGGAAAATGAAAAGAAGGGACTGGGACATGATGGGGGGGGGTGGTTTCTTGCTATCTGTCTCTCTGGTGAGTGCACACACCCTCTTGCAAAAATCTCTCAAAAAAAGAGAAAAAGAGATTCAGGAACAGTAACAATGATATGGGAAATGGCAAAAGATGACAGCATTAGAAAAGGCAGCTTTTGGAATCAGATTGATGTGTGCGGAATCCTAGTTCTTCCACTTACTTGTGGTATTAATTCAGCCATGTCACTTAACATCTCTCAATTTTATCACTGTAAAATGAGAATATTTATGTGTGCATATATGACCAAAATCCCATGAGTAAAATGGAGAAGGAATTACAATGTGCCTATCCCCAAGGGGCAGGGGTGATTTCACACACACACACACACACACACACACACACACACACACATACCCGCTCTCATGTCTCTCTCTCTATAGTGAGTACAAGCACCCTGTAGTGACACTAAAAAAAAATTTAAAGACACACACAGAAAGAAAAGAAATGCAGGACACTGCGAGAGTATTTAAAAGAGGATGTAATAGGAAGAAATACTTCCAGTAGACATAACTAGGTAAAACGAACATTTCAGACTACCCTATGGCAAAGATGGTCTTGGCATGTTTAGACAATGAAAAACTACCAAAGTCACTAAAATACACAGAATAAAAAAGTATACGTGAGAAAGGGGAATAGGGCAGAAGCCCAATTATGCAAAGTCATAAAAAGCATTGAGAGGGGCCTGCAAGTGGTGTGGTAGTCAAGGGGGCTGGACCATGGTTTGAGTCCCACACCTGGTGACTGCTTTCTCACTTTCCCTCTCTCGCTGTCCCTCTCTGGTCAAATAAATAAATTAAATTAAGTTAAATAAAATAATTCTTAAAAAAAAAAAGGCCATAAGAAATACTTAAAAGTGACATGACAATCAGATCTGGGTCTCTCTCTGTTTAAAAATTATGTGTTTGATTTTATTTATTGTTATTTTTCTATTTGACTCCTGAGAGACAGAAAGAAAGGGAAAGTAAGACAGGGAGCCACCAGGTCTGGGACTTGAACCATGGTCAGCTATGTGGGAGTCCAGCACCATTAACTACTGCACCACCTGCCCCATCCCAGGGGAATTTCTCACTTTCCCCTCTATCTTTCTGTCTGTCTGTGTTGAGTACATACACCCTAGGGAAAAACCTGTAAAAAAAAAAAAAAAAAAAAGTCTCTTGAGCCAGCTATGGTAGCAAAGTGGTAATGATATACAAT
This sequence comes from Tupaia belangeri chinensis, assembly GCF_000334495.1. Taxonomy (NCBI): domain Eukaryota; kingdom Metazoa; phylum Chordata; class Mammalia; order Scandentia; family Tupaiidae; genus Tupaia; species Tupaia belangeri. Next base: position 1,704,320 of record NW_006206760.1, read on the forward strand.
AATGTAAGCCATACCCAGCCATGTAAGATCAGGGTTCAGTTCTCCAGTCACCCTGTACAAACCATGCATGACCATGAACCTGGCAGGCCAAAAGGCTGAGGAGGATCAGAGTGTGGCAGGACACTGTTAAGGGTCCCTGTCTCTCTCCCTTTCATCAAAGTAAACAATATAAGTCTTAAAAAATAAAAAAAAAAGGATTAAGTATTCTAATAGAAAAAGCATGCAAGAGATGGGTAATATGAGCAGAGAAATAGAAACTAAGAATCAAAAGGTGGGCCAGCAGCAGGCCAACTGCAGTTCGAGTCCTGGACCTAGCAGCTTAAGAATCATGCCAGGTACATGCACATGTGTGCCCAAACTCACATGTTCACGGAAGAGAAACAGAGACAAAGTGAGAAATCGCCCCCAGGTAGGATGACTACATTACAATTCCTTCTATTCTCCTCTTAAGATTTTGGACACACACACAAGCACCAGTGTGTTTTTCAAGCCACCGAGTTTGGGACTTGAACAGCACAGCTGCCCATCTAGGATCTGGCCATATGGGATCAGCCACATTAACCATCATGCCACCTTGCTGGTCCAAAGTATTATTAACACCTATTTCAGCTTAATAACAATATAAAATATGATGACAACAACATGAGTTTCCTCTAGACCTTATTTGTCTCTGTAAGAGTATAATGACATAATTGACTGTAAACTACTAAATTTAAAAACAAAAAACAAAAGCAAAAATTATGAGTCCAGGGAACCAGCAGTTCGCGTAATGGCTATGTCACTGGACCCCCACGTAATCGACCGTGGTTCGCATCCCGGACCCAGTGGCTTAAAACTCACTCCGGGCGTGTGCGCGTGCGTGCCCAAGATCCTGAGAGGAGAATGGAGGAGAAGGGATTGCGGCGTGACCATCCCCCCCTGGGGGGTGATTTCTCGCTTTCTGTCTCTATGTCTCTCTCTGTCTGTCTGGCGAGCGAATGCGCCCAATAGCAAAAAATCTCTCCAAAAAAAAAAAAAAGAAGAAAAAAATTTAAAAATTTAAAAAAATAAAAAATTAATGGGATCTGCAGATGACCTAGCAGTTACATCACTGGACTTCCACTATGGCCAACCATGGTTCGAATTCCAGACTAGGTGGCTTGAAACTCATGCCAGCTGTGTACGTATGCATGCCCAAGATTCCAGGAGGCAAATGGAGGAAAAGGGATTGGATTGCAGCATGGTCATCCCCCCGGAGGTGATTTCTCATTTTCCCTCTTGCTGTCTCTGTCTCTCTCTGGTGAGTGCACACGCTCGAAGGCAAAAACTCACCGTCCCGCAAAAAATATTTGATAGGAGTGTGAGACCCATTGTGAACTGCGCATGAGAGGGATCTAGGTTGAACGCTCCTTGTAAGACTTTAATGGCTGATAACCAGATGTAGAGCTGAGGTGGTGATGCTAGCACTGGGGAGTAGCACAAAAGCTGCATTATGGTAAGCTGTATAATTATTTCATTAAGTATCATGATATAATATTACTAGATATAAAATGTATGATAAATATAATGCACTTGGGGGGTCAGTAGGTGGCACGGTGGTTAAGGCGCTGGACACTCCCACACAGCTGACCATGGTTCAAGTCAACCTGGTGACTTGCTTTCTCACTTTCCTCTGTATGTCTGTCTTTCTCTGGTCAAATGAAAGTGATTGAATGAGTAAGTAAAATTAAATCAGTCATTCTTTGGAAAAAAACATATATAATGCACTTGAATCATCCTGAAACCATCCTCATCCCCACCCCCATTCTTTGGAAAAACTGTCTTCCATGAAACCAGTCTCTGGTGCCAAAAAAGGTTGGGGGCCACTACCTTACAGAATAGAAAGGAGGGCTTACACCCTCTTCATGTGAGGACACAGCAAGGTAGTGACTAACAAGCCAGGAAGAGAGACCTCAGCAGAACCAGAGCCTGTTGGCACCCTATCTCAGACTTTCAGCCTCCAATAATTTTATATATAAATTTGTTGTTCAAGCTACTAACTCTATGGCATTTTGTTTCAGCAGCCTGAGCTGACCAAGACATTCATCCAAACAATGACAAGCAAAACAGAAAAATGAGGAAATCATTTGTTACCACTGGAAGTGATTATTATGCCCAATTTTTTCTCTAAATAAAAGTAGTTCTTCGGACCAGCAGTTAGCATAATGGCTATGTCGCTGGACTCCCACGTAGTTGACCGCGGTGTGAGTCCCAGACCCAGTGGCTTAAACTCCTGCCGGGCACGAGTGCATGCGTGCCCAAGATCCCGAGAGGAGAATGGAGAAGGGATTGTGGCGTGGCCATCCCCCGTGGGGGGTGAAATCTCACTTTCTGTCTCTCTAGTCTGTCTGGTGAGCGCACGCACCCCATAGCAAAAAACCCTCAAAAAAAAAAAAAAAAAAGTAGTTCTTATCCCAGTTGATGATGGAAAGGTCTTTTTCTTTTAGCATTTTTAAAATTATTTTTTATTTTATTTGTTCATTCATTTACTTTTTAATTTGACCAGAGAGAGACACACACAGAGAGAAAGGGAAAGTGAGAGAGCAAGCCACCAGGTCAGGGACTTAAACCACGGTCGGCCACATAGGAGTCCAGCGCTCTTAACCACCACGTCACCTGTCAGCTCCATAATAAAAACTATTTTTAAAAGAATTATTTTATTGGGAACCAGCAGTTAGCGTAATGGCTATGTCGCTGGACTCCCACATAGTCGACTGCGGTTCACGTCCCGGACCCGGTGGCTTAAAACTCACGCCGGGCGCGTGTGCGTGCGTGCCCAAGATCCCGAGAGGAGAATGGAGGAGAAGGGGTTGCGGCGTGACCATCCCCCCTGGGGGGTGATTTCTCACTTTCTGTCTCTATGTCTCTCTCTGTCTGTCTGGCGAGCGCACGCGCCCTACAGTGAAAATCTCTCAAAAAAAAAAAAAAGAATTATTTTATTTAACTTTATTATTTTAATATTTCCAGAGAGAGAGTAAGCCTCCAGATCTAGGACTTGAACCACGGTTAGCCATGTGTGAGTCCAGTGCCCTTAACGACCACACATGCTGGCCCCACAATAATAAAAATTTATGCACCATATTAGGGCACCTAAATACAGAAAACAAGACTGTCATATGTTATGGGAGATACAGGCTCTAAGACATTAACCGTTGGAGACTTCAGACATTTATAGGACATTTTACCCAACAAACATAGAAAACGTATTTTTTTCCAGTAGCACACAGAACATTTTCTAAGTTTAACCACATAAAAGGGCACAAAACAAGCCTCTACAAATGTTTAAAAATAGGATCAATCCTGTGACCTAGAGAATAAGGGGGAGAGATTTTACAAGGCAAACTGCATGGTTTAAATCCTGGTGGCTAGATGAAAAGCTGGCACATGTGCACATATGTCCAAAATCCCAACAGATCAGAAAAATGGAGAAGGAACTGCAGCGTGACCATGATGGACAGGGTGAGTAACTTTCTCCCTATCCCTTTATCTCACTCTGGCAAGCATGAATGCAGGCAGCAAATAAAAATAACAAAATTAAAATCTGCAAGAATAGAAACCACATCTAGCATCATCTCTGACCATAATGAAATTAAAACTTGAAATCAACAACAAAAAGAACTCTCGAAAACATATAAATACGTGAAAACTAAACATGTTCCTGAATTTTTTTGAATCTACTGAATTAAGAATGACATTTAAAATTTTCATCTTAAAATATTTATTTTAGGGACCAGAAGGTGGCATGGTGCTAAAGGCGCTGGACACTCCCACATGGCCAATCACAATTCAAGTCCAGGATCTGGTGGCTTGCTTTTTCTCACTTTCTCTCTCTCTGGCTGATGGAATTAGAAAATAATAATAAAGTTAAATAATTATTTTTAAAAAGTGTTATTTTATTTATTTATTTATTTTTATTTGATGAGAGAAGGACACAGAGAGAAAAAAGAGAGCAAGCCACTGGTCCAAGACTCTAACTGTGGTTGGCCATGTGGGAGGCCAGCACCTTAACCACCATGACACCTGCTGGCCCCTAAACATTTCTTAAAACAAATAATAGTGAAAATATCACACTTCACGGGCCAGCAGTTAGCATAATGGCTATGTCACTGGACTCCCATGTAGTTGACCGCAGTTCACGTCCTGGACCCGGTGGCTTAAAGCTCACGCCGGGCGCGTATGTGTGCGTGCCAAAGATCCCGAGAGGAGAATGGAGGAAAAGGGATTGCGGTGTGGCCATCCCCCCTGGGGGGTGATTTCTCGCTTTCTGTCTCTGTCCTTGTCTGGTGAGCGCAAGTGCCCTAGAGCAAAAAACCTCTCCCCCCCCACCCCCCCAAAAATCACACTTCAAAATCTCTGGGACAAACAAGGGTAGCACTAAGAGGGAAGTTAATAGAAATCAGTCCTTGTAAGAAAAGAAACAGATCGCAAATAAACAACTTACTGATGCATTTCTAAGATCTGGAAAATCAAGAATCAGCTAAACCCTGATGCATTTCTAAGATCTGGAAAATCAAGAATCAGCTAAACCCATAAGTCACACAAGAGGGGAAAAAAAAAATCAGAGCACAGGGCCAGCTGGTGGCATACTGGTTGGGGGAACTGGATTACACATGGCCAACTGTGCAGTTAGAGTCCTGGACTCAGTGAACTGAAGAACATGCCAGATGCAGGTGTGTGTGTGTGTGTGTGTGTGTCTGTCTGTCTGTCTGTGTGTGTGTCTTACTCAATGGGGAAAATTAGTGTATTTATTCTCTCAGAACTGGGAACAAGGATGTCAACTTTTTCCATTCCTCTAGAGTAGATACTATACATGTACTAACATGATTCAATATGAAATATGCAGTATCACTTTCAGTTTTCTTGCCAAAAATGTCTAACCTGAAGCTAATCAAACTTTATACTAAGTTCTCAGATTTCAAAAAATGTGAATTAGAAGCCGGCAGGTGGCATGGTGGTTAAGATGCTGGGCTACCACACGGCAGACCATGGTTCGAGTCCCTGGACCTGAAGCTTACCTTCTCACTTTCTCTCTCTCTCTCACTCTCTCCCTCTCTGGTCAAATAAAATAAATAAATAAATAAAGATGAACAAAATCATTAAAGATAATAATAAATTTAAATTTTTTATTTTTAATTAAAAAATACAATAATTATTTTTTTAACTTTTAGACCTAGCTGTTGTATGCAGGTGGTATGTAACTGCTAGGTAAAGCTAAAGAAGCATGGAAAGCCCAGGTTCAGTTCCTAGACCAACCTAAACACACTAAGTGCAACTGTGCACACTTGTAATCCAAGCTAACAAAGAGGTTGGAATGGGAGGACTGCGAAACGGTAAGACTCTGTTAAAATATCTGCTTCTCCTCCTCTTGGGAAAAAAAAATAGTACTATGATTTTTCCCCCAGGAATCTATCTCAGGTAAATAAACTGATATAAAAATTATTAAGTGAGAACATGTCATTCTAAACTAAACAGTACAGTGGAGAAACAGTAAAACTTATAAAACATTCCATTAAAAATGGTTAAGTTGGTAGGGACCAGCAGTTAGCGCAATGGCTATGTCGCTGGACTCCCATGTAGTCGACCGCAGTTCGAGTCCCAGACCCGGTGGCTTAAACTCACGCCGGGCGCGTGTGCATGCATGCCCAAGATCCCGAGAGAATGGAGGAGAAGGGATTGCGGCGTAGCCATCCCCCCTGGGGGGTGATTTCTCGCTTTCTGTCTCTCTCTCTCTCTCTCTCTGTCTTTCTGGCGAGCGCATGCGCCCTATAGCAAAAGCCTCTCCAAAAAAAAAAAAAAAAGGTTAAGTTGGGATAGCAGACAGCATAATCGTGGTGGGAGTCCTGGACCAGACAGCTTAAAACTCACACTGGGGGAAAAAAATAACCTCACATTGGGCACATGTGTGTGCATGCCCAAGAGAGAACAGAAAAGACTGCAACACGACCATTCCCCCTGGGAAGTGATTTCTCACTTTCTGACTCTCTGTCTCTCTCTCTCTCTTTCCCGCAAGTGCACATGCCCTATAGCAAAAATCTCTCTCTCTCTCTCAAAAAAAAAAGAATGGCTGGGAACCAGCAGTTAGCGTAATGGCTATGTTGCTGGACACCCACATAGTTGCAGTTCGCGGCCCGGACCTGGTGGCTTAAAACTCACGCCAGGCGCGTGTGCATGCGTGCCCATGATCCCGAGAGGAGAATGGAAGAGAAGGGATTGTGGCGTGACCATCCCCTCTGGAGGGTGATTTCTCGCTTTCTGTCTCTATGTCTCTGTCTGTCTGTCTGGCAAGTGCATGCGCCCTATAGCAAAAAACCTCTCCAAAATAAAGAATGGCTAAGTAAGTCAAGTAATAAAAATTAATAAAAATTATATTTTAAAAATGGGCCAGTGAGTGGCTTGATGGTTAAGGTAGCTAAATCTCACATGGATGGCTGCACAGTTCAAGTCCTGGACCTGATGGCTTGAAGAACACACCAGGTAACATGTGTGTGCATATTCAAGATCCCAGAAGAGACTGTAGCCTGCCCCTACCCTCCCCCCCAGGGTCTCCAGCAAAATGCACAGGCCCTAATGCAAAACTTTTAATTCCATTAACAACAACAACAACAACAAAGACATATTAAAGACAGAAAAGACACAAAATAGTATACATATTGAGATCTTGATTTGGTAAAAAGAAAAAAGTATGCTGTTACTAATCACTATCTGGCTGATTATAGACACTAGCTATATTTTCATCATCTTTGTAGATTTCTAGTAAATTATCATAAAAGAGCAAGAGAGACCAGCAAATGGTGTAATGGTTACATCACTGGACTCCCACATAATTGACTGCAGTTTGAGTCCTGGACCTGGCAGCTTAAAACTCACGTTGGGTGTATGTGTGCACAAGATCCCAGGAGGAGAATGGAGAAGGGACTGTAGCATGGCCATTCCCCTGGAAGGGGGGGGGGGGGGTTTCTCACTTTCTGTCTGTCTTTCTGGCAAGCACATGCTCCCTATAGCAAAAAATCTCTTATTAAAAAAGAAAAGGGGGGGGGACCAGCAGTTAGTGTAATGGCAATGTCGCTGAACTCCCATGTAGTCGACTGTGGTTTGAGTTCCGGACCGGTGGCTTAAACTCACACCGGGCGCATGTGTATGCATGCCCAAGATCCCAAGAGGAGAATGGAGAACAGACTGCGGCATGGCCGTCCCCCCGGGGGGTGATTTCTCGCTTTCTGTCTCTCTGTCTTTCTGGCAAGCGCATGCTCCCTATAGCAAAAACCTCTCCAAAAAAGAAAAAAAGAAAAGAAAAAGAGAGAACAAGGAGATAAGGACTGTTTGTGTTCCTGACAAATAGGAATAGAACCACAGCTCTTATCTTATAGTCATATCCCTGATTTTATCATCACCAAAGCCAGCACCTTCTCCAAAGTTAATTTCACCTCCCTCAGATCCCCAACTCCTTGGATTAAGTTCACTTCCTTCAGTACTCCAACCCAGAAGTTAGCTGAATTCATCACAGGTGACCACTGTCCTCAAAGGTGATTAGCAATCACTTCTAATGTCCTCACTTCCCTACTTATCCTATATAGATTCCTTGGACATTCATTATAATTACTCACTTGCAAAAATACTCTTAACAACCTGATGCTTTCTTCCTTCATGATAGTGACATGGCAAAGCCCCAATGCTTGTTAACGTCACTTCCCAATTAACTAAAAAATCTTTGTGTCTGCCTCAAGTAGCATAGCTGGAGAAAAACACACAACTACCATTAATTGGTCTCATGTTAAAGTGAAGACCACAAATCCCAAATGGACACTTACCATTACCCTCCGTGACTCTGTTCCTATTAAAGATTAATCCCTCTAACTTGTGCTGTGAATACTATTCCTTCTGTTCTTTTCAAGGATTCTGTACCTTTTCTAGCAAACTAGCAAAGAGTATTTAAAAGACTGCAATTACTCTAGCACAATGAATTTCTCCTGCCCATCAATACACAAATATACTCTTATTATATACCAGAATTATCATATTCTTCTCCAGCTACAGCCTCCCTTTTCTACTCCGTGTCAGCGAAACTCCTTTCTATGGTAAGGGTTGACCAGTTGTCACTTGCTCACCTCACATTCTCTCAGCAACTCCGATCAGAATTGAGCCTCACTGGGTCAGCAGGTGGTGTGACAGTTAAGGCGCTAGATCCCACATGGTTGACTTCTCAGCTTGAGTCCCAGACCTGGAGGCTTGAAAAACAAGCCTGACATATGTACATGTGCACCTGACTGCAGCATGGCCATCTCCCAGGGGGTAATTTATTTCTCTCTCTCTCTCTCTCCCCCTGTCTCTCAGCAGTGAGTACATCCACCCTCTAGCAAACTTAAAAACAAAACAAAAAAACTCTCGAGGTCATCCATGTTCGATATGTTGCAAGTACAATGGCCATTCTTCCCATCCAGCAGTTAGGACAAAGTTGACTACTATTTCTTTTATTTAATTGCCAGCAGTACATATACTCACCAGTGAGACAAAGAGACAGAGAAAAGGGAGAAAGTAACCCCCAAAAGGATGAAGTCATGTCACAATCCCTTCTCCTCCATTTCTCCATCTTTGGGAAAGCATGCACAAGCACCTGGCATGTTTTTCAAGCTACCAAGGCCAGGAATCAAACCTCAGCCATTCAGGACTGGTTCTCTTGATCACAGGCTATGAGACCAGATCACTTACTTTCTGAAACTGTCCTCTCTTGGCTTCAATGACAACACATTTTTCTGGTTTTTCTAATAAATCGCAAGTAGCTTACTTTCCTACCATCTATGGATTCTCCTATGTTAAATTTCAAAATGTGTAAGGAAATCAGAACAAAAACCAGGACTTTGCCCAAGAACACCTAGGCCAGTTCTCCTAAAGTCACCTAGTACAGACTTTAAGCACAAGGAGACTTTTAAAAGTTTGTGGAAAAATAAAGTTTAAACATGAGCTTGTTCTGGTGCAAAATATTTTAAAACCCATTTTTAAAAAAGAATTCTTTAACTTTATTTATTTTTTAAATTTGACTACAGAGGGACAGAGTGAGAGAAAGAAAGTGAGAATGCAAGCTGCCAGGTCCAGAACTCAAACCATGGTTGGCCATGTGGAAGTCCAACACCCTTAACCGTCACCATCACCTGCTGGCCTCTTAAAATCCATTTTTTAGGGGCCAGCAGGTGGCATAGTGATTGGACCTGGCAACTTGCTTTCTCACTCCACCTTTTCACTCTGTCCCTCTCTGATCAAATTAAAATAAATAAATAAGGTTAAATAAAATAATTAATTTTTTAAATCTGCTTTTAAAAAACATTTATTTATTTATCTCCCTATTTGTTGTAGTTTTCAAGTCACCGGGTCCAGAACTTGTACCATGTGGGAATCCAGCACCTCAACCACCACGCCAACTGCTGGCCCCTAAAATCCATTTTTTTTAGTTCCATGAATTTTCTGAAGACCTCCTCATATATCTATGATGCCTAGATCTAACTCATATAGGCAACTGCCTGTTATTTCTCCACCATAAAACCTAACAAGGACTAGGTCAGTCAGTGGTGTGGTGGTGAAGGCAGCTGGATCCCGCAAAGCTAACTGTGCAATTCAACTCCTGCCCCCAGCCTTGTGGCTTGGAAAATGAACAGGGTGCATGTGTATGCATGCCCAAACTCTCAAAATCCCGAGGGAGAAAGGATGAGAAGGAACTGCTGCATGGCCATCCCCACAAAGGATGCCTTCTCTTATACACACACCCGCTCCACCAAGCCCTCCTCCTGCAAAATTCTTGATTTTCTCTCACATCTTCAATTTGCTCTGCCACATTTTTTCCCAGCTCAGAAATTAGCACCATCTAGCTAATTGCTAAAGATAAAAATCTAGGATGTTTTTCTTACCCACTGGCAAGTTCTTATCTTTGACTCTTATCTTTAAAACATATCCCAAATACTTCTCTTTAGCTCCCCATTCAAATGTGGACCTAAGCTACAGTTATTTCTTGCCTAGACTACTCAGAAAAGTTTTGCAAATGATATTCCTGAGTTAATTCTTGCCTCCCTCATTCCCTATAGAGCAAGCTGCCTAACACCAATTCCCTTGCTGCTCCTTCCTTCCTTACTAATGAAATCCTGATTTTATTTGGGGAGCAATGTCTTCGGCTATAAAACAATTCATAGCCTCTTTTAACCCAAGTGGTTATGACACAAATCTGAATAAAAAAGTAAAAGCAGAAGTCACTGAAGGGGGCTTTTAAGAAAGTTCTTTAAGTGGTGAACTCAGTTGTTATATGCCTTATGCCCTTCCCCTTCTAAAATTCAGACATGTCTGGAATTCTGGCAGCCATTTTGAGAATGTGAGGATAAGTCACATGCCTAAACTATGATAAATTGAAAATTAGAGGTAGTCTACTAGTATGGTAAGGTCCCCAACTAAATAACCCTGAAATATCTTCTCCCAGTTGTCCTTTAATTTACCACTACTTTGTTACATCCAGCCAAATTCTATCCCTAATCAATCCTCATATCCTTTTTCCTCACATCTTCAGTCTCAACACATTCTCCACGTGTTGAGAGGACCTGAAGTGCTGTATTAAGAACACAAACTGGGGACCAGCAGTTGGCGTAATGGCTGTCACTAGACTCCCATGTAGTCGACCACAGTTCAAGTCCTGGACCCAGTGGCTTAAACTCATACCAGGCGCATGCGCGTGCGGGCCCGAGATCTTTAGAGAATGGGGAAGAAGGGACTACAGACTGGCCCCCCCCTTGGGGGAGGTGATTTTTCGCTTTCTTTCTCTCTGTCTTTCTGGCGAGCATACGTGCTCTAGAGCAAAAACCTCTCCAAAAAAATTTGTTAAATAAATTAAGGAAAATCCAGGAACAGTGATGCATGCTTACAGTCAGAGCTGTTCAGGACACTGAGACAAGTGGATTGCAATATAGCAAGACTCTGTCTTAAAAAAATATGAACAAGCTCTTGTCACTGATTACACAAAGTGGAACAAACTATGACACAATCACTGAGAACCTTGGAATCCAGTAGGAGAAGACAGAATCATATGACTAAAACACATTAAAAATTGACACAGGCAAGTGGCATGGCGGTCAAAGCCTCTAGATTTCCACATGGACGACCACGGTTCAAGTCCCAGACCTCACAGCTTACACACTCTCTCTCTCCCTACACCTCTGTCAAATTGAAATAAACAAATGAATAAATCAAGTTAAATAAAATAATTATTAAAAAAAATTATAGACTGTGGTTTAAAGTGTCATATGAGAGTGACACTCAAAGCTCTTTAAAAAGACCTCTAGGGCCAGTAGGTGACATACTGGTTGGGATGCTAGACTCCCACATGGCCAACTACGGTTCGAGTTGCAGGCCTGGCAACTTGCTTTCTCACTTTTTCTCTCTCTGGTGAGTGCAGATGCCCTATAATAAATTTAAAAATAACAGTTAAACTGGTAATTATTAATGAGTTCTAAATATGTCTGCACAGCATAAGAAAAAAAACAGAAGAAAATACCACATTTAAGATATATCTCTGTACTTCTAATACATTTCATAGACAATTTTTTAAAAAAAATGTTTTATTGGGACCAGCAGTTAGCATAATAGATATGTCGCTGGACTCCCATGTAGTCAACCGCAGCTCAAGTCCCGGACCCAGTGGCTTAAAACTCACACTTAAAACCGGGCGCATGTGTGTGCATGCCTAAGATCCTGAGGAGAAGGGATTGCAGCATGGCCATCCCCCCTGGGAGGTGATTTCTCGCTTTTTGTCTGTCTCTCTCTGTCTGGCAAGCGCCCACGCCCTATAGCAAAAACCTCTCAAAAAAAAAAAAAAAAAAATTATTTGGGGACCCGCAGGGGGGATCCTACATGGCCAACCACAGTTTGAGTCCCAGACCTGGTAGCTTGCTTTCTCACTTTCTCTCTCTCTCTGGTCAAATTAAAATAAAATAAATGAATAAATAAAATTAAATAATTATTTTTCTAAAAAGTTTTATTTATTTCCGCTTGTTGCTATTATTTAATTTGACCAGAGAGAGGCAGAGAGAATGAAAGGGAAAGTGAGAAAGCAAGCTGCCAGGTCTGGGACTCAAACCGTGGTCAGCCATATGGAAATGCAGGTCTTTAACCACCATGCCACCAGTGGCCCCTAGAGACGAAACTTTTTAAGGAAAAGAATTGTCTCTTGGAGTAGAATTAAAGTTGTTCACTGTACTATAATTCCCTGTATTTCCCAAAATTCCATAATAACCAAACATTTGTTAGTTCTATATTGAGAGAAATTAGCTATACACTTAAAAGGGAAAAGCAATTAAATGGGTCTCCATTCATTGTACAATGATCATTAATCATGTCTATATGCACATAAGAGTTAATCATCCTGATATATTATTAAGTTAATTCTCATTTATCCTCCAAGTATCAGTTTGAGGGCTGTTCCCAAGGAATTCTTTTCCTGAGGTTAGGTTAGACCACCCCCATAGCTCTCTTTACTTAATCTCAACAAACGCACTTGTAATTAGCTGTTCAAGGCTCACTGCCTTACCTGACCACAACTGACTCCACAACAGCGGATCACGTTTGTATGTGTCTTTTTTTTCTTTAATGATAAAGCCTCTCATATTAGGATTCTCCTGCCTCAGCCTCCTGTGAGTAGTAGACCACAGGCATGCATTACCATACCCAGATTTTTATGGTGTGACAAGAATCAAACCCAGGTCTCCCATATGGCCTTGACCTGCTAAGCAGTAGTGCCTAATGTATGCAACCAGGGCCAGGCTCATGTCTATTTTATCAACACAGATGTTTTTTAAATATCTAGCAAGTAAATTAAAAATAGAGAGAGTTAAGTTAAAGAATTAAACCACGGGAATATACCTGATGTCATATATACTGAGTAGATATCCTTTGAGATCCTCCAGAGGGCAAACTATAAAATAAAGCAAAAAAGATTCCATTCTCTATGCTCTTTTTTCCTAGATTGTGGCTTGGACATTCTACTGATATCATCCCGATTCAAGACCTAACTACGTTATCAACATTAATATGGAACAGAAATCCAACTTCATTTATAGGCCACCTTTCTCAACATATTCAACTCTTCCTAGTCTCAGAAGCAGTATAAAAGTATTATTTTCATGGTTGTTAGAGAAGAGCTCCCCAGAGCTTAAGAAAATCCTTAAACTCCTTCAGGAAAACAGGTGCCTCCTGCTTACCAGGCAATGTGCTAGGCAATGGGGAATGGAAATCAGTAAGATAGGTCTCTGCCCTCAATGACTCACGTTCACAGTTCCTATGGGCATAAGGAGATAAAGCACCCAACAAGATAAACACGAACAGACATAGGCAAAGTATGACCAACTGCACAGGTGTGGAAAACGTCTGAGGTCTGGCCCCGGAGCACAACACTTAGGCACAGTCAGAGAAGGCCAGATCCCCATGTGGCCCATCAAGGTTTGAGTCCTGGCCCATTGGCTTGAAAAACAAGTCGGGGACACACTCGTATATGTCCAGAATCCTAACAGGATGGAGAATTGTAGGAACACACTCGTATATGTCCAGAATCCTAACAGGATGGAGAATTGTAGGAAAGGGGATTACAGCATGACCAGGTCCCATAGGGGATGCACTCTCTCTCTGGCACACTTATGCACCCTCTGGCATTAAAAACCATCTGCCATACATTATCACTGAAATTTCATCGAAACCTATGATCACGGCCTATGTGTGTATACGCATATACATCATTGTCAGACAGACTGAAAATTCTTGCCCGTGTACATCAGCAAGAAAATGGAAATAAAATGCTCACTAGGCCAAAACATATTCTACACAACAAAAATGAAGTTAACACAGAATAATTTAATAAAAAGGACACAAAGGACCAGCTGCTACAGTATGCACTGGTTGATGTTGCTACCCAGCAAGCTCAGGCCAAAGAGGAGGCCGAGGTTCCACTTTGAGCCCCCTAAAAATCTAGCAGGGGCACAAGCCTGTAATCCCAGCTACTCAGGCACTGAGACAGAAGGGTCATGAACTCATGGAGTCTGGGTAACAGAGACAGACCCTGTCTAAAAGAACCAGGCATTGCAGTGCACACCTATGATCCCAGCTATCTTGGTGAGCTGAAGGAAGAGGACTGCAACACAGTGAGACACTGTCGAATAAAAAGGAAAAACTGAAAGAAAAAGCACAAAATGTTTTATCAGCTACTGGACAGCAATAGTATCTGATAACCTACAATTATGACACCCAATTAGGACAGCTACCTTGAAACAAGTACCCAGACACCTGAAAGAAAAGGGTACATATACTAGTTCCACATCCCCAATCACTAGAAAAATCCATAATCAGGGCCAGCTGGTAGCATAGTGGTTAGGTGGCTGGATCCTACATGACCAACTGCATAGTTCAAGTTTCAGATCCACCAGGTACACATGTGTACATGCCCAAAATGCCGAAAAGCCGGAACAAAGAGAAGGGATTGTGGCTTGAACATTCCCCATGGTGGGGGGATGCTTTTCCCTCACTCTCATTCTCTGGCAAGCGCATGCATTGTTCAGCTGTTAATAGATACATATTTTTCCCCCTCAAAGCCAATATGTATTTTTAGTACCTTTACTCTATATTCGTTCTTTACATAATTATACTATTTTCTATTTTATTTGTTATTTTTAATTTGATCAAAAAGAGACAGAGACAAAGAAGCGAGAAAGTAACCCATTGGATCTGGTACTCAAACCACAGTCGGCCATGTAGGAGTCCAGTACCCCAACCACCATCCCACCTGCTGGCCCTCACAGTTAAGTCTTAAACATTCTTATGGTTAATAATCTCAAATAGTTTAAAGAGTTTTCTTTTCTTTACAGCAGTGGTTGTCAATATTTGGTAGTCAAGGCATTTTTAGTTGATACAACTGGCAAGGAAAGAGTATGGGAAAGCAGGAGAATGGTTAACATCTAATAGTAGAGATCAGAAATACTAACATCCTACAATGCACAGGAGAGCCAATCACAATGAAGAATTAATTATCTGCCCAATATGTCACAAGTGCCAAGGTTAGGAAGCCATGGTCTACAGAAATCAAAGGCATTCTCCCAGAGACTACTACACAGCATAATGTAGATCAAGCAATACCAAATACATTAAACTTAGAAAATTTAAAATGACAATAGATACAAAAACCTATTTAAAGACTGAAGGAAAACTTGACATACAATAGTAATTTTCTGAAATAAATTTGTTTATGCTATAAATTTAAACAGTCACTAAAAGAATACTAGAAAATGCTACCAAAGGGCAGCTACCACATGGAGAAACTACAGGTATCTCACAGCATAAGAACAAGTATGTGCACTCATTTAAGGACATTTTCCTTCACTGAGCTTCAAATTTTTAAAATTTTGCATGTTGGGGACCAGCACATGGCTTAATGGTCATGCTGCTGGACTCCCACATAGTCGATCTTGGTTTGAGTCCTGGACCTGGGGAATAGAAACTCTCGCGGGCATATGCATGCCCAAAAATCCCAAAAGGAGAATGGAGGAGAAGGGACTGCACCAAGGCCATCCCCCCCAGGGGATGATTTCTTGATTTCTTGCTTTCTGTCTCTCTGTCTCGCTCTCTCTCTCCAGCGAGCCCACGCCCTACTGCAAAAATCTCTCTCTAAAAAATAATGTTAAAAAATTTTGCAAGCTGAAATGCAAGTAAATCTTTAAGCTAATTATGAGTTTAAAATAATAAAGTATGTTGTGTTTAAATCCTTTAACAAGTAATGTGAACCAGGCTCAATTATGTTTAAATAATTAAAGCATGCTTATCCTTGGTTAGTTATTACAGTACAGCATAAAGACAAGCACCCTTAGGTCCAAATCTCAAAGCTATATGTTTACAGGCCAATAATTTAACTCCTCTGATTCTAATTCTCTCATCTCAGAAACAAAATATAACTCAAAGACCTGTTCTTAAGAACTATCTATAAAGGGGATCAGCAGTTAGCAAAATGGCTATGTCGCTGGACTCCCACGTAGTCGACCGCGGTTCACATCCCACAAACTCACGCCAGGTGTGTGTGCATGTGTGCCCAAGATCCCGAGAGGAGAATGGAGGAGAAGGGATTGCGGCGTGGTCATCCCTCTGGGGGGTGATTTCTCGCTTTCTATCTCTCTGTCTCTGTCTGGCGAGCGCACGCTCCCTATAGCAAAAACCTCTCAAAAAAAAAAAAAGATCTATAAAGTATAAACGAATGGTACTGAGAGCCATACTACAAATAGCAGTTAGTTGCTAGAAGCAATAATTGGTAGTAATAATACAACCTATGAATAAAACAGAATATGGCTTTGTATCCTCACAATCAACAAGTCACCTATGTTAATTCAACTCATGACCATAAAATGTACTTTAAAGCAAGTGTCCATTTCCAGCAACTTTGAAGCAGAACTTAAAATTCATACTCATAATTCACATTAATATATCTGACAGATAAACAACATATTTCCAAACGGTCTTAAGGAAAAGAGGCCTAGCTGGTGCCTCACTTATTTTATTTGAGTAAATAACATTCATATGACTCAAAATTCAAGAGACATATACCCTGTGCTAGGCACCTGATTCCCCTACAAAGCAGCAACCAATTTCACCAACTTCTTGTGTTTTTTTTTTCACATGTGCAGGCAAAATATATTTATTTTCCCTCCTTTTAACACAGTGACCACCTCCATGCTATTCTGCTCTTTGCTTTTCACATTTCTCTTGAAGACTATCTTTTAAAAAATACACTTTTAAAAATGGCCACTTGTAACTTCTTATGATCAGACTTGAGCAAAGATCAGCTATCTTTACAAAGGCACTTAAAACAAAACAAAACAAGTCCTTGGGACCAGCAGATGGCATAACGGTTACTGCACTGGACTCCCACGTAGTCAACCATGGTTTGAGTCCTGGACTTGTCGGCTTACACTCACACTGGGCACATGTGCATGTGTGCCCAAGATCCTGAGAGGAGAATGGAGAAGGCACTGCGGCATGGTTCCCCCCCCAGGGGGTGATTTCTCACTTTCTGTCTGTCTTTCCGGCAAATACATGCGCCCTATAACGAAAACCTCTCCATAAAAAAACAATAACGTCCTTAAATCAACCAATATTTTAGAACAAACATGAACAGATGAAATAAGCTTTGTTAAACTGGAGATTCACATTAGGTGACATGATGAAATACTTGATGACTTGATTAGTCATCCAAAATACTACATTTACATCCTTAAAAGCAAACACCAGTCCTTCAAAGAACTGGTGATAATCATGATCCATTAATACAACTGGGTATACTAAAATATAAATGGAAAAAATACTGGTGAAAATAAAGCTCTTTACTGGTTATGTTCACTCCAAGGTTAAATGATCTCCTAAATGCTTTTTTGCAACTTACTTTTCTGGAAGAAGTTTCCTTCCAGATTTACAAAGGTACTGTTCAGAAAAAAATAACTGTCTACATTTCCTGTTTTCTTCTCCTGAAACACTATGACACACACTCAAAGCAAGGCTTCATCATCCCTTATGGATAAAGGGCATATTATTTTAACAATATGCAGTACAAGAGCAAGGTAAGTATTTCTGGTACCCTTCAACTTAAATACTAAGAATACTGTCGTGAAAAATCACCTCCTACAAAAGCAAAGAAACTGTATGAATTACCAGAGCAGTAACTTACCACTTTCAAGTAATAGAAAATAAAGCATCTACTAATTTTCAGGCTTGTAAACCATATTATAGAAGAAATGTTTCAGGCTGCTGATAACATGAGCTGCAATCTTTCATTAGGGATACTTCGACTAACCTGGAATACATTTTTCTCATTAAACAAAAAGTTAGAACTGCTATTTTACTGAATATCAATACAGATATTTATGACGATTTCTGCATTATACCATGAAAATACCAAGTCATCCTTCCACTCAGTTTTGGCAAATGAGCAAATACAGAGGTCAGAGTTCATACACATGCTCTGTGAAACACATCACTACTTATACACCACCATATTCAATAAGACGGCTAGTATCTGTCATTTCTGAATTTTCAGTAATTATTTTCTCTGCGTGTACTTCTAATTACATGATCACCATACTCAGTGGCGCAAATAAAGCTGAAGTGCTTTAGACTCATGCCAATTACTCATCACATGCCTAAAATGCTGAATTCCACAAACCATTACTGACATTATCAAAGTACCAATCACAATAGAGAAATAAACAGCAATGATATATTCACTAATGGTATGGGAATCGTGAAAAATAAGTGTAATTTTCAGTTTTGCTTTTTGTTCAATCTAGCAGGGAAAACCAGGTATTCTTGATTATTTTCGTGTGAAAAATGATATTAACACTTGTAGACTTTTAAGCCCATTACGAAAGCATTTGGAACAGGTAGATAAATGAGAACAGCACTGAAGTGTCTAACTCTGCAGGTCTCCAGCACCTAAGAGATCATTTTTTTAAGAAAACATCATCTGCCAGAACAGGCTACCCCTCGGGATAACCCTACTTATTTAATAAGGAGCTCTAACAATGGATGAATCTGGAGAAAGCCCCTGTTTGCAAGTGACTTCTTTTTCCAAAGTCCAAATCCAGTTACCTCGGAGGGACATCATAATGAAGCGTCCCAGCACACCCCGAGTCACAGAGGCATTGTCTTAGGACAGGCGGTCTGGTGCGGAACTTGTGCACAGGATTTTGGAAGTAAGCACCTCCTAGACTCCTTTCCCAGCTAAAAATACCCAGGTCCGGGAAAACACCGATCGGTTTGCCCGAACCCAGGGAGAAAGCTCGAGATGCCCATAAAGCGGCCTGGGCAGGGGGCGGGGGTCCTGGGAAGGAGGCCGCGATCCAGGGCAACGATGGTCGCTCTCAGGTCCGAGTGTCTCCCCTCCACCCCAGGATGTCCCCCCGGTCCCCACGTCCAGCCAGAGGGGGCAGCTCCTCTCCCCTTCCGTCCACGCCGCAGGGCTCGCCTCGCTCCGACCCGGGAAAGCGCGGGGAAGGCCCGACCCGCAGTCACCCAGAATCCCCCGGATCCGGTTACAGCGCTCCCCTTCCCCCACCCGCGCCCCGGGGCCCCGAGCTCCGCCTGCTCCCG
>NW_006206760.1:1724957-1733521 GCF_000334495.1 Tupaia belangeri chinensis
CGTGGCCTGCCCCGCTCCGGCTTCGCTGCCGGCTCTGCGCCTGCTCGGCCCTGGGCGCAACGCGGCGTGCTCGGGACCCGGCCGACGCCTCTGGCTGTGGGATCGAACCCCGCCTGGGCGGTCGCGGCCTGAGCGCGGTGCTGACCCGGCTGGATTGGAGCCCGCAGGCTCAGGGCGCCCCGTGGGCTGCTACTGCCGAGCTCAGCCGGCCCGGCATCGTGGGCAATGCCCCGACAGCCTACGACTTTGTTCTGGAGCCGTTGCAGGACCACTGCTCCGCCAGTCCCGGGGGCGGCTCGGGAGTGCTAGCAGGCCATGGTCGGGGCCTCAGTGCAGGACAGACCTCCCAGGAGGCTGCGGCGGGCTCAAAAACGGCTGGGCTCCCACCGAGGGTCGCGTGGGTCCCCGCAGCTTAAACCCAGCTGGGCGCGTGTGCCTGCGCCCTCGGAGTCCCAGAGGAGCATGGAGGAGAGAGGATTGAGGCGAGGAGGCCGCCCCCTGGGGTGATTTCTCCCTTGCTGTCTCTGTCTCTGCCTCTTCCCCCTTCTCCCCAGCGGCTGGCCCTATAGCAAAACTCTCAACAACAAAACAGCGCATGGCCCTATAGCAAAACTCTCAACAACAACAAAAAAAATCAGGCGTTGATCTTTGACCTGTTTAATTAATTAATTGATACCTAGGTGTGAGGCTGAAACCTTGGTTTTCAAACTTGGGTGTGCATTAGAATCCCTGGAGAGCAGATGGTCAGGTTAAGGCACTGGGTCCTACATACAGAGCTTTGCGGTTCGAATCCCGCACCCAGCGGCTTGAGAATAACTCTGGGAGTGTGCGTGCGTGCACAAAAATCAGGAAAGAGGGGAGGGAGGCCTTCCCCCCAGGAAGATGATTTCTCACTTTCTTTCTCTCATCTCTCTGATGAGAAAGTGATTGCTAGGATCTACATTAAGAGGGTTTTAGTACTGAAAGGCACTTGGAATAGAACAGTTTGAAATAAGTAATGAAGGAGTTATTTAGAAGTTTATACTCTTGCGTGTCCTTCATTTAACCAGTTGGTAAAATACACTATTACAAAAACATCCCAAATACATAGTCTTAGCAAAAGTAGCTAAAATTGTGGCAGGAAAAATGAAACAACGGCCAGAGACAGTGGGGGCATGTGGCATGGTCTTGAATTTCTGCCCCAGAAACCAAGAGGGCATTGTTTAGACGCCTCCTCTCTCCTGCCAGCTGTCTCGGCCAGCTTTGGTTTCTTCACATGCAAAATAAGGAAGCTGGATCTGAAGATCTCTGTTGAATTGTAAAGCGTTAAGAATTCAGGAACCAGCTGATGGTGTAGTAGTTATGTCCCTGGACTCTCACATGACCCACCGCGATCCGAATCCCGGAAGGTGGCTTAAAATTTACACAGGGCACATGTGCATGCCATGCCCAAGATCCCAGGAGGAGAATGGAGAATGGGAGAGAAGGGACTGTGGCATGGCCATTCCCCCCTAGGGGGTGATTTCTCGCTGTCTCTCTGTCTCTGTCTCTCTGGCTAGCGCACAGGTCCTATAGCAAAAATCTCTCAGGAAAAAAGAAGAAACTTTAGAATTCAAAAGCATTGTCTCAAAACATTTCCCTAAGTGAGCTGACATAAATGATAAAAACACTTCTAGCAGAGCCCCCTAGTGGTCCTAAGAGGCATCGACTATACACATAGGTCATGATTTAATGAATTATTCATAAAATGTAAGTCATGCACTGCTATGTGAATTTGTGCCAGTACATTTTAAATGTCCAGCGATATAGCCATTATGCCAACTGCTCGTCCCCCCAGGAACTTCTATATGGTCTTACCACCTGTTCTGTAAATCTAAGATAATTCTAAAAGAAAAGATTTACTTTTTTTTTTTTCTTTTTTTTTTTTTTTTTGCCACAGGGCGCATGCACTTGCTGGAGAGAGAGACATCACTCACTGGGAAGATGGCCGCAGTACAATCCCTCCTTCTCTACTCTCCTAGGATTGGAGGCATGCACGCACACACACCCAGCACGAGTTTCAAGGCACCAGGTCTAGGACTTGAACCGAGGTCAGCCATGTAGAGGAGTCCAGCACCTTAACCACTATACCACCTGCTGGCTCCATACTTCTTTCTTTCTTTTTTTTTCTTTGTTTTGCTATAGTGTGTAGGCTGGGGGACAGAGACAGACAGAGACAAAAGGAAAGTGAGAAATCACTCCTGCAGGGGAGATGGCCATGCCACAATCCTTTCTTATCCATTCTTCTCTTGGGATTTTACACACACACACACACACGCCTTGTGTGTTTATCGAAGCCACTGGATTCGGGACTTGAACTGTGCAGCTAACCATGTGGAATCAAGCCGCCTAAACCTGTGCACCACAGGTTTACTTTCTAGGGGCCAGCCAGTGGTGTGGTGGTTAAGATCACTGTACTTCGACATGGCCAACTGTAGTTCGAGTCCCAGACCCAGTGGCTTGCTTTCTCACTTTCTCTCTCTCTCTGGTATCGAAGCCACTGGATTCGGGACTTGAACTGTGCAGCTAACCATGTGGAATCAAGCCGCCTAAACCTGTGCACCACAGGTTTACTTTCTAGGGGCCAGCCAGTGGTGTGGTGGTTAAGATCACTGTACTTCGACATGGCCAACTGTAGTTCGAGTCCCAGACCCAGTGGCTTGCTTTCTCACTTTCTCTCTCTCTCTGGTCAAATTGAAAAAGAAAATAATACTAATAAATAAAATTAAGAAATTCTTTTTTTAAAAAAAGAAAAGAACCTATGTGCTTTGGGAGAAACAAAGTGAGAGAGACTATTCACAGCGATCCTATTCTATTCAAAATAAATGTTTAAGGGACCAGCAGGTAGCAAAGTAATTAAGGTACTGAACTCCCAAATGCCCAACCATAGTTCGAGTCCTGGACCTAGCAGTTTTCTTTCTTGCCTCCCCCCCAACCCCCTGCCATTGCTCTGTGGTCAAAATAAAGAAATAATACTGATGAATAAAAATAATTATTTTCTCTTTTAAAGGATTATGTTCTTCAACCTTATGTATATTCATTTGACCAGAGAGGGACAGAGTGAGAGAGAAAGAAAGAGAGGGAAAGGAAGAGAGTCAGCTGCCAGGTCCAAGATTCGAACCATGGTTGGCCATGTGGGAGTCTAGTGCCCTTAACAACCAAGTCACCTGCCAGCCCCCCAAAATAATTCTTTAATAAAAAAAAAAAAAGTTAAAAAAAATTTTAGAAATGAGTTTCCAAGGGAGAGCAGCAGGTGGCATGGTGGTTAAGGCACCAGACTCCACATCACCAGCAGCAGTTCAAGTCCCGGACCTGGTGGCTTGTTTTCCGACTGTCCCTATCTCTCACCATCATGCTGTCTCTCTGGTGAGCACACATGCCCTGAAGAAAATTTTCAAATATGATAATAATAAATAATGATTTAACAGATTATTTAACTTTATTTATTTTAATTTGACCAGAGAGGGACAGAGTAAGAGAGACACAGAGAAAGTGAGAAAGCAAGCCACCAGGTCTGGGACTCGAACCACAGTCGGCCATGTGGGAGTCCAGCGTTCCTAACCACCGCACCATCTGCTAGCCCCGAATTTCCATATATTTTTTTATTAAGCCAAAAGGTATTTGCTGGCCAGCAGGTGGCGTGGTGGTTAAGGCACTGGATCTTACATGGTCAACTCCGTGGTTCTAGTCCAGGACCCAAAGGCTGGAAATACCTGGCATGCCCGAAATCCTACAGGGGAGTGGAAGAGAAGGGGTTGCAGCATGGCCATTGTAGAGTTGATTTCTCATTTTTCCTCTTTCTGCATCTCTCTCCAGCAGGTGCAAAAAATAGGGCAAAAAATAAAAATCTACTATAAAAGAGATATTTGCGTCTTCTTTTTCTTTCTTGGAATTGTTGTCAAGAAGTCCTTTTCAATGTCAGTGGTTACATTCTACACTGAGTTGCCTCATTTGTGTCGTTTCAAATCTCTAAAGAGGTGACTCAGATGTGCCTTAGGAGGTACATCCTAGAATTACGGCATGACAAAATTGGTGCTTTTTAGCTTTTCATCTCTTCTCTACTCTTCCTATGTTCTTTCATGGGGCCGGATTTTCCGTGCAGTTCAATAAACTGTCCCAGAACAGCCACCACACGCTAGTCCCCGACCTTTGTATGGGATTGCAGCCATGAGTCAGTTTCTTCCTTTCAGGTGCTCATCGCCTGGGTGGGGAGAGAGCCACGTCAATTGGTGATGTAACCGTGTGTCTGTGCGAGGGAGTGGGGCCGTGTGAAAGAGGTTCTCGCTAGGAGCTTTCGGAGGGTCACCGAGCACAGGTGAGAGTTACACCGTGAATCACCAGGTTTGAAAGGATGAATAGGCATGCGGCAAGAAGTCAAGACAGGGGGGAACTCACAGGCAGCAGGAACCCTGCGTACAAGAGCCTGAGGCGTGTGAGAAACGAACAGGTGAACAGTGCTCGGTTGCATAAGGCAGAGTGTGGGGCCAGATGTAAAGGAGTTTAAACTGTACCCTGGCTGCAGAGGGTTTGGGGGGGAAATGACC
This sequence comes from Tupaia belangeri chinensis, assembly GCF_000334495.1. Classification (NCBI taxonomy): domain Eukaryota; kingdom Metazoa; phylum Chordata; class Mammalia; order Scandentia; family Tupaiidae; genus Tupaia; species Tupaia belangeri. The sequence continues at coordinate 1,729,520 of NW_006206760.1, forward strand.
TGGTCAGGGAACAGTCTTAGGAAGATCACCCTATGAGGGTTGGGGCAGCAGATGGAGTAGCTGTTATGTCACTGGACTCCCACATGGTCGACCATGGTTTGAGTCCCAGACCCGATGTCTTCAAACTCATGCCGGGCGCATGTGTGTGTGCGTGCCCAAGAGCCCAGAAGGAGAAAGGAGGAGAAAGGATGGCGGAGTGGCCAATCCCCAATGAGGGAGGGGTGATTTCTCACTTTCCTTCTCCCTGTCTTTCTCTCTCTCTCTCCAGTGAGCGCATGTGCTCTAAGGGAAAAATCTCTGGGAAAGAAAAAAAAAGAAAGATCACCCTATAGACCAACAGGTGACGTGACGGTTAAGATGCTGGACTCCCATGTGGCCAACCAGAGTTCAAGTCCTGGACCTGACAGCAGCTTGCTTTCTCACTTTCCCTCTCTCTCTCTCTCTCTTCATCTCTCTCTGGTGAGCATATGCGCCCTATAGCAAATTAAAAAAAATAATAACAATAATACATAAAATTAAATAAATAATTCTTTAAAAGGAAGTAAGAGCACCCCAGTGGCCACTCATAGATTGATTTGTAGAGGCCTTGGCTCTAAGCGACATGACCAATTAAGAGGTTATCATGTTCGGGAACCAGCAGTTAGCGTAATGGCTATGTCGCTGGACTCCCACATAGTCGACCGTGGTTCACGTCCTGGACCCGGTGGCTTAAAACTCACGCCGGGCTTGTGTGCGTGCGTGCCCAAGATCCTGAGAGGAGAATGGAGGAGAAGGGATTATGGCATGACCATCCCCCCTGGGGGGTGATTTCTCACTTTCTGTCTCTATGTCTCTGTCTGTCTGGTGAGCGCACGCGCCCTATAGCAAAAACCTCTTCAAAAAAAAAAAAAGAAAAAAAGAGGTTATCATGTTCATGGAGGCTCTGGTCTAAGCACTTGCCTGAAAAAAAGAGAAGGTCAAAATTTGAACTGGCCAGGAGGTTACATTTACAGGGTGGCGATACACGGAGGATGGGAAAGGAAGCTGCTGAGTGGCCTGCGAGTTCATTTTCTGTGTCACATTCAGACAGCTGCTAACGCATTAGTTCCCAGTGCGTCTGCGAGAGTGTTTCCGGAAGAGGTTAGCGTTTCAATCAGCTCACTGAATAAAGAAGGCCTAGCCCCACCAATGTGAGCACACATCTTCCAATTCATTGAGGGCCCACATCGATTAAAAAGGCAGAGGGAAGGCAAATTTGCTCTCTCTTCTTCTCTCTCTCTCTCTTTTTTTTTTTTTTTTCCAGTTTTGTTATGGGGCGTGTGAGCTCATCAGAAAGAGAAAATGAGGGAACCAGCAGTTAGCGTAATGGCTATGTCGCTGGACTCCCACGTAGTCGACTGCGGTTTGCATCTCCGACCCAGTGGCTTAAACTCACGCCGGGCGCATGTGCGTGCGTGCCCAAGATCCCGAGAGGAGAATGGAGGAGAAGGGATTGCGGCGTGACCATCCCCACTGGGGGGTGATTTCTTGCTTTCTGTCTCTATGTCTCTCTCTGTCTGTCTGGCGAGCGCACGGATCCTATAGCGAAAACCTCTCCAAAAAAAAAAAAGAGAAAATGAGAAATCACCCCCAAGGGGCATGGTCATCTCTTCTGCCCCACTCTCCTCTTCTGACTTTGGGCCCACAAGCACACACACCCACGGTGATCTTCAAGCTGCTCGGTCCTAGATTCTGCTCACATGGTCGGTCATGTGGGATACAGTTGCTTTAACCACCACGCCACCTGCTGGCCCTACTCTCTCTCTCTCTCTCTCTCTCTATCTATCTCTCTCTCTTTTTTTTTTAAGACAGCAATACCATTTTCTTTTATTTGATTTTATTTATTGTTATTCTCTTAAATTATTTATTGATTTATTTATTTTAATTTGATAGAAAAGGGACACAGTGAGAGAGAGAGAGAAAGTGAGAAAACAAGCCACCAGGTCCGGGACTTGAACTGTGGTTGGCTATGTGGAAGTCTAGCCCCTTTAACCACCACGCCACCTGCCAGCCCCTATTTATTGTTATTCTTTAATTTGACCAGAGAGAGAAAGGAAGAATGCGAAAGCAATCTGCCAAGTCTAGGACTTGAACCTCAGTCAGCCACGTGGGAGTCCAGCTCCTTAGCCACCACGCCACCTGCCGGCCCCACCTGCTCTCTCCTCTTGAGCTGAGACATCACATTCTACTGTGCTCAGGCTTTGTAGTTCTTCATTCTTGGGCTTTGGACTCCAGGGTTTTTGAACCTATCATCTATCTACCTATTTATCATATCTCTATCTATCTATCATCTTTTTCCTTGCTTGTTGCATTCAATACCTCCAACATAATTTTTTGTTCATTCATTTTATTTTAATTTCACCGGAGAGAGAGAGAGAGAGAGAAAGCAAACCATCAGGTCCAGGACTCGAACCGTGGTCAGCCATGTGAGAGAGTCCAGTGCCTGAACCACTACGCCACGCCACCTACTGGTCTCTCTAGATATCCCCGTTTTATTCCCAGCCTTATAGGGAAAACATTCACTATTTCACCTTTAAGTATGATACTTAGCTGTGGTTTTGTTGGTTGGTTGGTTGGTTTAGGTTTTTGCCAAAGAAAGAGAGAGAAACAGAGAGAGAGAGAGAGAGAAGTGAGAAATAATCACCCAGAGGGGACAGTCACTCCACAATCCCTTCTCTTCTATTCTTCTCTTGGGATTCTGGGGACACACACATAAGTGCCTGAGTTACTAGGTTTGGGACTCGAACTATGGTGGACAACGTGGAAGTCCAGCACCTTAACTACTATACAACCCCATGGTCCCATAATACACGTTTTATATGAACTTTTTAAAAATAGACCTGTTCTCGGGGCCAGCAGGTGGCAGGCACAGTGGATGAGGTGTTGGATTCTCACATGACCAACCATGGCTCAAGTTCTGGACCTGGCAGCTTAAAAATCACACCAGGTGCATGGACATGTTTGTGTGCCCAAAATCCTAAGAGAAGAGTGGAGGGGAAGGGATTGGGTCATGTCTCCCACTCCTGGGTATGGTTTTTCTCACTTTCCCTCCCTCTGTTTCTCTTTGTCTCTCTCTGGCAAGCACATGTGCCCTATAGCAAAAACCAAAGCAAAAACCTAAAAAAAAAAAGAAAAAGAAAAAAAAAAAAAAAAAAGACTTCTCTCATCCACCTGGAACCCCCACTGTGCATAGTTCATTCTACTGTGATGCCGAGCCCCAGAGGGTTCAGCCAGCTTAGAGGCCCCGGAGTCTCTTATCTGCTGTTTCCGCCTGGCCGGCTTCTGTGTTGTGCTCACATTCAAGTCCTGGGCACTGTGAGAGGGAACTTGCCCCAGCGAGGGCTGGCTGATCAGTCATAGGACTTGCTCATGAGGTCCATTTTTTTTTTTTTTTGAGAGGTTTTTGCTATAGGGCACAAGCACTCGCCAGACAGAGACAGAGAGACAGAAAGCTAGAAATCATTCCCCAGGGGGGATGGCCACGCCGCAATCCCTTCTCCTCCGTTCTCCTCTCAGGATCTTGGGCACACACGCACACACGTCCGGGGTGAGTTTTTAAGTCACCGAGTCTGGAACGCGAACTGTGGTTGACTACATGGGAGTCCAGCGACATAGCCATTACGCCAACTGCTGGTCCCAGCTCATGATGTCCTTTAATTTCAGGAATTGCCGTGGTGGGTTATTTATTTTGCATGACCTAAAACAGTGGCTGCATTGATTTAGTCCGTTTTACAGGCTAACCAACATCAATTATTCCGACATAGCCCAGGTATACGTCAAATACAGCAGAATTTCAAAGGTGGTTTTCTCTTTCTCTTAATTAGGGAATAGTAGGCTTCTTTCAGTTTTCTTATTTTAAACTTTTTAGTATTTGCCAATTTACTTTGAAGATACATTTTTCCCCTAAATTCAGAAAAAAAACCCTATGAGGTGTGTATGCATTATAACAAAATCTGGGCCTAGCAAAAAAAAAAAAAAAAAAAA
>NW_006206760.1:1733878-1741054 GCF_000334495.1 Tupaia belangeri chinensis
TTTATTTATTTATTTATTTATTTATTTATTTTTGACCAGAGAGAGAGAGAGAGAGAGAGAGAGAGAGAGAGCGAGTGAGCGAGCCACCAGGCCCAGGTTTTGAACCATGGCCAGCCATGTGAAAGTCCAGTGATGTAACTGCTATGCCATCTGCTGGTCCTGGGCATACATTTTTTTAAAGAGATATTTTTGCTATAGGGCACATGCACTCTCTGTTGAGACAGAGACAGAAAGTCCGAAAGCAAGAAATCATGCCCTGGGGATTGGTTATGCCGCAATCCCTTCTCGTCCATTCTTCTCTTGGGGTTGTGAGCAGGTACATACACATGCCTGGTGTGAGTTTCAAGCCACCAGGGCTGGGACTCGAACTATGGTCACCCATGTGGGAGTCCAGCAATATAACATTACACCATGGGCTGGACCTGGAATACTTTTTATTTTAAAACAGAATTATTTATTTAATTTTATTTACTTATTTGTTATTCTTCAGTTTGATGAGAGAGAGAGAAAGCAAGCTGCCAGGCTGAGACTTGAACCGTGGTCGGCCATGTGGGAGTCCAGCACCCCAACCACTATGCCAGCTGGCAGCCCCCCTGGAATAAATTTTTCTAACTCTGTCATATATTTGGCCTAAATATTGTCATCAACTCACTATTAAATACATGTTTTATGAGTCTGCCTTTTTATTTCTGAAATAGGGACAAAAACAGTATGCATGGGGCCAGCAGATAGTATAGTGGTTAAAGCACTGGACTCCCACATGGACAGCTACAGTTCAAGTCTCGGACCTGACAGCTTACTTTCTCACTTTCCCTTTCTCTGTCTCTCTGTGGTGAACACATATGTCTTTTAGCAAAATGAAAAAAATATATATACATATATATATCTACACATATGTATATATACATACATACATACATTAAATAAATGATTTATCTTTATAAAAATCATGCATATATTTAATAACTATGGTAGGAGAACTACAAACAGTATAAAACGTGTTTTCTTGCCCTAAAAACATTTATTTGACTTTTCTGATGACGCAAAATGGTGCAAATACAAAACGCTGATTTCAAACACTAGGAGGCACTATTTCTCTACAGAGGCAGAAATAAAAAACAAGTTTCCTGTGTCTTTTTTTTTTTTGAGAGATTTTCACTGTAGGGCACGTGCGCTCGCCAGACAGACAGAGAGAGACATAGAGACAGAAAGCGAGAAATCACCCCCCAGGGGGGATGGTCACGCCGCAATCCCTTCTCCTCCATTCTCCTCTTGGGATCTTGGGCACGCACGCACACATGCCCGGCGTGAGTTTTAAGCCACCGGGTCCGGGACACGAACCGCGGTCGACTACGTGGGAGTCCAGCGACATAGCCATTACGCTAACTGCTGGTTCCCAAGTTTCCTGTGTCTTAAAGTTCTCCTCCTCTTGTCCAATTTCTATTCAAGACACAGGACACGAAGTGCAGTATGACATGTTTAAAAATAGGCATTTCTCCAATGCACTAGGCAGCGTAAAGAAAAATGGAAAGGAGTTTTGGTAAGATAAGGGACATATTGAAAAAACCCTATATCCAATAAAAAGAAGACAGAAACAAAAAAAGCTGCTGAAAGAGATAAAGGGGAAAAGGCAGAATAAGAAGAATATGAGGTCAAAGCAAATTTCTTTCTTTCTTTTTTTTTTTTTTTGAGAGGTTTTTGCTATAGGGCATGTGCGCTCACCAGAAAGAGAGACAGAAAGTGAGAAATCACCCCCCAGGGGGGTGGCCGCACCACAATCCCTTCTCCTCCATTCTCCTCTCAGGATCTTGGGCACGCACACACATGCGCCTGGCGTGAGTCTTAAGCCACCCGGTCCGGGACGCGAACTGCGGTCGACTACGTGGGAGTCCAGTGACATAGCCATTATGCCAACTGCTGGTCCCAAAGCAAATTTCTTTTTTACAACATAATCTATGAGACCTGTTTTTCACGGCACAGCCCCTTGCCGTGGTATATGGAAAAGAAGCGAATTTGTAATTAATCCATGGTTTTCAGGTCTGCATTGGCTCAAGTTTCCAGTCTTCTCACCAATCCTACTTTTCTCAACCTTGCATGACAGAGAGGAGGCTGGGAGTGCATCAGGGTCCACATGGAGAGACGAGGAGGAGGGTTTGGTGTCCCCGTGGAAATATGCAAGGCTGCTTTGACAGTACTGGCTGCCGGGACCGACAGAAGACAAACTGTCCGACGTGTTCCTCCCTAAGTAATTGTGTCTGAATATCTACCTGGGTGAGGTTTATAAAGGAGCTGCAGGGATTCTGGTTTTTTTGTTTTTTTTTTAAAGAGATTTTTGCTATAGGGCACACACGCTCACCAAAGAGATAGAGACAGAACGCAAGAAATCACTGCCAGGGAGATGGCCACACTACCATCCCTTCACCTCCATTCTCCTCTCCAGATTTTGGGCACGCTCACACGCGCACCTGAAGTGAGTTTCAAATCTCTGGGTCCGGGACTCAAACCACGGTCAACCAAGTGGGAGCCAAGCACCTTAACCACTATGCCATTTACTGACCCTTGCACTTTATAATTTTTTTAAAGAGATTTTTGCCATAGGACACTGCCACTGGAGAGACAGAGACTGAGAGATAGAAAGTGAGAAATGACACTATGGGGGAATGGCTATGCCACAGTCCCTTCTCCTCCATCCTCCTCTTGGACCTCTGGGCATACACACACACATCTTGTGGGGGTTTTTTGTTTTTTGTTTTTTTTTTTGCTATAGGGTGCATGTGCTCTCCAGAAAGACAGAGAGAGACAGAGAGACAGAAAGCAAGAAGTCAGCCTCCAAGGGGGGATGGCCACGCCACAATCCCTTCTCCATTCTCCTCTCGGGATCTTGGGCACGCACGCACACGCATCCGGCATGAGTTTAAGCCACCAGGTCCGGGACTCAAACCGCAGTCGACTACATGGGAGTCCAACGACACAGCCATTACACCAGCTGCTGGTCTGTTTGCTGCAGTTCTTTATCCTTTGATTCTCCATCCCATCAGGATCCCAGGTGCACATGCGTGTGTATGCCTGCCTGCCTTGCTGCCACCACAGGACTACAACCCTGGTGGGTCACGTGGGTTCCAGCCTCCTTTGTGCAGAGCTTAAGTGCCAGTCTGAGGAGGTGGCTGATGAAGTCAGCACTTTTTTTTTTTTTTTTTTTTGTAGAGACTTTTGGCTTAGGGTATGTTCTCTCACTGGAGAAAGAGAGACACAGAGAGTGAAAGGGAAAGTGAGAAATCACCCTCCAGGGAGGATGGCCACGCCTATTCTCTTCCATTCGCCTAATGGGATCTTGGGCACACACGCACATGCACCCAGCATGATTTTCAAGCCATGGGTCTGGGACTTGAACCTCACTCAGTCATGCTGGAGTCCAGCTATATAAGCACTACACCATCTGCTGGCCCCTAAAATCATCACTTTTATTTATTTTTTTTTTTGAGAGGTTTTCGCTATAGGGCGCGTGGGCTCTCCAGAAAGACAGAGAGAGACAGAGAGACAGAAAGCGAGAAATCACCCCCCAGGGGGGATGGTCACGCTGCAATCCCTTCTCCTCCATTCTCCTCTCGGGATCTTGGGCATGCACGCACACACGCCCGGCGTGAGTTTAAGCCACCGGGTCCGGGACTTGGACCACAGTCGACTACGTGGGAGTCCAGCGACATAGCCATTACGCTAACTGCTGGTCCCAACACTGAAGTTTTAGGAGACAGTGGTTAATAACTCTGGCTCTGAAGGCAGAAGACGGGAGTGACCCTCCGTTGCTCAGTTTCCTTGGCTGAAAAAGGACATAATGATGTCATCTCCAGAATGACTGGGAGAATTACGTACGAGAGCTAACACAGTACAAGTCCTGGCTCATTGAAAACCCTCAAGTCCAGCTGACTGATGGCCACTCGGGGTCACCATGGCCCGTCCCCGGTGATCAATCTACTCCTCTGGCGAGTAATTGGTGGACGGAGTCATCCATCCTTGGAGGGCAGTCACTGCTCATGTGGTTTCCAGTATTTGGGCGGAGAATTATTTATCGAAGCCAGGGACTCTGTGCCCTGCTTCGACGTCATGTTTATTCAGTCACTAAACAAGCTCAGTGCCTGTCTTTGGCCTCACATTAGTCAGCAGTTCTATGATCTCACCGTTCAAAAAGAGATCTGGTATGAAATTATGTTACTAAGCAGGGTCAGTCTTCCAGGAAGAAGAGCAAGCCTCCACCCAGATAGGTCATTCTGTCCAGAAAATGTTGTCCTAGATGTTGTCCTCGGTTTCATACAAATACCTTGATTTCGGTAATGTCAGGGTGAAGCGTCTTCGCTTTCACATTATGCTTTGAAAATAAGTTAAAATCTCTCTCTTTTAAATTTCTTTAAAGAATTCTATGTTCAACTTAATTATGTATGTATTTGTTTATTTGTAAAGTTTGGAGAGGTTTTTGCTATAGGACGCATGCACTAGCCAGAAAGACAGAGAGAGAGACAGAGAGACAGAAAGTGAGAAATCACTCCCCAGGGGAGATGACCAAATGCAATCCCTTCTCTCCTCCATTCTCCTCTCAGGATCTTGGGTATGCACACACACACACACACACACACACACGCCTGGTGTGAGTTTAAGCCACTGGGTCCGGCACTTGAAATGTCGTCAATTATGTAGGAGTCAAGTGATATAACCATTACACCATCTGCTGGTTCCAGTTCAACTTTATTTATTATTATTATTATTGTTATTATTTTTTAAATTTTGACCAGAGGTTGAGAGAGAGGGAAAGTGAGAAAGCAAGCCGCCAGGTCTGGGACTTGAACTGTGGTCAATCATGAGGGAGTCCAGCTCCCTTAACCAGCATGCCACCTGCCGGTCCCAAGATGATGGATATTAACTACTATGGTTTGATCATTACATAGTGTATTCCTGTACTAAAAAATCACATTTTAATCATGGTTAGTAAAAACTTATTTTTTTAAAGAACTATTTTATTTAACTTTATTTATTTATTTTAATTTGCTCAGAGAGAGACAGGGTGAGAGAGAACGTTAGAAAGCAAGCTGCCAGGTCTGGAACTTGAACTGCAGTTGGCCATGCAGGAGTCCAGAGCCCTTAACCGCCATGTCTCCTGCCAGCCCCAATAAAAAAATATTTTTTTAAAAAAGACTATCAGGCCAGCAGTGGAATGGTGGTGAAGGCAGATAGATTCCACGTGGCTGACTATATGGTTTGGGTCCAGATCTGGTGGCTTGAGAAACGTGCTGGGGTGGGGCCAGCAGGTGGCGTAGCAGTTACACTCCTGGACTCCCAGATATTGACCATAGTTCAAGTCCTGGACCTGGGCGCTTGAAAAATCAGGCAGATCATGTGTGTGTGCATGCTCAGCATTCCAGGAGGAGAACGGAGGAGAAGGGACTGTGGCATGGCCATCCTCTTGGGGGGCATGATTTCCCACTTTTCCTCTCACTGTCTCTGTCTCTCTGTCTCTCTGGCACATACCCTATGGTAAAAACCTCTAACAAACCCCCAAACACGCTGGGCACATGGGCATGCATGCCATAAATCCCAACAGGAGTGTGAGAGGCTGCGCACCTGCAAATATCGCGGATTTCTCAGAGAGCAAACAATTACACAATGCCAAAAGCCATGATTGGCTCCCTTCAAAAACCTCACCTTCAAGACCATACTCTGATTGGCCACTTCTGTAAAGGCCACAATTGGTTCCCCTCAAAAAACCTCACCTTCAAAACCATACTCTGATTGGTCACTTCCCATAGCAAATCGGTGAGCTTAGAATTCCTCAGATTTGCATAAACGGCACCTCATGATTGGTCCACAAAAGCAACCAATCATAACCCACCTTTTTATAATCCTTCATTCAACCAATCACTGCCCACCAACATGTATATAACCATGATCTGATCCCTGGCTGACAGTTGCCAGACAACCCTGAAGACCATGAAGAGTTGTAACACCGCGTTGTCTCCGGACGACCCTGAAGAGCTGTGACACCGTGTCGTCTCTGTGCTGCCCACAATAAACGGACGACCCTGAAGAGCTCTAAAACTGCGTCGTCTCCGTGTTGTAATACTGCACCATTTGTCCCCGTCTCTCACTCCTTCCCTCAGGAAACCTGTTCGACTGTCCCCCAGGTCAGGACACAGGAGGAAAAATGGGTTGGAAAAAGTGAGGGGTGTGACCGTGCCCCACAGTGGGGACTTTCTCACTGTCTCTCTCCCTCTGTCTATGGCAAGAACATACACACTCTGGTAAAAACTTAAAGGGGGGAGAGTACAGCAGGTGGTGTGGTGGTTGGGGCACTGGAACCCATGTGGCCAACTATGCAGTTCAAATCCTGGATCTGGAGGCTTGGAAAACATCCTGGGCACATGTGTGTGCCCAAAACCCTTGGGAGAGAATAGAGGAGAAGGGATTGCAGCACGGCCATCCTTCCGGGGGCTGATTTGTCACTTTCCCTCTCTCTCTCTGTCTCTCATACAGGATGCGCAGTATGGCAAAAATCTGAAGGAAAGAAGAATATTCGTAGGACCCCAAATAACCCTTTACAAATCTACAGTTTCTCACAGATAAAAGATGCATCATGGAGGCCCGGCAGGCAGTGTGGTGGTTAAGGGTGCTGGACTCCTACATGGCTGACTGCTGTTTGACTCCCAGACCTGGCAGCTTGCTTTCTCAGTTTTCCTGTTCCTCTTGCCCTCACTCTGTCCCTCTAAAAAGATAAATAAAGTTAAATAAGGGACCAGCAGTTAGCGTAATAGTGTGTGTGTGTGCATGCCCAAGATCCCGAGAGGAGAATGGAGGAGAAGGGATTGCAGCATGGCCATCCCCCCTGGGCGGTGATTTCTCGCTTTCTATCTCTTTGTCTGTCTCTGTCTTTCAAGCGAGCACACGCGCCCTATAGCAAAAAACCTCTCCAAAAAAAGAAGAAAAAAATTTGAAATCGATGTGGAACAAACTGTCTTTCTGTTAAGCCTCGGTCCACTTCTTAGTCTCATACTAGATATGTTTTTTTTAAATAGTTATTTATTTAATTTATTTATTCATTTATTTGTTAATTTGACCAGAGAGAGACAGAGGTTGAGAATGAGAGAGAGAGGAAGTGAGAAAGCAAGCCACCAGATTCAGGACTCAAACCCT
>NW_006206760.1:1741099-1749966 GCF_000334495.1 Tupaia belangeri chinensis
TAACCCCCACGCCCCCTTTTGGTCCCATTTTTTTTTTTTTTACATTCCCCAGAGATTCATTCTCTCGGCTATAGCTTCCTCTTTTTTTTTTTTTTTCAAATTTGGCCCGAGGGCACATATGCTTGCTGCATGGGGGGGAAAGGAAGTGAGAAAGCATCCCCCTCCTGTGGAATGGTCACAATGCAACCCTTCTCTATTTCCCCTTCCGGGATGGCGAGCACGCATGCATGTATGCCTGTGTTTCTCAAGTCCCCAGGGTCCAGGACTAGGGCTGCAAGGTCGGCTATGTGGGACCCAGCTGTCTTTTTTTAAAAAAGAATTCTTTTATTTAACTTTATTTATTTTAATTTCACCAGAGAGGGACAGAGTGAGAGAGAGAGAGAGAGAGGAAGTGAGAAAGCAAGTCGCCAGGTCTGGGACTTGAACCATGGTTGGCCATGCAGGAGTCCAGTACTCTTGACCACACCACCAACTGACCCTGGGACCCAGTTGTCTTAACCACCATGGGGCTGTCCATAGTTTTCTCTTTAAAGGCATTCCTACAGGTATTCCATGGGAAAGGAAATGAAAGTAAGTCTTCTGGAAATGTTTCAGACCTGGGTGGTGGTTAAATAGGCTTATATATGTAAAAATTCAAACTGTGTATGCGTGACTTTTTTTTTTTTGAGAGGTTTTTGCTATAGGGCACATGTGCTCACCAGAAAGACAGAGAGAGACAGAGAGACAGAAAGCGAGAAATCCCCCGGGGGGGATGGCCACGCCGCAATCTCTTCTCCTCCATTCTCCTCTCAGGATCTTCAAGCATGCACGCACATGCGCCCAGCGTGAGTTTAAGTCCCGGGTCTGGGACTCGAATTGTGATTGACTGCATGGGACTCCAGCGACATAACCATTACGCTAACTGCTGGTCCTATCCACTCGTGATTTTTAATACAGATTCCTGGTGTCCTGGCACCAGTACTCCACACAATGATTTGCTCATAGAAGGTCCTCGGATTAACTGGATGGTGAGTTCTGTGACAGAAAGATTCGTCCATAAATGCTTAACAGGTGTTTGCTATTGTTGACTAATGACAACTGTCTGTAGACTGTGAACCTTCTTCATGGTCCAAAAAACATTTTACCTAGAAGTCAGATATAGAATCATTAACTAAAACTCCATTCATTCCAAAGGAACGTTCGCTTTTGTCCTGAAGGTTTTTTTGTTTGTTTTTAGTTTTGCTATAGGGTACATGTACTCACCAGAGAGTGACGGAGAGAAAGTAAGAAATCAACCCATGGGGGGATGGCCACACCCCAGGCCCTTCCCCTCCATTCTCCTTTTAGGGTTTTTGCAGGCACGCACGCACACATGCCAACATGATTCTCAAGCCCCTATTTACCTCTCTTTTTAAGACCTTTGCTCTGGGACCAGCAGTTGAAAATGATGCCAGATGGGTATGTGTGTATGTTCAAAATTCTGACAGAATGGAGAAATGAAGGGATTGAAGCATGACCATGCCCCATCGGGGGTGCTCTCTTCCTTCCCCTCTGTCTCTCTCTCTCTCTGTTTCTGGCAACCTCATGTGCTCTTTGGCAATTAAAAAAAAATAGTTTAAAACAAACCTCAAAAATAGATGAACAGCTTTATTGTGAATTTTGACTGCCTTATTAACTTTTATAAAATCACAGAAGCATTGTTGAACAAAACTGATTCCAAATATATTGAGTTTAAACATAAACAATAAGGGACCAGCAGGCGGCATAATGAATCCATTGCTGGACTCCCACATAGTTGACCGTGGTTGGAGTTCCAGACCTAGTGGCTTAAAACTCATGCTGGGTGCACGTGTGTGTACCCAAAATCCTGAGAGGAGAATGGAAGGGAAAAGATTGCAGCTTGGCCATTCCCTGGGGTGGGAGGTGTGTGTGATTTCTCGCTTTCTGATGAGCACACGTGCCCTACAGCAAGAACCTCAAAAAACAAATAAAAATAAAAATAAATATATAAACAATAAGCTTAGTTAATGAATAAAAGAATTAAGCCATATCATATTGGGATTTCATCTTCCTGATCTTTTATATACTTGCTATTTATTTTATTTATTTATTTTTTTGAGATGTTTTTCCTATAGGGTGCGTGCGCTCACCAGAAAGACAGAGAGAGACAGAGAGACAGAAAGCAAGAAATCACCCCCCAGGGGGGATGGCCACACAGCAGTCCCTTCTCCTCCCTTCTCCTCTTGGGATCTTGGACACACATGCACACACGCCCGACATGAGTTTAAGCCATTGGTTCCGGGACTCAAACCACAGTCAACTACATGGGAGTTAGCGACATAGCCATTACACTAACTGCTGGTCCTTACTTTCTGTTAATTAAAAAAATCTTCATGTTTAAAAAACAAATGAAACTGGATTGTATACTAAGTTAAAAATAGAAATAAGAAATTTAAATTAGAATTATGTGTTTATTCATTTAATTAATTTGTTAAAGTTTTCGCCATAAGGAGTGTGCACTTGCCAGAGAGAGAAAAAGGGAGACAGTGAGAAATCACTCTTTATAGGGGAAGGCCAGGCTGCAATCCCTTCTCCCCCATTCTCCTCTCGGGATCTTGGGCATGCACGCACACGCGCCCGGTATGAGTTTTAAGCCATCGGGTCTGGGACGCGAACAGCGGTCGACTACATGGGAATCCAGTGACATAGCCATTACGCTAACTGCTGGTTCCCAGTTCAGTCATTTCTAAGCGCACTTTATTTAATGGTCCCCATGGCTCCGGGCCAGGGTCTGATGGATGGGTAGTTACATTGCTAAGGAACATCTAGACAGACCGTTTTCAAGCTAGTTAGCAAAGACAGTACGACTGTTAATCACTCCGTTTACTCTGGGCGAAAGGATGAAGCAAGTTTAACGGAAAGTTCAAAGACGGCCAAGCTTCTGCTTCACCTTCATGACTGGGAGAGAGAAACAGCACCCCCAGAAGGGTCTTGACAGTGCAATTCCTCCCCAGAAAGCCCCAGACCCCAGATCACGTCCACACAGGTGCCCACTACAGTCCGGGAGGCCGAATGCAAGCCCTAAACTTTCCCATGCGGGTCAACCTCACCGGCTGTCATGTTTCACCACGGCACCATCTGACCCTGGACGGAATGTTTAATGACGATCTCATCATCTCTCATGCTTGCCTCAAATATGTTTCCTACTTCCTGTTTCCTTATTCTTTTTTTCTTTTTTTTAATTCTATACCAAGAAGACTATCCTTGATTTAGTAGGTATTTGTTGGCTACTGGCTGTGTGTCGAGCACTGGGGTACAAGTTTGAAAGTCATCTGGCTTCTGAAGAATGTACAGATCCAAGCATATAATAAATAGTTCTCAAGGCCAGCAGGTGGCGTAGTGGTGAAGGCACTTGACTCCCTCATAACCAACCACAGTTTGAGTCTCAGACCCAGTGGCTTGAAAATCACAACAGTGGTGTGTGTGCCCAAAGCCCCCAGACACGGTTCGTGTCCCGGACCCGGTGGCTTAAAACTCACGCTGTGCGCGTGTGCGTGCGTGCCCAAGATCCCGAGAGGAGAATGGAGGAGAAGGGGTTGCGGCGTGACCATCCCCACTGGGGAGTGATTTCTCGCTTTCTGTCTCTATGTCTCTCTCTGTCTGTCTGGCGAGCGCACATGCCCTACAGTGAAAATCTCTCCAAAAACAAAAAAAAAAGAAATGACTGAACTTCTGTAACTGCTTTCGCATGGGAGCCTGCTCCCTGTCCTCTACACTCCCTCCTCGGTTCCCATTGTAATCACCATGTCAACCCAGAATTGATTGTGATCTTTGCCTTTAGGACCACCCCTCTCCTATCACTGGGCGGGGGGATTCAGAGACATAAGTCTTTCCATTTGCTGCTAGCTTGATGAATACAGACTCCAATAATCTGGCTACATCTGGATGTCTTAGTATTTCTTGCTATAACAAAGGCGCTAAGGGACCAGCAGTTAGTGTAATGGCTATGTCGCTGGACTCCCATGTAGTCGACCGTGGTTTGCGTCTCGGACCTGGTGGCTTAAAACTCATGCCGGGGGCGTGTGCGTGTGTGCCCAAGATCCTGAGAGGAGAATGGAGGAGAAGGGATTGCAGCGTGACCATCCCCCCGGGGGGTGATTTCTTGCTTTCTGTCTCTGTCTCTCTCTCTCTGTCTGTCTGGCGAGCGCACGCGCCCTATAGCAAAAACCTCTTTAAAAAAAAAAAAAAAAAAGGCGCTAAGTAAACTTTAGAAAATATTACATACAGGGACCAGCAGGTGGTGTGGTGGTTAAAGTGCTGGACACTCCTACATGGCCAACCATGGTTCGAGTCCTGGACCTGGTGGATTGCTTTCTCGCTTTCTCTCTCTCTGTCTTTCTCTGGACAAATTAAAATAAATGAATGAATAAAATTAAATAAATATTAAAAAAATATTATGTGCAGGGACTAGCAGTTGGTGTAATGGCTATGTCGCTGGACTCCCATGTAGTCGACTGTGGTTAGAAAAAAAAATTTTTGGAGAGATTTTTGCTATAGGGGCGTGTGCTTGCCAGAAAGAGAGAGAGACAGAGAGATAGAAAGCGAGAAATCACCCCCAGGTGGGATGGCCACGCCACAATCCCTTCTCCTCCCTTCTCTTAGTATCTTGGACACACACCCACACGCTCCTGGTGTGAGTTTAAGCCACCGGCTCCAGGGTTCAAACCATGGTTCACTACATGGGAGTCCAGTGACATAGCCATTATGCCAACTGCTGGTCTCCGTACAAATTTCCAAGCTATGTAAACAAACATTTTTAAACTTCAAGGTAGCTCAGGCATGTTAGCACTTCACAAACTATTTTTTGGTTTTGGCCGTAGGGCATGTGTGCTTGCTAGAGAGAGACGGAAAGCAAGAAATCACCCCCCAGAGGGGCTGGCCATGCCACAATCCCTTCTCCTCCATTCTCCTCTCGGGATCCTGCGCGCACACACACACACTCCCTGCGTGAGTTTAAGCCACCAGGTCTGGGCCTTGAACCACAGCCGACTATATGGGAGTCCAGTGACATAGCCATTACGCCAACTGCTGGTCCCAGTTTTCATGAGATTTTAATTGTATGTTAGACAGGGATGTAGTCCCTCAAATGCTAGATTATGGTTGCGATAATATTGGAGTAATTCAGTCATATGGCTGGCAAGTTGGTGGTGGTTGTTAGTGTGGGCTTTTGTTCCTCTCCACATAGGCTTTGTTTTTTAAAATGAGATTACAAAGCTAGTTGTTTATTTTTAAGTCTGCTATAGGGCATGTGTGCTCACCAGACAGAGACACAGAAAGTGAGAGAAAGTGAGAAAGGAAGCCACGAGGCCCAGGACTTCAACTGCAGCAGTTGGCTATGTGGGAATCCAGTGCCTTAGCTGGCATGCCATCTGCTGGTCTCTAGTTTATTTTAAAAATAAATTATTTATTCATTTAATTTTTTGTTACTTTTAAAAAATTTGAGCAGAGAGAGAGAGACAGAGAGGGAAAGAAGGGGAAAGTGAGGAAGCAAGCTGCCAGGTCTGGCACTCGAATTGTGATTGACCATGTGGGAGTCCAGCACCTTAATACCATGCCACTTGCTGGCCCCTTAGTTTCATTTTTTAATATAATGATGCAAACACAAATGCTGACTTGACATAATTCACAAATAACTTTTTCTTTGACATATACAAATCAACAGATTGGTGAATCCAGAGAAATTGCTATAATCACCATGCGGCGTATAATGCAATCTTAGTGCAAAAGTTTACTCCGACTCATTTCTTCTTTTATTTTCTAACACATCTTCATCGGCTCGTTTGATGAGATAGCCACAGGAACACCGAGGTGCCCAAGGTCAGCACAACTGTCAGCCAGTCAGGGTTGTCATCTGGTGGCTCTTGCATGTAGAATCTCAACCATGCTGGAGAACCAATGGAGCCTGGCCTGGCCAGCAGCTGAGAGAAGGGGTGAAGCAAGGTGGAGGGCGCCATCTTGCCAGTCACATGGGCCTCTACATAGGGCTATTCAAATAGAGGGGCCCAGAGACTGGCTTATCCCAGAGCGAACAATCCAAGAAAAATCATGTGAAAAGCTGTAACAATGCCTTTATGACCCAGTCTCAGAGGTCATACATCTTTGGGGCCATACAGAGGACCAGCAGGTAGCATGGTGGTTAAAGGTGCTGGACTCCCACATGGCTGATTACAGTTCAAGTCCCAGACCTGGCAGCTTGCTTTCTCACTTTCTCTCTCCTCTCTCTCTCCCTCTCTCTGTGTGTCTTGCTATGGGCAAATCAAAAATAAAATGATAAACTATAGGAAATAATTCTTTAATAAGAAAAGTCACACACCTTCAGCTGTATGGTTTATTTTTTATTATTTATTTAATTTGATTTATTCATTCATTTATTTTAATTCAATGAAAGAAATAGATAGAGAGAAAGCAAGCCACCAGGTCCAGGACTTGAACCATGGTCAGCCACATGGGAGTGTCCAGTGCTTTAACCACCACGCCACCTGCTGGTCCCTTGTATGGTTTATTTTTGAGAGGCAGTGTGTCTTCAAAACGTGTTGTTTAGGCTGGCTTTGCACTCCAGTTCCTCCTGCTTTAGCCACCCGACTAGCTGGAGTTACAGGTGTAAACCACAGTGCTTGCTTTCCTTCAGCTGTAACCAAGGCCAAACACAGCCCTGTTTCAAAGGGCAGGGGGAGGGACCAGCAGTTAGTGTAATGGCTATGTCGTTGGACTCCCACATAGTCAACCGTGGTTCGAGTCCTGTACACAGTGGCTTGAAACTCACGCTGGACGTGCGCGCGCACGTGTGCGTGTGCCCACGATCCCGGGAGGAGAATGGAGGAGAAGGGATTGTGGCGTGGCCATCCCCCCTGGGGGTTGATTTCTCCCTGTCCGTCTGTCTGGCGAGCGCCCGTGCCCTATAGCAAAAACCTCTCCCAAAAAAAAAAAAAGAGGAGAAGAGAGAATCACTGGGGCCAACTGCGAGGCTAGCCACCAAAGGTCCTATTAGCCTTGACCAAGTACTGAAAATTTTGCAACAACCCGTACAGGTCTAGCTTTGTGCCAGATCTTTCTCTTGAAACACCAGTGTGTTCTCAAACAGACAGGAGTGCACCCAATCATAAAATATTCTATTTAGAATTCCACAAATTAAAGACTCTGCTACAGAGTCAGCTCATCAATTTCATCATGGCGCTCGATTCCACTTTCAAACTCTCTGAGTTTGTCTAGGTGGAATTCAAGATTACAGGTTAAGGGCCAAGAAGCTTCTTTGGAACCACACATAATCTATAAATTAACTAGGAAAAGCTTCCAGTTTTGCCAGAAACCCTACATTTTCTACAAACCATTATCTGTATTCAAAATCCACATCAATTAAAAAGCCCATGCAGATTATAATTTGCCAGTGGTGACTCAGCTTGTTGAGAGTTAATTAACCAAATAACTGAGGTAGAAGTTGGACTAGGTGAGGTCATCAAATCAGAATAAGAAACATATAAGTTTCTCACACCTACCTTGCACCATTCCTGCAGGATAGGCTAAGATGTACTTTTGTGAAGTCTTTGTTTGGAACTCACCCTTTTATTTTACCTCCAGTCCCATGTTAATTAAAGTTTGGCAATTCATCGACCTAAGAAAATGATAGTTTTAAGTTTTGCCGTGTCAGGAAATTTCCTGGGCCTCAAAGGTTCTGTGGGGAGACTGAGGCTAGAATGAGAAAGTAAGAAGTACCATGCTGGGCTAGAGGTGAGATTGTTAATCTCTAATAAATAGTACACTGATTCCAGCTCCTTTTTTTGGAGAGGTTTTTGCTATAGGGAGTGTGTGCTAGGGGGGACAGAGACAGATAGAAAATGAGAAATCACCCCCCCAGAGGGGGTGGGCACCTTGCAATCCCTTCTCCTCGTCTCTTTTCAGGATTTCAGGATTTTGGGTATGCACACACACACCTTCGGGTCTAGGATTTGAACTGCTGTCAACTACGTGGGAGTCCAGTGAGGTAGTAACCATTATGCCATCTGCTGGTCCCTACTTTTTCCAGCGCTTAAGATCTAGGCCATCGCGTGGGGCCAGCAGGTGGCATAGTGGTTAAGGGCACTGGACTCCCACATGGTCAACCACAGTTTGAGTCCCAGACCAGGCAGCTAGCTTTCTCTCTCTCTCTCTCTCTCTCTCTCTGTTCCTCTCTGGTCAAATTAAAATAAAATGAAAGAAACCAATGAAATAAAGTTAGAGTAAAAAATAATTCTTTTAAAATAAAATCTAGGTCACAGAAGGTTGGGCTGGCTGCCTAACAGTGTCCACTTTCCTCCTTCCTGTGTCCAGATCAGTACGTCATCTTTGGTCCCTTTTTCCCTTTAATAGTCCTGTGGAACCTAATTTTGTCACTTTTCAAGTGCAAAAATTTTAGATCAAGAGACTCAATACCGGCCACAGCTGACATCCTTTCTGGGTTCAGACCTCCGTTCTCCCGCGCCCTGAGACAGACGCGGGACGCCCAGTCCCGGCAGACCTCCCTCTCCCCTCGCGCCCGCCTCTACCCCGGTATTCTAGACTGCAGTGAGGACAGCCATTAGCCCAGGCGACACGCGCGAGGACACGGCACACCGCGATCGCCCCAGGTCACCCCCGACAGCTCGGTAGACGCGGCGACCCGCCAGGCGCCCGTCACAGTCCTCAGCCCCGCCCCTCCCACCGGAACCAGGTCCTCCGCGCCCCGTGCCGCGGCGCACAGCGTGACGTGGCGCCCTCCGCGCCGCGCTCGCCCCGCCCACCCGGAAGCAGATGGCCGGCGCAGGGCGCGCGCATGCTCGGCAGGCGCGGCCGCCGGGGGCTCGCGGGGCTGCCCA
>NW_006206760.1:1750126-1768561 GCF_000334495.1 Tupaia belangeri chinensis
CTCCCCCTCTCCCGCCGCCCGTGCCGGCCCACCTTCCCCTGGCCCTGGATTTTCCTGGGGGCTCCACGGGCTCTCGGGGACTGCGGCGTCTGCGGCAGAGCGGGGCGCTTCTCGGGCGCGGGGGTTCGCGCTTCTGGGGCTCGGGGTTCCCCGGCCGGGCTGGCGCTTCTGCGTCGGGAGAAGCCCGGGGATCGAGCCCGCGCCCCTGCAGCTGGGCTTTCTCCGCAGGAAGCCGGAGTCGGGCTGGGCAGGACAGTGGACGGTAGCCACGGGGGGTTGTACTTAGGGCCAGCGAGTGACCACGGGTGGAGGCGTACCGTGGAGTAGACGAGAGAGGGAAGGAGAAACTCACAAGCCCTGAAACCCACAAGACAACCGTTTCCCCATTTTCTTGAACCTTCCTGGGGAGGATGAAGTCACTGAGACGCGTCCTTTGTTGTGATTGACGAGACAGAAAAGCTGCCACCCTGAAAGCGGGAGCTTTTTAGCTCCTATTGTGTGGCGACTGTTAAAAAGGATTCCCCTTGGGTTTATTCACTGGGACCCACGGCCGACAGTGAAGAGTTAGCACCCTTTCTTGGAACCACTCGCGTGCGGTAGACTTGTTTACCCGCAGTACCCGAAGTCCCCGGTTTAAAGCCAAAGTCTTCTAAAATGTCTGTTTATTTCCATGTGATAGGATGGTAGCCCTGATGACATTTGCTAGCTGTAAAGAGTGGGATGTTTTCACTTGTCCCAGTTGGCAACGTCTAAGATGTGCCCTTACTAATAGAATGTCCCAGCTTTGCATCCAGAGAGTCGGATGAGCTTCACTCCTGCAGTCCCTCCGTTGTTTTATTGCCAGAAACCGTTGGCCACTATTCGTGTCCCTTGGAAAAACCTAACGAAGACCTTCAGGTGTGTGGATTTTGAGAGCGAGGAGGTGTTAGTGCTCAGAGCTGCGCAGGGGGCAGGTGCAGAAAGCCTCCGTTCCCTTCCACTTCAGGTGGGCATGGGAGATGCCTGCCGCTAACCCCAACTCCTTTTGCACTAACTTGATTTTTAAAAAGAGCTTTTTCCTTCCGAGAACTCAGTAATTGCGGTGTTTCTGTGGTCAACAGCAGGAAAGAACCCAAGTACGTGTTAATTGGTTGCTCCCTCTAAAATCCGGGAGAATTCCTGCGAATTGAGATTACTTCCTTGAAGTGAGTGTTCCTGTGGTTGAGTGTGGGACCTCTTTTTCTCCTGTGTATTATTGAGATCTTTTTTCTTACTACCATAGTTGGAATCCTGATTTAGACGGAGGAAATTGTGCTAAGTTCCTCTTTTTCAGCTATTTTTGCTTTTTATGCTAATCTGTAACTAAATATTTTGGCATATGTGAAATATATAGTGATAGCTGGAAAAATCTTGATAAAAACAGAGAAGCAAAAAGCAACGTGAGAATCAATAACCTTGTCACCCAGAGATCACCGAAATGTTAAGCAAGCATGCCTATCTTTCCAGGCTTCCTTTTGTCTGTATTTCATACAAACACGGTGTCATATTCCATATGCTTTTCTGTAACTTGCTTTTTCACATGACACTGCGTTTATATTTTTCTTATTTTTGAGTAACACAGCTAAAAGTTTTGCAGATATGGATTTTCAGACCTTCACTTTTAGGGACTGTTCACTGTGTTTCAAAACTGTAATGATTAAAATCATGCTTTTACAAAGTTTCCTCCCAGATCTCTCTGATAATATTGTAAATTTTTGATGTGCATTGTTTGGCAAACTTAGGCTTTACTCGTATAATTCTTGGGAGAGCAGGCCATTACTTATTTAGTTTCCAGGTTGACAATATCAGAGTGTAAAAAGTTTCTACTAGTTTAGTGGTTAGCTTCAGATAAAGGTGTAGTCTTGTTCCATGGCTATAACTATGTTCCAAATGCAGGGACTAGCAGACAGTCTGGTTCAAGTCCTGGACCTGGTGGCTTAAAGCTCATGCCTGGCGCGCGTGCATGCGTGCCCAAGATTCTGAGAGGTGAATGGAGGAGGAGGAATTGTGGGGGTGGCCATTCGCCCTGGAGGGTGATTTCTCACTTTCTGTGTCTGTGTCTCTGTCCGGCAAGCACACATTCCATATAGCAAAAATCTCTCTAAAAAATATATTATCCAAATGCAGCACTCATGGGAACAGAAGGTGGTGTGGTGGTTAAGGTGCTGGATTCCCACGTGGTCGACTGCGATTTGAGACCCAGACTTGGTGGCTTGAACATCATGCTGTGTGCATGTGTGCCCCAAATCCATGGCCATCCCTCCTGTGGGGTGACTCCTCACCTTACCTCTCTATTACCTCCTGAGTGCACTCACCCTATGGCAAAAAAACTAACAACTATTAAAAAATCAAACACAGCCTTCAGGCTCCTGGAAATAGATCCTGGAAACTTTTTTTTTTTTGGGGGGGGAGAGGTTTTTGCTACAGGGTGCATGCGCTTGCCAGAAAGACAAGAGAGAGACAGAAATACAGAAAGCGAGAATTCACCCTCCAGGGGGGATGGCCATGCCACAGTCCCTTCTCCTCCATTCTCCTCTCGGGATCTTGGGCACGCATGCACACGCGCCCAGCGTGAGTTTAAGCCACAGGTTCTGGGACTCGGTCGATTTCATAGGAGTCCAGTGACACAGCCACTACGCCATCTGCTGGTCCCAATCCTGGAGACATTTATTTTGCACATCACACTTTACATATTTTATTAACATGAGCCTTAGATTTGTGCCCTTTTAGGGTAGAGCTTTACCAGTGTCACCAAGAGAGCCTGCTGTATAAGGAAATGTCCTCTTCACCCAGGAGGTCCTTACAGATCCTTTCTTTCTCTTTCTCTCTCTTTTTTTTTTTTTTAAGAATTATTTTTATTTAACTTAAACAAATGATTTATTACTTCATTTATTTTAATTTGACCGGAGACAGAGAGGGAAAGTGAGAAAGCAAGCTGCCAGGTCTGGCACTTGAACCATGGTCAGCAGTATGGGAGTGTCCAGCGCCTTAGCCACCCTGCCACCTGCTGGTCCCTTATTTAACTTTATTTATTTTATTTACTTATTTTAATTTGACCAGAGAGGGGCCGAGAGAGAGAGAGAGAGAGAGAGAGAGAGATCTGAGAGGAAATGAGAAAGCAAGCTGCTGGGTCTGGGACTCGAACCGTGGCCGGCCATGTGGGAGTCCAGTGTTCCTAACCACCACACCACCTGCCGGCCCCCAGGTCCTTTTCTAATAGGGTCCTTTTATTGTCGACGTACCTAAAACTTTCACATCTATTTTAGTCAGTCCCTTGGGGGATGAGTCCCAGATGCTTTTTACTCACTTTGTGACTTGGTCTTTGATGGACCTCGAAGTATAGTGCTCAGTATGTCTAGGCTTGTCTGCTTCTTCCTGTCCCCGAGGCCACCACCGTTATCAGACTATCACCGTCTGTCACCTGGGCCACCGAGGTAGCCTCCTTCTCTCCTTGGTTCCACTTTGGCTCTCTATGGTGATGCCCCTTACCAGCCTAAGAGATTCTTTAACATCGACAGGAAACTATGTCACTTTCTTGTTGGAAGCCTCCCGTCCCAGTTCAAAATAAAGTCCCAAGTTTACCAAGGCTTGGTGGCCATCGCATATTTTGGCATTGCCTTCTCATATCTTACCATGTCCCTTTGCCTGGTTCTGCACCCTGGCGTGTGAGTACCGAACCTCAGTTTCTTCCTGAACCCCATCCCCGCTGACATCGTCCCTGGAAGGTGCGGTGAGCTGTTGCCCAGGGCCTCTGCACCTGCCACGCCCTGTGGCTTCAGGCCCTCTCCCACACCTTGCTGCGGTGGCGCATCGAGTCCTTCGGGTCTGGCTTCACGTGTTGCCCCTTCTCTCCATTCCGTTTTGTTTTCTTTACACCATTTACCACTACCTGGAATTACCTTATTTTTAATTTCCTTTTTTCTTTTGGAGAGGTTTTTGCTATAGGGTGCTTGTGCTCGCCAGAAAGACAGAGACAGAAAGCGAGAAATCACCCCCCAGGGGGGATGGCCATGCCGCAATCCCTTCTTCTCCTTTCTCCTCTCGGGATCTTGGGCACCCACACACACGCACCTGGCAGGAGTTTAAACCACCAGGTCCAGGACTCAAACCGCCGTTAACTACCTGAGAGTCCAGCGACATAGCCATTACGCCAACTGCTGGTCCCTCCTTATTTTTAATTTTGTCTTCTCCACTGAAAGTTAAGCTTTGTGAGAATGGGAATTTTGTCTTTTTTCTTTCTTTTGAAAAATTTTTGCCAGAGGGCGTGTGAGCTCACCATAGAGAGACAGAAATAGAGAGAGAGAGAGAAGGGGAGGGAAGAAGCAGCCCCCCCCCCCATGGGGTGTAATTGTGCCACAATCCCTTCTCCATTTTTTCATCTGTTGGGATTTGGGACACCCACACATATGTGCTTGCCATGTTTCACAAGCCAGCGGATCAGGGACTTGAACTATGCCGTTGGCCCTGTGGGATCTGGTTCCACCAAGCCATGGGCCAGCCCTTGTTTGCTTTTTCATTGCGTAATACTATTCAGTGAATGTTGGTTGAATGAATCAACTTGGCAAACATGTTTATATTCCTTTATTCTTTTGCCAGAGGACTTATGCCCTCACCAGAGGGAGGGAGAGGAAGAAAGCATGCTCCCAATGGGAGTGGTCATTCTGCAGCTTTCCCTCCTCCATTTCTCTATCCTGTTGGGATCTGGGACAATGGATGCAAGTGCACTTGAGGTTATTTTCAAGCTTCAGGGCCAGGATTTGAACCTCACAGTTGGCCATGTGGGATCTGGCTCCCCTAACCGCTAGGCTATAGGGCTGGCCTCTGTATTCTTGAACATATTACCTATTTTAGGTCCGTTCTTTCTGTGGAAGAACCTGAATTTTCAGCCTCTTTTTATGGGAGAGTCTGAGAATTCTCTTAGTTCAGTAATTCTCGTGGGCCAGAAAACACCCACATACTTCAGATCTTTGGACTTAATCCCTGGGAGAATCCGGTTGCCAGAATCTGCCTGCTCCTCAAACCCCTCAGGGGATTTTAACGCATGCAGTTTGAGAATGTTTCGGAATTTTTTTTTTTTTTTTCCTTTTTTGGAGAGGATTTTTTTTTTTTTTTGCTATAGGGTGCGTGCGCTCGCCAGACAGACAGAGACATAGAGACAGAAAGCAAGAAATCACCCCCCCAGAATGGATGGCCACGCCACAATCCCTTCTCCATTCTCCTCTCGGGATCTTGGGCATGCATGCACATGTGCCCAGCGTGACTTTAAGCCACCGGGTCTGGGACTCGAACTGCAGTCGACTACATGGGAGTCCAGCGACATAGCCATTACGCTAACTGCTGGTCCCCAATGTCTCAATGTTTTTATGGCGTTTCTCCGGGAGATTGCTTCTTGCTTCAGAGTAGTAATGGTAGCTACCTTTTTTTTTTTCCTTTGGAACACCCTTTATGAGTTAAGTACTATACTGAAAATTACTCAGATTATTTTTAACTGCAGAGCAACTCAGGCGTAGGTATTTCTGGTCTCGTTTTAAAAAGAAGACACTGATACATAGTAAATGACAGAAACTTGGATTTGTACCTAAATCTGTCTTAATCACTGTACCCTACTGCCTCTGAACTACAACATTTAGGGCTGGATGCAGTATTTTGGTTGAGATAGCTGGATTTCTGCTAAGGGCAAGAGAGTATTTTTTGTTCGTTTCCAAACCTGTCCTTGAGGAAGGTCACTCTTTGGTCTTTTTGTCTGAGGTCTTTTAGCTGGGAGATGTTGTTAAGAAACTTTACTCATGGGACCAGCAGGTGGCATGGTGGTTAAGGATGCTGAACTCCCACATGGTCGAATGCAGTGTGAATCCTAGACCTGGAGCCTTGCTTTCTCACTCCTCCTAGTCAAATTAAGATAAATAAAGTTCAATAAAATCATTCTTAAATTTTTTTTAAGGGACCAGCAGTTGGCGTAATGGCTATGTCGCTGGACTCCCATGTAGTCGACCGCAGTTCGAGCCCCAGACCTGGTGGCTTAAACTCATGCCAGACGCATGTGCATGCGTGCCCAAGATCCCGAGAGGAGAATGGAGGAGAAGGGATTGCGGTGTGACCATTCCCCCGGGGGGTGATTTCTCACTTTCTTTCTCTCTGTCTCTCTCTGTCTGGCGCGCGCACGCGCCCTATAGCAAAAATCTCTCCAAAAAAAAAAGAAAAGCTAACCTTAGTTCCCTAATTACAGCTACCAGTCTGATTATGAAATGAAGCCAGATCCCACATGGCCGACCTGTGGTTCGAATCCTGGTCCTGGCCACTTTAAAAACATGCCAGGTTTATGTGCCCAGAATCCTGACAGGAAAGAGAAGTGGAGAGAGGGTTGTGGCATGACTGCTCCCCTTTGAAGGGTGTCCCTCACCAGGAGTTTATGTGCCCTTTGGGGGAAAAATATTTAAATTAAAACCTTTCTCATGAAATGACATGATTTTAATCACCTTAGCACGTATATACAGTATACATATACTTGTATTTGTCTAGAAAATGTATGTGAAAGTTCTAAATAGAAGTTTCCTCTGAGAGGGTTTTCTTTTTTTTTTTTTTTTTTTGAAGGGCTTTTTCTTTTTGGGGCGTCGGCCCCCGAGAGACAGACAGAAAGCGAGAAATCACCCCCTAGGGGGGATGGCCACGCCGCAATCCCTTTTCCTCCATTCTCCTCTCTGCATCTTGGGCATGCACGCACCCACGCCTGGTATGAGTTTTAAGCCACTGGGTCTGGGACTCGAACCATGGTCGACTACATGGGAGTCCAGCGACATAGCCATTACACTAACTGCTGGTCCATCCTTAAAATAAAAATTTTTTTTCCTTTGGGTATTTGAAAATGTTGACTGAAAGTGTGCATTGCTCTATAAAAAGCAATTCTTTCTGGAAGAACATGTTTTTTAAAGTAAGTCGACTATTAGGTGTTGAGTAGATTTTCTTTTTTCTTTTTTTGGTAAAATTTCGAAGCTACATGGTTTTGGAGAAAGTCACTTTTTTGCTTACTTTCATATTGTGTTTTCATTTCCTTTTAAAAAAAAACTGAGTTGAAAACACAGATGTGAGTTTCAGCTTTGTAAAAATACAGAGTGCAGCCGGTTTATGCTTGACCGCACTCATTGACAAGCACTGCGCGTCCAGTGCGTGGAAGTGAACAGTTGCTGAGGGGGTCCAGACGAAGCCCCAGTAAGCATCTTCCTGGAGGGCACACAGCTCTGAGGTCAGTGTTCCGGCTGCTGTCGTTTTCTTGTCTTTCAACAGGTTTTTAAACAAGTTCACTTCGAGGCCAGTCTGTAGCATGGTAGTTCAGGTGACTGGATATCCCACGTGACTAACAGTGTGGTTCAAGTCCCAGGCCCAGCAGTTTGAGAAACGTGCCGAGCACACGTGCGTGCATGTGTGCCCAGAATCCCCAAAAGAGAAATGGGAGGAGAAGGGATTTCTATGCAACCATTCTTCATTGAGGTGGGAGGTTTCTCTCTCTTTCTCTTCTTTCTTTCTCTCTAGCATGTGCAAATGCACTCTGGCAAAATTGGAAAAAAAAAAAAACAGCAAAAATTCCTTTTTTAATTATTTAATTTTATTTATTCATTTATTTTAATTTGACCAGAGAGACATAGAGAGAGAGAGAAAGTGAGAAAGCAAGCCTGCAGGTCCGGGGCTCGAACATGTGGTTAGGCATGTGGGAGTGTCCACCACCTTAACCACCATGCCACCTGCTGGTCCCCCCCACCCCACCCTAGCATGAGTATTAAGCCTCTGGATCTGGTTCTCAAACCATGGTTGACTATGGGAGTCCAGCAACATAACCACTAGGCCATCTGCTGGTTCCCCAAATTTTTTAAACATAGCAGGTATTTTGTTGTTTTGTTATTGGTAGGAAAGTAGAAACTGACTTGCTTAAAATTTTTTTTGTAAAGAGATATTTTTGCTATAGGGCTTGTGTGCTCACCGGAGAGACCATATACATGTGCGTGAGAACTCACCCCTCACAGGGGACGACCACACCACCGTTCCCTCTCCAGTCTCCTCTCGGGATTTTGGGCATGCATATACATGTGCGCCATGTGTGAGTGTCAAGCTGCCAGGTCCGGAACCTGAACTGTAGTCAGGCATGGGGGAGTCCACCGTCTTAGCCACTAGGCCATCTGCTGGCCTGAAATTTTTTTAATAGTTTTGTTTTGTTTTGTGATGAGGTATATCTGCTTGCCAGAGAGATGAAGGTGGGAGGGTGAGGAATTACCCGCTGGGGGCATGGTCGCACACAGCTACTTCTTTCGTCTCTTGTTTTTTTTTTTTGGCATGCACACACGTGTAATCCGCGTGATTTTCAAGCTGCTGGTTCTAGGACTCAAACCACCAAATTGGTCATGTGGGATCCAGCTACTTTATCTTCTATCCCACTTGCTGGATTTTGTTTTTTTTTTCTTTTTAAAGTGTTTGCCATAGGATGCTTGCATTCGCCAGAGAGAGAGAGAGAGAGAGAGAGAAAAGGAAATTGAAAAATCTTCTCCCCAGGGTGGATGGCCACGTCATAAACCCCTCTTCCTTTCTCCTCTTGGAATTTTTGGCATGCGTAGAATGATTTCCTTTTTCTTTCTTTCTTTTTTATTTTTTTAAGTATTTATTTAAATTTATTTGTTATTATTTTTTTTTATTTGACCAGAGAGAGACAGAGAGAAAGGCAAAATGAGAAAGCAAGCTGCCAGGTCCAGGACTTGAACTGTAGCCAGCCATGTGGGAATCCAGCGCCTTTAACTACCAGGTCACCTGCTGGCCCCTGCCCAACATGACTTTCAAATCATCAGTTCCAGGACTCAAACTGCTGTCCTGATAGACCATGTGGGCATCTAGTGCCTTAATCACCATGCCACCTGTAGGTTTCATTTGTTAATAACATTGTATTCTTTTTTAAAAAAAAGAATTATTTAACTTTATTTGTCATTATTATTGGTATTATTTTCCAGTTTGATCAGAGAGAGACAGAGAGCAGGAACGTGAGAAAGCAAGCCACCAGGTCTGGGTTGGCCACGTGGGAGTCCTATGCCTTTAACTACCACGCCACCTGCCGGCCTCAGCATTCTGTTCTTTTTTTTTTTTTTTAAAGAATTATTTTCTTAACTTTATTTATTCATTCATTTATTTCATTTTTAAAATTTGACCAGAGAGGGCCAGAGCGAGGGAGAAAGAGAGGGAGGGAAAGTGAGAGAGCAAGCCTCCAGGTCCAGGACTTGAACTGTGGTCAGCCATGTGGGAGTCCAGCGTCCTCAGCCACCATGCTACCTGCCGGCCCCAGCATTCTGTTTTTTTTTGGAGAGGTTTTTGCTATAGGGCGCATGTGCTTGCCAGACAGACAGAGAGAGACAGAGAGACAGACAGAAAGCGAGAAATCACCCCCCAGGGGGGATGGCCACGCCATGATCCCTTCTCCTCCATTCTCCTCTCGGGATCTTGGGCATGCATGCACACGCGCCTGGCGTGAGTTTTAAGCCACCGGGTCTGGGATGCGAACTGCGGTCGACTACGTGGGAGTCCAGCAACATAGCCATTACGCCAACTGCTGGTCCCAGCATTCTGTTCTTTATCACAGTGATTCTAAGCATTTCTCCTGACACAGTGAATGGCATTTATATGCATCATTTTGCACTGCGTATGGGTGAAAGGTGTTGATACATTTGGGGTGCATAACTGCTGCTTGCTGAGCAGAAGAGTCTTAGGCAAGCCAGTGAGAAAAAGCCTTGATTCTGTTCTGATTTATTCACGTTATAAATTATTCATAAACCAGTAAGATTGCTTGTGATCTATGTCACATTGTCAGAATTCACCGCTTTTTTTTTTTTTTTTTTGAGGTTTTTGCTATAGGGTGCATGTGCTCGCCGTAGAGACAAGAGACAGAAAGCGAGAAATCACCCCCAGGGGGATGACCATGCCACAATCCCTTCTCCTCCATTCTCCTCTTGGGATCTTGGGCACACAGGCACACACACACACCCGGCGTGAGTTTAAGTCACCGGGTCCAGGGCTTGAACCGTGGTCCACTACAGGGGAGTCCGGTGACATAGCCATTACACCATCTATTGCCCCCCCCCTTAGAGCATTTCTGATGAATTTATCATAGGTCACTGACCAGGTACCAAAGAGGTCCTTGGCATTGGAGTGTAAAGTATAGCCAGGAAAAGACAGAAGTCTTTTTCCCCCCTCCCCTCCCCTCTCCTCGCCTTCCCCTTCCCTTTTATTCCGTCTTTCCTTTCCCGGGGAGCAGAAGGCACTCCCCCAATGGGGTATGACTATGCCACAGTCCCTGTTCCTCCATTTCTCCATCCTGTCAGGATTTGAGTGTGCACTGCCACACACCCATTGTGTTTTTTGAATTTCTGGAGCCAAGCGAGATCTGTTTCCTTAACCACTAGGTCTCGAGTCTGGCCTCAGAATAGAAGACTTTCTTCCGGTCTCTTCCATGTGCCAAAGAGTAACAGCTCTGCCCCAGGGGACGCAAACACCCTAGCCGGTGACCAGAGCTTGGGCTGAGGGTTAAAGACACCTTTCATTTGGATTGGCCCAGAGCACTTTCCGTTTACAAAGCACTCTTCAAAAAATTGTCGCTTGATCCTCTAAGAACCCTTTAAAGCAGTTTCAGTTATTACACTGTTATAAATTGAACTCACAGACAGGTTAAGTAATCCCGTTTCCCATTTACCGTAACTCGCATCATTTATCTGAGATGTTCTTCGTGCTGTCCCGGGAAGTCCTAGCAGGTGTCCAAGGCGAGTGCTAGAACGTAAGTCAGATATAGGATGGAGAAAAGAGTCCCAAAGGGAAGAGACTTGGCTGAGGCATGGCTGGAGTTCGAATCCCTCCCGCGGATGGGATGGTGTTTGGTTATGATTAGATCCCGAGGTGTCTTCAGGAGCAGGGTTAATGCCCTTAGGTAAGAGGCAGCCTACATTTTTTGGGGGGCGGGGGGAGAGGTTTTTAGCCATGGGGTGTGTGCACTTGCCAGACAGACAGAGAGAGACAGAGAGACAGAAAGCAAGAAATCACCCCCCAGGGGGGATGGCCACTCCGCAATCCCTTCTCCTCCATTCTCCTCTTGGGATCTTGGGCACGCACGCACATGTACCCGGCATGAGTTTAAATCACCGGGTCTGGGACTTGAACTACAGTCAACTACATGGGAATCCAGCAACATAGCCATTACGCCAACTGCTGGTCCCAGAGGCAGCCTACTTTTACCACGTGAGGATGCAGCGGGAAGGCACCACAGGTGAAGCGTGGAGTGGGCCCTGGCCAGACATGACCGGCCCCTTACCTGGTACTTTCCAGCGCCCTTCACCACCACGCCAACCACTGGCGCCTGCAGGGTCATCTTGATGGCCTTTGCGAGTTAAGCCTGGTGGCGTTGGGAAGGAAAGTTAAAGACAAGTGGTTCTTTTCTGGATGGACAGGTGACCTCATTAGTAATTTGTCTAACATTTATTTGGGTGTTACATTGCGGTATGTAATCGTTCCATTAAATAATTTCCTCTAATTTTAATTGCAAGCTCTCCGAGGTAGGGCTGCCTTTTCTTCTGCCTCCTCCTCTGCACTCTTCTGCCTGTTACCAGTCCCCTGAGGAAAGGTGAACTACGTCCCCTTCAGGAAAGGAGAAGTGAGAGGAGACGTGGGTTTCAGTCTCACCTCCGTGAGTGCTCTGTGAGTTTCGGCAAGTCCCTGCCTCTCCCCGGGTCTCAGACTTCTGCATTTCGAAACGTGTAATGTTCGGTGCTGTGTTTTCCTGTGTAAAAACGTGTCGTGACTTTTCCCACGACCCAGGAGCACCAGTGGTCAAGCTGTGGTGGGGGATGTGAGTAAATGGGGACTCGGAGTCCTCCGATGGGTGCAGTGCGTCTTGTGCAGGCTTCCTGGCCCAGCAGACCGTGCGCTTCTGTCCTGAGTTCTGATTCTACTCTACGGCAAAGAGACCGTCGCTCTTTGCAACCTGCCTTAGTCTTTTTTTGAATAATATGCCCTCCGAAAGGATTTCTTTAAAGCTTTCTAATATATTTGTAACTATACTTTACCAGAATTTTAGAGTTTTTAATTTTTAATTTTTTAAATTTGTTTTAATTTTATTTCTTCATTTATTTATTTTATTTTTTTTGATTTTTTTTTTTGGAGAGATTTTTCACTGTAGGGCGCGTGCGCTCGCCAGACAGACAGAGAGAGACATAGAGACAGAAAGCGAGAAATCACCCCCCAGGGGGGATGGTCACGCCGCAATCCCTTCTCCTCCATTCTTCTCTCGGGATCTTGGGCACACACGCACACGCGCCCGGCGTGAGTTTTAAGCCACCGGGTCCGGGACACGAACCACAGTCAACTACGTGGGAGTCCAGCGACATAGCCATTACGCTAACAGCTGGTTCCCTTGGTTTGGGTTTGTACTATTTACTTACTGAAGAAACCGAGTCAGTCTCCCTGGATTTAACTGCCGATCCAAAAACTTGTTAATATGTGACTGTTACATGACATTCGGAAAATGTGCGAAGTGAAAAATAAAATCCTGCCACCCAGCGGTCACAGATGTTACAATCCTATTTTCTTTTAACTTTTCCTTTGTGTTTTCTGCCTTTTAAAACATGTGCGCGTTCTGTTTATTTTTATGTCCTATTCATATACTTTTAGCATTGTGTCGTGGTCATTTCCCTATGGCATTGTGACAGAGAATGACGCATTGGTGTCCCGATGCTTCACAGTATGTATTATGATTTGAATATTCTCCTTTAGCCATTTCGGTGGTTCTGGCTTTTCACAGTTTTAAAGCCATGATAACTGTCTTTATACATACATCTTTGTATTTATTTTCCTCGAGGCATACACATGTGCCTTATATATTGTTTAAGCAGCCAGGGACAGTTTTCAGATTGTGGCATGGCCATCCCCCACGGGGTGGAGATGATCTCTCACTTCTGTCTCTCCATCTCTCCGGCAAGCACACATGCCCTATAGCAAAAATCTCTCTCTCAACATAGCTAAGTGGGATCTGGCTCCCTTAACCACTAGGCCATGGGGCTGGGTCTACATGTGTTTTTAAATTAATTTTAAAGTGAATTCCTGGGACCAGCAGATGGCATAATGGTTATATTGCTGGACTTCCAGCCATTTATATGAGCGACCATGGTTCAAGTCCTGGACCCAGCGTCTTGAAACTTACAATGGGCACATGTGCATATGTGCCCAGGATCTTGAGAAGAGACTGGAGGAGAAGGCATTGTGGTGTGGCCATCCCCCCAGGAGTGGGGATGATTTCTCACTTTCTGTCTCTCCAGCGAGTGCATGTACCTATAGCAAAAATCTGTCTCTCCAAAAATGTGAATTCCCATTTGCTATTACTTATTTATTTTAGAATTATTATTATTTTATTCATTTATTTTAATTTGACCTGAGAGGGACAGAGTGAAAAAGGAGAAGAGGTGAGAAAGCAAGCTGCCAGGTCCAGGACTTGAACCATGGTCAGCCACGTGGGAGTCCAGCGCCCTTAACCACCACGCCACTTGCCAGCCCCCAGCCTATTTTAAACTTAACAAAATACTATGCTGACATTACTTGTTTGTGGTATATACACTTTTGTTTCCATATTTTGAATCTCTTAATTGGCATTCCACCAGAGACTGAGTAAGGAAGAGAACGGTAAATTCAAGCCACTGGGTCTGGGTCTCTGGGTCTCTGGGTCTCTGGGTCTCTGGGTGTGGCTGCCCTTGTGGGAATCCAGTGCCTGAACTACCATACCACCTGCTGCCTTTAACTGATTCTGCTAATAGTTACTTCTGGTTAGGTCAAAGGCTGACTTTAGAAGTTGTCATTGTAGTGTCTGTTTGAATACTTTGTAACTTCTCGTGGTGGGATTTAATTCTTTTTGTAACACATTTACTTACAGGGTTAGAATCCCTTTTATTATGTATTAGCTGTAACCAACAAATTTAGTGACATAGAGGGTTAAAGTATCTAGATAATTTTGCATATTAATCTCAAGAGAAAATCGAGATGCAATTGTTTGTCTCTAGAACTAGTGGTTCTGGTAGGGAAGATCAAAAAGCTTGGAAGTTTGTTTGTTTGTTTGTTTGTTTATTTATTTATTTATTTTGGAGAGGTTTTCGCTATAGGGCGCGTACGCTCGCCCAACAGACAAGAGAGACAGAGAGACAGAAAGCAAGAAATCCCCCCCCAGCGGGGATGGTCATGCTACAATCCCTTCTCCTCCCTTCTCCTCTCGGGATCTTGGGCACGCACGCACACGCGCCTGGCGTGAGGTTTAAGCCACTGGGTCTGGGACGCGAACCACGGTCGACTACATGGGAGTCCAGCGACATAGCCATTACACTAACTGCTGGTTACCAGAAGTTTGTTCTTTTAAAAAAGTTAATGCTGGGACCAGCAGATGATATAAGTGATACATCTCTGGACTCCTACGTATGTAGTTGATCACGGTTCGAATCCTGGACCCGGCAGCTTAAAACTCATCTTGGGCCTGTGTGTATGTGCCCAAAACGCCCAAAGGAGAATGGAGGACAAAGGATTGTGACATGGCTATCCCCCTGGGGGGTGATTTCCCACTTTTTGTTTCTCTGGCGAGTGCACATGCCATATAGGAAAAATCTCTCTTAAAAAAAAAGTTAATGCTTTCTCCATGATTAAAATATTTACATGATGTAACACAGAACTACAGTGAAAAGTCTCCATATTCTGTCCCTTGCATATTTAGAGCTCATTCCTAGAGGGAACTAGTTATATAATTTCTTTAAAATACTATAGGATTTAGGACTATATGCAAACATCCCCTTCATAGA
This sequence comes from Tupaia belangeri chinensis, assembly GCF_000334495.1. Lineage (NCBI taxonomy): Eukaryota > Metazoa > Chordata > Mammalia > Scandentia > Tupaiidae > Tupaia > Tupaia belangeri. Next base: position 1,764,991 of record NW_006206760.1, read on the forward strand.
TTAAAAACTTACTTTGGAGGCCGGCAAGTGGCATAGTGGTAAAGGCACTGGACTCCCACATGGCTGAGTACGGATCGAGTCCCAGACACGATGGCTTGGAACTCGCTCTGGGAGCGTGTGTGTGCGTGTCTAGAATCGAGGAGAAGAACGGAAGAGAAGGACTTGTGTGGCCATCCCCTCGGGGTGATTTTTCACTTTTTGTCTCTCTGTCTGTCTGGCAAATGCATGTGCCCTGTACAAAAAGTCTCTCTCAGAAAATAGTGACAGAAGAAAACATATTCTTAAGTTATTTACATATGGGAGTTCTCTATGGCATAAGCATTTGGTTTTTATTCTGATGGTACATGTGCATTTTGTTTACGTGTGTATACAGATTTGCACGTAAATATAAACACTTGCATACGCACATATAAATATGACATTTGGAGGCCCACCCATGAGGGGGTAACTGAGGTGGCTCCATGCTACATGACTGATTGCAGGGTTTGAACCCTGGACCCGGCAGCTTGAGGAACATGGAGCATTTTGTGTGTGCATGCCCAAAATCCCAAAAGCAAGGATAGATGGAGGAGGAGAAAGGATTGTGCGTGACTATTCCCCATCGACCGTGCTTTCTCAGCCCTCCGTCTCTCTGCTGGAACTTTTTAATTAAATAAATAAAATATGTAATTCACTTCGAAAAGCAAAACGTGTGGAAAAGTAAGAAACCAAGAAAAAAAAATCATCTGATGGCCGTGACAGTGCATCGTTTTCATGTAGAAGAGTCCTTCCCCAAGTTTGCATTCCGGGGACGCACACCCTTAGAGAAGCGTAACCACAGGGATTTCACCGTGAGCCTGCTGGATTTTGGGCTTATTGCTTAGGAGGGAAACGCGTCTCTGAGTAATGCTGCTCTTGGAAGGAGGAGCAGGGAGTTGACCTTTGCTGGAGAAGAGAGGGAAGCTGGGATTGGCAAACGAGTCCATAGGTGAAGTGCAGGCACGTGTTTTCGTAGTATATTTGTGAGGGAAAAGGAAAACTCCAAGTTGCAATAATTCCTGGTCTTTAGGGCAAACTGATTTTTGTTTTTCTCTTCTTTTTTAATTTTTTTAAATTAATTTTTTTTTTTTTCGATTTTGCTGTGGACACACGTGCTCTCTGGAGAGCAACAGCGGTGGGTTTGGGGAGTGAGAAATCACCCCCGTGGGGGATAGCCTCTCTGCCATCTCTTCTCCTCCAGTCCCCTCTCAGGACTTTGGGCACTCATATGCACACACCCTGCCTGATTTTCAAGTCACTGGGTCTGGGACCCAAATGCCAGAGTCAGCTCTGTGGGTTCTAGCTGCCTTCATGCCACCTGCTGGCCCTGTTTCTTTTTTTATGGGAAATATAAGGAATAGATTGAAATGTGGGGAGGATCAGTGTACAGTCAGATTAAACTAATTTTCTTCCTTCCTTCCTTCCTTTTTAGAGATTTTTGCCTTAGAGTGCATGCACTCACTAGAGAGAAATAGATAAGGTAATCATTTCAATATGTGAACATTTCTCCCCAGTCCTTTTTTAGCTTATGTAGATCCAGAGGAAATAATCGTTATTGGTAAGGGGGCACAGCAGGTGGTGTAGTGGTTAAGGCCCTGGACTCCAGCACATGTCACGTGGTCAACTGTGATCTGAGTCCCAGACCTAGAGGCTTGAACTCATGCTGGGTGTGCGTGTGTGTAGGCCCAAGATCCCAAGAGGAGGATGGAGGAGAAGGGATTGTGGCTTGGCCATCCCCTGGGGGGGTGATTTCTCACTTTCTCTCTTCTTTCTCTGATTTTCTGCCAAGCACATGTGCCTTATAGCAAAAGTCTCTCTCTTTAAAAAAAAAAAAAAAAAATCCAGAATCCAGTAAATATTTTTTCAGGAAGTGCTGATAGAGAAGTGGAAAGAGATGACAGTGTAATAAATCCTGCTCGTGCTGAAATAAATTTCCCTCTAATTCTCCACCCTGTCTGAACCCTTGGCATGCACATACATACCCAGTGTGTTTTCCAGCCATTGGGGGTAAGACTTGAATCATGGTCATACACGTGGGCTCCACCTTGCTCTGCACTGTACTTAGCTGTTGGTCCTGTTTATTTATTTACTCTTTAGAGACTTTTGCTATAGGATGCATGTGCTTACTGGAGAGACAGAGATAGAAAGCAAGAAATCACCCCCCAGGGGGATGGCCATGCTGCAATCCCTTCTCCTCTGTCCTCCTCTTGGGATCTTGGGCACATATGGTCACATGCCCAGTGTGAGTTTTAAGTCACCGGGTCTGGGACTTGAACCGCGGTCAACTAACTACATGGGAGTCCAGCAACATAGCCATTCTGACACCTGCTGTTCCCAACAGTCTGTCTTTTGAAATGGTTCCTTTTTCACATTCTGAATTCCAGTAAAATCATGAGCCGGTTTGTAGACACTATTTTGATCTGATTATTGCGATGTGTGATTTTATTTTAAAAAGTTATATCATCTTGCATCTAGTTTTAGATTTTGGGTTTTTTTTTTTTTTTTTTTTTTGGTAACTGATGAGGCTATGGAGAAAGGCAGCTGTCCCAGTGTTTATGGAATAAGTTGTCTTCTAGTGATTTTATATGCTGTCATCAAACTGTACATTTTTATAATAAGCACTGTTATCACTGCTGTAGCGTATTTTGGGATGAACATTCAGAGGGGTTGCTGACTTTTTATAAAAGAAATTTACGTCCCCATATACAGCCCTGCCTTATTAGTTACTCCCCTTCCTATCCCCCGCCAAGCCCCCCAGCTCTAGGAAACCAGAGTGATTGTTACTGTATAAAATATAACATTTTCTATTTTAACCCATTAAAAAAAGATTTTTTTACTTTATTTACTATTTATTTTTTAATAAAAATATTATTATTTTAAAGAATTATTTTATTATTTAATTTGACCAGAGAGGGGCAGAGTGAGAGAGAAAGCAAGCCGCCAGGTCCAGGACTCGAACTGTGGTCGGGTCATGTGGGACTTCAGTGTCCTTAACCACCACGCCACCTGCTGCCTCCAATAAAAAATATTCTTAAGAGAGAGACAGAGAAAGTGAGAAAGAAACCTGCCAGGTCCAGGACTCAAACCACTGTCAGCCATGTGGGAGTCAGCACCTTGAAGCACTGTGTCACCTGCCAGCCCAACTTAACCCTTTATGAAAGTGTACAATTTAGTGACATCCATTCCATTGCCAATGCTGTGCAGCCACCCAGAATCTTTTTCTTTTTAACTGTTCTTTGTATTTTGTCTAGTTTTTTAAAAAATATTTTAGGCAAATTGATATATTTGGTTGCTAGTAGTCTGTTCTAGCCACTTAATGGTTTCTCTTTATTTTCCAGCTGTTTCCTGGCTATTGTCATTAGTATCCCCCAACCCCATATCATTTTAAAAGCTTTTTTATTTTCTTTCTTTTTCCCCAGGTAGTTTTCTTGGTTGAGTAAAAGCTGTTTTAAAAGGACTAGCGGGTGGTGTAGTGGTTGGGGCACTGGACACTACCACGTGGCTGAGCATAGTTCAAGTTCTGGAACTAGTGGCTTTCTTTCTTTTTTTTTTT
>NW_006206760.1:1769149-1773531 GCF_000334495.1 Tupaia belangeri chinensis
TGGGCTACATGGGAGTCCAGCGACATAGCCATTCTGCTAACTGCTGGTCCCAGTGGCTTGCTTTCTTACTTAGCCTTCCCCCCCCCCAACCCTGGTCAAATGGAAATAAATGAATGAATAAATAAAACTAAATCTGTAAGAAAATTTTACATACTAGCGCTGATGAAGTAAGTAATGAAGCTCTGTAGGCTGGTCAGCATCACAGACGGGGCCAGTTGAGACTATCTGAACTCATTTAAAAAATGGGGCCGGCAGGTGGCGTGGTGGTTAAGAGCACTGGACTCCCACACGGCTGATCACGGTTCGAGTTCTGGACCTGGCAGCTTGCTTTCTCACTTTCCCCCTCTTTCCGCCTCTCTTTGGTCAAATTAAAATAAATTTGATTGTAGATTCATAATTCATATGATAATGTGTAGTATTAGTAAATTAAAGCGATAGCTTGTTAATATGAGTTAGGCATAGCTTAAGAAAACTATTATGGGGACCAGCAGTTGGCATAACGGCTATGTCGCTGGACTCCCATGTAGTCGACCGTGGTTCATGTCCCAGACCCAGTGGCTTAAAACTCACGCCAGGCGCGTGCGCGTGCGCGTGCGTGCCCAAGATCCTGAGAGGAGAATGGAGGAGAAGGGATTGTGGTGTGTCCATCCCCGCTGCAGGGTGATTTCTCGCTTTCTGTCTCTCTGTCTTTCTGGCGAGCGCTTGTGCCCTATAGCAAAAATCTCTCAAAACAATAAAGAAGGAATCGTCCTTTGGATCTCCAGTATGTGACTTTTCACAGCGGGAGAGAAGCAGCAGCTGAATGGTAGCCCTTATGGTCCCTTCTCCTTCCTCCTAGGTTTGAACGGTCAAGCAGTACCAATCTGGGTAACCATGGCAGAAGGAGGGTTCGATCCCTGTGAATGCGTTTGCTCTCACGAACATGCGATGAGGAGGCTGATCAACCTGGTAAGACGAACAGGGCCGTCCTCAGAACCGATGGGCAGCCTTTCGATCCTGTTGTGCGAATGCCCGTTGCTAGAGGAGTTTCCTCTGATGGTCACTGCAGAGTATTTGGTAGTTGGAATTCCACAGTGGTTTAAATCATAGCGATTAAAATACCTGCCAGCCAATTTCATAGGCACTGGCTATGAAAACAGATTGCGGCCTTTATTTGTGATAGATCCATGTTGGTGAAATTCACCGTCGTGGGTAGATAATGTATATAACCTTTTCTGCTCTGGCTGAATACAGGTAAGTCGTTTTAGCTCTATGGGTTTGCCTGCTAATAAGCTGCTTCGGACTCACAGTTCCTGGAATGGTCTGATTCAAGTCTTACTCTCATCTATGGCGTGGCAGTAAACAACTAAAGTGTTTCCATATCTAAAGCAGTGATTGGACAGAGGTAGATTTTTTTTTTTTTTGAGAGTTTTTTGCTATAGGGCGTGTGCGCTCGCTGGAAAGACAGAGAGAGACGGAGAGACAGAAAGCAAGAAATCACCTCCCAGGGGGATGGCCACACCGCAATCCCTTCTCCTTTCTCCTCTCGGGATCTTGCGTGCGCATGCACACATACCTGGTGTGAGTTTAAGCCACTGGGTCCGGGACTCGAACTGTGGCTGACTACATGGGAGTCCAGCGACATAGCCATTATGCTAACTGCTGGTCCTGACACAGGTGGATTTCTGAACAGCAGAGAATGTACTGTCTCTTTAAATTGACTGTAGTGAGATTCGAATTGGAAGGTTCTTAAGACTTTCCTAGTTTATAAGCTTAATTACAGGTCTGTTTATTTTATAATTTTTATTTGCAGAAGGAGAAATTTGACCAGAGACAGTAATGTAAATTCTTACTATTTTTTTTTTTTTTATGTAAAGTCATCTTTAAGTTGTAAACACATGAGTTTGATATGCTAACCTGGATAAATCTTTGTTTATGGTCAGGAAAACCTGAATTTTGTTAGGTGAATGAAAGTGAAATTAAATCCTAAGAATTGTAGTTAGAAAACCTGACATGGATCTCTAAAAACTATATTTTTGTTTATTTTTACTTATTAATGTATTTCTTAGAATTCTTTTTATTTAATTTTATTTTAAGAATTTTTTGGGGGAACCAGTAGGTGGCATGGTGGTTAAAGCTTTGGACACTCCCACATGGCCAACCATGGTTCAAGTCCTGGACCTGGTGGCTTGCTTTCCCACTTTCCCTCTCTCTCTCTTTTTCTGTCTCTCTCTCTGGTCAAATTAAAATAAGTGAATGAATAAATAAAATTTAAAAAAGAATTATTTTTATTTTTCAGCTTTTATTTATTTATCTTAATTTGACCAGAGAGAGAGAAAGTGAGAAAGCAAGCCGCCAGGTCTGAGACTTGAACTGCGGTCGACCACGTGGGAGTCCAGTGCCCTTAACCACCACGCCATCTGTCGGTCCCGAGAATTCTTTTTATTTTTAACATTTGTTTGTTTATCTGTCTCTTTGTTGTGATTTCCTCCAACTCTACCTCCCAGAACTTTTTGCCATAAGGTGTGTATGGTGCTGGAGAGACAGAGATAAAGTGAGAAATTACTCCCAGGTCGCGGTCGGGGGTGGCCGCACCTTAATCTTTTCTCCTCCATTTTCCTCTCAGGATTTTGGCCACGCATGCACACGCACCTCATGTTAGTTTCAAGCTGCTGAATCTGGGACTTGAACCGCAGTCCACCATGTGGGAGTCCAGCGCCTCAATCACTATACTACCTGCTGGCTCTACATCTGTTGTGATTTTCAAGCCACTGGGTCTGAGACTTGAAACTTCATCAGCCACGTGGGAATCCAGTGCCTTAACCACCACGCCACTTGCTGGCTTCTCTTTTTATTTTTTGTAGTTCGTATCACTAGAGAGAAAAAGAGAGAGAGAGAGAGAGACCCCAAGGGAGAGCAAGAAATCACACCCCACTTCCCGGGATGGCCACACCACAATTCATCCTCCTCTCAGGATTTTGGGCACAGAAGCCCAGAGTGATTTTCAAGGTGCTGGGCACGGGACTCGAACCACTTAGCCAGCCGTGTGGGATCCAACATCTTTAACCTCTGTGCCACCTGCTAGTCCAGGACTGTATTTTCTTTTTCTTTCTTTCTTTTTCCATAGGGCACGGGCACTTGTTGGAGAGACAGGAGAGAAATCACCCCATGGGGGGATGGCCCCAGCACAACCCTTCTCTTCCTTTCTCCTCTCAGGGTTTTAGAGACGCACGCACACGCGCCCGATGTGATTTCAAGCCGTGTGGTCCGGGACTCGAACTGCAGTCAGCTTCATGGGAGTCCAGCGACATAGCCATTACGCTTACTGCTGGTCCCAGGAGTTCTCAAACTTTTTGAAGAGTGCCTCAGATACCCTCTTAGTAGCAGTTTCCAGTTACCTAGCAGGGAGCGGACCGCTTGAGCTCCAGTTAGTCCTCCTGCTGTTAAAGGCAGTGGCTCGAGCTGTTATCTCAGGGGTCTGAATGACTGCTAGTAAAGCACTACTCGAGGGCGTGGTGGAAGAGTGGAGGTGCGTGAAGAAGGCGTCAGTCTGGACAAAATGAATGCCCAAGCCGTGCCCCAGCCTGGGCCAGCCAGCGTGCTGCTGCCCTGGTTCCTGACGTGCATGTCCAACCGTCCATGCATCTTCTCCAGCCCGGTAACTGCTGAGAATCTTGAACTTGGCATGCGCATAACCCAGCGTCTTATCTGGCCCTGAGCTTCCACTTCTCTCAGTCTCTCCCCTGTTCATTCATTGTCCTGGTTGCCCAGCAACAACTTTGTCCTGTCAACTCCCTATCTGATAGAGGAACGAGTCCGTTGGGCTCAACCTTAAAAATAGACCCGGGGTCCAGCCATTGCTCACATTTCCAGTGCAGTATCCTCGTGTGATTTCCCGTCACCTCTCCTGGATATCTGCAGAAAAAAACACCTTAGCAGTCTTCTTACTTCTGGTCATTTGGCCATGCCCTACTCCCTTCACATTAGTCTCATCTCAGCAGCTGAAGTGACCTATTTGAGATAAGTCAGATGATGTTTTCTGTTTGCTCAGAATTCTGCAGTAGCTCCCATGACGCTAGAGTGAAAAAGTATTTTTACGCATCCCCGAATGATCTGTCCCTTTCTGCCCTGCTCTTCTCTGCTCACTTCGTCCTCACAGTCCTGGCCGCCTTGCTGTTCCCCTGGAAAACAGGACGCATGCTAAAGATCACATGCTGATGGTTTTAGACTTCTCAACAAGACAGCTGTGAACTGGAAGGCACTGGAAAATGACTTCACAATTCTCAAGGGGGGGCCAGCAGGTGGCATGGTGATTAAGGACACTGGACTCTCACATGGCCGACCGCAGTTCGAGTCCGTGCCCTAGCAGCTTGCTTTCTCACTTTCTCTCTCTCTCTTTCTCT
>NW_006206760.1:1787803-1791715 GCF_000334495.1 Tupaia belangeri chinensis
GAGAGTTTTTTGCTATAGGGCGTGTGCGCTCGCTGGAAAGACAGAGAGAGACGGAGAGACAGAAAGCAAGAAATCACCTCCCAGGGGGATGGCCACACCGCAATCCCTTCTCCTTTCTCCTCTCGGGATCTTGCGTGCGCATGCACACATACCTGGTGTGAGTTTAAGCCACTGGGTCCGGGACTCGAACTGTGGCTGACTACATGGGAGTCCAGCGACATAGCCATTATGCTAACTGCTGGTCCTGACACAGGTGGATTTCTGAACAGCAGAGAATGTACTGTCTCTTTAAATTGACTGTAGTGAGATTCGAATTGGAAGGTTCTTAAGACTTTCCTAGTTTATAAGCTTAATTACAGGTCTGTTTATTTTATAATTTTTATTTGCAGAAGGAGAAATTTGACCACTGACAGTAATGTAAATTCTTACTATTTTTTTTTTTTTTATGTAAAGTCATCTTTAATTTGTAAACACATGAGTTTGATATGCTAACCTGGATAAATCTTTGTTTATGGTCAGGAAAACCTGAATTTTGTTAGGTGAATGAAAGTGAAATTAAATCCTAAGAATTGTAGTTAGAAAACCTGACATGGATCTCTAAAAACTATATTTTTGTTTATTTTTACTTATTAATGTATTTCTTAGAATTCTTTTTATTTAATTTTATTTTAAGAATTTTTTGGGGGAACCAGTAGGTGGCATGGTGGTTAAAGCTTTGGACACTCCCACATGGCCAACCATGGTTCAAGTCCTGGACCTGGTGGCTTGCTTTCCCACTTTCCCTCTCTCTCTCTTTTTCTGTCTCTCTCTCTGGTCAAATTAAAATAAGTGAATGAATAAATAAAATTTAAAAAAGAATTATTTTTATTTTTCAGCTTTTATTTATTTATCTTAATTTGACCAGAGAGAGAGAAAGTGAGAAAGCAAGCCGCCAGGTCTGAGACTTAAACTGCGGTCGACCACTGAACTGCGGTCGACCACGTGGGAGTCCAGTGCCCTTAACCACCACGCCATCTGTCGGTCCCGAGAATTCTTTTTATTTTTAACATTTGTTTGTTTATCTGTCTCTTTGTTGTGATTTCCTCCAACTCTACCTCCCAGAACTTTTTGCCATAAGGTGTGTATGGTGCTGGAGAGACAGAGATAAAGTGAGAAATTACTCCCAGGTCGCGGTCGGGGGTGGCCGCACCTTAATCTTTTCTCCTCCATTTTCCTCTCAGGATTTTGGCCACGCATGCACACGCACCTCATGTTAGTTTCAAGCTGCTGAATCTGGGACTTGAACCGCAGTCCACCATGTGGGAGTCCAGCGCCTCAATCACTATACTACCTGCTGGCTCTACATCTGTTGTGATTTTCAAGCCACTGGGTCTGAGACTTGAAACTTCATCAGCCACGTGGGAATCCAGTGCCTTAACCACCACGCCACTTGCTGGCTTCTCTTTTTATTTTTTGTAGTTCGTATCACTAGAGAGAAAAAGAGAGAGAGAGAGAGAGACCCCAAGGGAGAGCAAGAAATCACACCCCACTTCCCGGGATGGCCACACCACAATTCATCCTCCTCTCAGGATTTTGGGCACAGAAGCCCAGAGTGATTTTCAAGGTGCTGGGCATGGGACTCGAACCACTTAGCCAGCCATGTGGGATCCAACATCTTTAACCTCTGTGCCACCTGCTAGTCCAGGACTGTATTTTCTTTTTCTTTCTTTCTTTTTCCATAGGGCACGGGCACTTGTTGGAGAGACAGGAGAGAAATCACCCCATGGGGGGATGGCCCCAGCACAACCCTTCTCTTCCTTTCTCCTCTCAGGGTTTTAGAGACGCACGCACACGCGCCCGATGTGATTTCAAGCCGTGTGGTCCGGGACTCGAACTGCAGTCAGCTTCATGGGAGTCCAGCGACATAGCCATTACGCTTACTGCTGGTCCCAGGAGTTCTCAAACTTTTTGAAGAGTACCTCAGATACCCTCTTAGTAGCAGTTTCCAGGTACCTAGCAGGGAGCAGACCGCTTGAGCTCCAGTTAGTCCTCCTGCTGTTAAAGGCAGTGGCTCGAGCTGTTATCTCAGGGGTCTGACTGACTGCTAGTAAAGCACTACTCGAGGGCGTGGTGGAAGAGTGGAGGTGCGTGAAGAAGGCGTCAGTCTGGACAAAATGAATGCCCAAGCCGTGCCCCAGCCTGGGCCAGCCAGCGTGCTGCTGCCCTGGTTCCTGACGTGCATGTCCAACCGTCCATGCATCTTCTCCAGCCCGGTAACTGCTGAGAATCTTGAACTTGGCATGCGCATAACCCAGCGTCTTATCTGGCCCTGAGCTTCCACTTCTCTCAGTCTCTCCCCTGTTCATTCATTGTCCTGGTTGCCCAGCAACAACTTTGTCCTGTCAACTCCCTATCTGATAGAGGAACGAGTCCGTTGGGCTCAACCTTAAAAATAGACCCGGGGTCCAGCCATTGCTCACATTTCCAGTGCAGTATCCTCGTGTGATTTCCCGTCACCTCTCCTGGATATCTGCAGAAAAAAACACCTTCGCAGTCTTCTTACTTCTGGTCATTTGGCCATGCCCCACTCCCTTCACATTAGTCTCATCTCAGCAGCTGAAGTGACCTATTTGAGATAAGTCAGATGATGTTTTCTGTTTGCTCAGAATTCTGCAGTAGCTCCCATGACGCTAGAGTGAAAAAGTATTTTTACGCATCCCCGAATGATCTGTCCCTTTCTGCCCTGCTCTTCTCTGCTCACTTCGTCCTCACAGTCCTGGCCGCCTTGCTGTTCCCCTGGAAAACAGGACGCATGCTAAAGATCACATGCTGATGGTTTTAGACTTCTCAACAAGACAGCTGTGAACTGGAAGGCACTGGAAAATGACTTCACAATTCTCAAGGGGGGGCCAGCAGGTGGCATGGTGATTAAGGACACTGGACTCTCACATGGCCGACCGCAGTTCGAGTCCTGGACCTAGCAGCTTGCTTTCTCACTTTCTCTCTCTCTCTTTCTCTTTTCCTCTCTGGTCAAATGAAAAATAAATAACAGTTGGGACCAGCAGTTAGCGTAATGGCTATGTCGCTGGACTCCCATGTAGTCGACCGTGGTTCGAGTCACGGACCTGGTGGCTTTAACTCACGCCGGGCGTGTGTGAGTGCGTGCCCAAGATCCCGAGAGGAGAATGTAAGAGAAGGGATTACGGCGTGGCCATCCCCCCTGGGGAATGATTTCTCACTTTCTATCTCTCTGTCTCTCTCTGTCTGGTGAGCGCACGTGCCCTATAGCAAAAACCTCTCCAGAAAAAGAAAAAATAAAAAAATACAGTTAAATAAAATAATTTAAAAAACATACTCAAGGGAAATGTGACCAATCTAACATTTGGTATCCAAGGAAACTCAGTCAAGTAAAGTTGTGCTCACTAGAGAGACAGAGAAAGAGAAGGTGAAAAATCACCTCCCTGGGAGTATGGCCATGCTGCAGTCCCTTCTCCATTCTCCTCCTGGGATTTTGGACACATGCAACACGCGCACAGAGTGTGGTTTTCAAGCCTCGCGGTCTGAGACTCAAGCCACATGGGAGTCCAGTGCCAAACCACCACACTATCTGCGGGCCCCGGGAGTGCTTTAGGTTGAAGGCTGTTACTACCGTAGTGCAAGGAATGTCCGTTTCGATGTGCCCAGGACAAAGCTTTACTTCATCTGTAGGCATGTGCCCTTCCTATGATTTAATGGCCTCACTGGTTCCACAAGTGTTAGAACTTCTTTTGTTAAAGAGAATGAATGAATGAATGAATAGATGTTTTAATTTGACCAGAGAAGGGCAGAGTGAGAGAGAGAGAGGGAAAGTGAGGAAGCAGGTCCAAGACTCGAACCACAGTCGACTCCATGGGAGTCCAGCAACATAGCCATTACGCTAACTGCTGGTTCCCT
>NW_006206760.1:1791873-1819736 GCF_000334495.1 Tupaia belangeri chinensis
CGGCGTGGCCATCCCCCCTGGGGAATGATTTCTCACTTTCTATCTCTCTGTCTCTCTCTGTCTGGTGAGCGCACGTGCCCTATAGCAAAAACCTCTCCAGAAAAAGAAAAAATAAAAAAATACAGTTAAATAAAATAATTTAAAAAACATACTCAAGGGAAATGTGACCAATCTAACATTTGGTATCCAAGGAAACTCAGTCAAGTAAAGTTGTGCTCACTAGAGAGACAGAGAAAGAGAAGGTGAAAAATCACCTCCCTGGGAGTATGGCCATGCTGCAGTCCCTTCTCCATTCTCCTCCTGGGATTTTGGACACATGCAACACGCGCACAGAGTGTGGTTTTCAAGCCTCGCGGTCTGAGACTCAAGCCACATGGGAGTCCAGTGCCAAACCACCACACTATCTGCGGGCCCCGGGAGTGCTTTAGGTTGAAGGCTGTTACTACCGTAGTGCAAGGAATGTCCGTTTCGATGTGCCCAGGACAAAGCTTTACTTCATCTGTAGGCATGTGCCCTTCCTATGATTTAATGGCCTCACTGGTTCCACAAGTGTTAGAACTTCTTTTGTTAAAGAGAATGAATGAATGAATGAATAGATGTTTTAATTTGACCAGAGAAGGGCAGAGGGAGAGAGAGAGAGGGAAAGTGAGGCAGCAGGACCAAGACTCGAACCGCAGTCGACTCCATGGGAGTCCAGCAACATAGCCATTACGCCATCTGCTGGTCCCAATATACATTTAACTTCCTCTGTTAGTCATCACCATAAGTCACTCTAGGATTCATGAAAGGTTGTATTTCTCTCCCCCGAGACAAACACAGACAGGATTGGAAGCCAGATGCCTTCTTCTCCATTCCCCTCTTGGGATTTTGGACACACATGTACACGTGCCGGGTGTGACTGTCAACCCGCTAGGCCCACTGCTTTGGACCATGTAGTCGGCCATGAGGGATGCAGTGTCCTAACCACTGTGCCACCTGCCAACCCAACTTCTGACAGTTTTTTACCCACACTCTATGCTTCATCGTCCGCCAGCCCACTGAAAGAGAGATTTTGTTAAATTTTAAAAAAAAATGTTCACAGGATAAAGTTCATTGGAAGCTCTATGTGTGTGCTTGTGTTTGTTCTGTATTTTCCCATAAGCCTGCTCTCTGTTAGGCTTCCTGGATCCTTATTAGACTCGTAGGTTGTCAGGAAAGTCATGATGTATTTTTCTATGCAGAAATGTGCCATGGTGGGACAGTTCGAGTCCTGGACCTGGTGGCTTGCTTTCTCACTTTCTCTCTCTCTCTCTCTCCATATATCTCTTTCTGGTCAAATTAAAAATAAATGAATGAATAAATAAAATTAAATAAAATAATTCTTTTAAAAAATGTGTCATGGCTTTCCCAAGAACCCCATAGTTTATAGGGTTATAGGTTTCCCACCATCTCTTGCCAAGTCTCTTCCGTTTTTTAAAAATCCCCTTTCATCTCTTTTATGTCTTTTAATCCTTTTTGTTTTAGCCTTTTCCCCTGATAAGGCAGTGTGTTTATTCTGTTTGTATTATGCCTCCTCTGCTATTTTGAAGCTAACTCAGGTCAAGAACTTTGCCTGACCACCCTTATTTATACGAGGAGGGCTTACTCTGCTTATAGTTCTTGGGGTCCGTGTGAACATGAAGGCTCACCTGGACAGCTGCTGTGGTCTTAGATGGTCCACCTGTGCCCCACTGCACCTTCAATACAGGAGGTACTCAGGCCATAGGTGGCCTGATGGCTAAGGCGCTGGATCCCACAAGGTTGACTCCACGGTTTGAGTCCCAGACTGGGTGCCTTGAAAATCATACGGGGCATGTCTGTGTGCATGCCCAAATCCTGAGTGGAGAGTGGAAGAGAAGGGATTATGGCGTGGCTATCCCCCTCGGGGGGTGATTTTTCAATTTCCCTCTCTCTGTGTCACTCTCTGTACATGCCTACAGCAAAAACCTGAAAAACGAAAACAGAACATACGTGCCTGTGGCTCCATCCTGCCGTCCTGGTTTCCTTCACAGTAACAACCAAGAATGATTGTTTTCCTCTGGAAGAGCCAAAAAGAGCCTCAGGGCTATCATTATATTCTCCAAATAAGTTGAGAGAAAACTGAGATACGTCGGAAATTAACCCTATCTCCTTAAGAGTTTCATTACTTGGGATCAGCAGGTGGTGTAATGGTTATGTCACTGATCTTCCATGTAGTCAGCCGTGGTTCAAGTCCCAGACCCGGTGGCTTCAAACTCATGCCAGGCACATGTGCATGCATGCCCAAGATCCCCAGAGGAGAATGGAGAGAGGGATTGCAGCATGACCATTCCTCCTGGGAGGGGCGGTGGCGTCATTTCTCACTTTCTGTCTCTTGGTCTCTCTGTCTCTCCATCTCTCTGGTGAGTGCACATGCCCTATGGCAAAAATTGCTCTCTTAAAAAAAAAAAGTGAGGTTCTCCTATTTTATTAAATACATGTTTAAAATAATTTTTTTAAAGCTATAGTTTACCCTCATAGATGTTTGAATCTGTCAGATTGATTATAGCGTATTTTGGTTTGGAAGACGCAGTCAGTCCTGGACTAGGAATATGCCACGATGCTTTGGCACCTCGCTGCTCAGAGACCACAGCATAGCCTGTCTGTGAGCGTGGAGGACGGGTTCAGGCACCCGCGGCAGACCAGGGTCCAGTCCCAGCTCTGCGGCTTGGCATGGTGTCCCCAAGACTCACTTGAGCTCATTCCAAGATGAAGTTGCTTCACCTAGCCAGGCTCTCGATGAATAGTCGCTTTCATTCTCGGCCGTGTGTGTCGAGTGTCTGTGCTGGGTTCTGAAAGCTGAAAGGGACCCTGCCTGCACAGCCTCCAGGTCGCTCACGGCTTTCCTTTCCTGTTGGACGTTATCATTCGGGGCCGGCAGGTGGTGCGGTGGTTAAGGCACTGAGCTTACCACATGGCCGACTGCAGTTCGAGTCTTGGACTTGGTGGCTTGCTTTCTTACTTCCCCCCTCTCTCTGGTGAGCACATATGAAAAAAAAAATAAATACAATTAAATAATTCAAAAAGGAAAGCCATCATCTTACTCCCGCTTTTCTGGCTCCCTTTACTTAGGAAAAACCGGCTATAAGCCAACACGACATCCACATTAAGCTGACGCGGTGTCTGTGTTTACCGGTTGTGTATGAGTTCATTGGTTTCATGGAAACTTAGGGAGCAAGACAAATTGTAAGTTACTGTGTTTGAGCATAGTCCCAAAGGAGGCGTGCTACTACGTCTGGTGACATTTAGAGGAAGAAGTCACTGTCAGGGATTTAAAAACAAAAATGCTGGCCATTTTCAGTCCCTAAAAGGAAGACTCAGGCAAAAAGTAAAGCATAGGATTTTACTTGCAAAGGCCTATTCAAATACAAGTTGCCCCAAATAATGTGTGCCAAGGTATTTCAGATTTAAAGGTTTTTTTTTTCCCAGTTTTGCCATACGACGTGTGTACTCACTGGAGACAGAAAGACAGGGAGGGAAAGTGAGAAGTCACCACCCAGGGGGGATGGCCACACTGCAGTTCCTTCTCCATTCTCCTCTCAGGATCCTAGGCATGCACATTCTCCTCTTAGGATCCTGGCATGGTATTTTTTTAAAGAATTTGGGGCCGGCAGGTGGCACGGTGGTTAAGGATGCTGGACTCCCACATGGCTGACCACGGTTCGAGTCCCAGACCTGGCAGTTTGCTTTCTCACGTTCTATCTCTGTCCCTCTCTGGTCAAATTAAAAAATAAGTAAATAAATAAAGTTAAATAAAATAATTCTTAAAAAAAAAAAAAAAAGAATTCTTTTTTATTTTAACTTTATTTATTTATTTAAATTTGACCAGATCAGCTGGTATTTTTTTTTTTTTTAAAGAATTATTTATTTAATTCCATTTGTTGTTATTATTTTTTAATTTGACCAGACAGAGACAAAGAAAGGGAAAGCAAGAAAGCAAGCTGCCAGGTCCAGGACTTGAACTGTGGTCGGCCATGTGGGAGTCCAGCACCCTTAACGACTGGTATTTTTTTTTTTTTTAAGAGGTTTTTGCCTTAGGGCGTGTGTGCTGGCTTGGAGTGGGGAGAGATAGCCAGAGGGAAAGTGAGATATCACCCCTCCCCCATGGCTGGCCACACCACAGTCCCTCTCCTTTCTCCTCTCAGGATCTTGTGCACACACGTACATGTGACTGGTATGATTTCAAACCACCGGATCCAGGACTTGAACTGCAGTCGGCTATGTGAGAGTGGAGTGATATAACCACTATGGTATAACTACTACACCTGCTGCTTTTTTTTTTAAGCTTATTTATCAGTGTTTTTTCCTTAAGGGAGATAGAAAGAGAGACAGAGGCATCTCCAACTATAGTTCTCACTCCACATTCTTCCTCCATTGTCAGCCAGCCCAGACCACAGCGTGCTTCCACTTGGCAGGCTCAGGACCTCTTTAGATGTGAACGTGGAACCTTCCCCCGGGGTCAGCCTCACAGAGCACCCAGTCACCTATTAAGTGACTGGGTCTGGGACTTGGACCACAGTCGACTACGTGGGAGTCCAGTAATGTAACCCATCCGCCATCTGCTGGTCTTCATGTGTAGTTTTTCTCTGGTCAAATTAAAATGAATTAATCGGGACCAGCAGTTAGTGTAATGGCTATGTCTCTGCACTCCCATGTAGTGGATCGTGGTTCATGTCCCGGACCCAGTGGCTTAAAACTCATTCCGGGCACGTGTGCGTGCGTGCCCAAGATCCTGAGAGGAGAAGGGAGGAGAGGGGATTGCGGTGTGGCCATCCGCCCTAGGGGGTGATTTCTCACTTTCTATCTCTCTGTCTCTCTCTGTCTTCCTGGCGAGTGCATGCGCCCTGAAAAAAATCAATTAAGTTAAAATAATTCTTAAAAAAGAGTAATACTCTTTTTAACATTTATTTAGAGCATATAATTTTAATAAATTTTGTATTGGTTGCCTTCATATTTATAAAGCTAATATATACAACTTCCTCTTTTGCATTAATTCAGATCTGTATTCTCATTCTACCGCATCATCGGTAAAGTCACGGCACAGTTTTGTACAGATAAACAGAAAAACACGGCATGACTTTCTTGATGTAGGACTACTTTAATGGTGTGTACCCGATCATCTTCAAGAGTAATTGACAAAACGATTTACCCCGTTAATTCTAGAAATCTTTTAGGTGAGGTTATAATTCATGTGGCACAGTAGTACTGGGTCATCGGAAAAGCCTTGTGTTTTTCTATGTTTTCCATGCAAAGATGCATCATGACTTTTCCAATGACCCAGGGAGAGAGAACAGTTCTTGGGTTCTCATAACATTTCACACCCGCCACTTATTTTAAAACTCACCGTTACTCTGAGAATGTAGGAGATAGTATCACCATTTTACCAAAGGAGGAAACTAAAGCTTCAGGTATTGAGTAACGTACCCAAGGCCTTGAAACTCTAGAAAGTGGCAGAACCAGAGTCTGCGCCCAGGCCTGTCCTGCAGTTCCCACGCTCTCCCGGCGAGGCGCTGCTGCTCTGCGGTTACTCCCAGCAGTGGCAAGCTGCGAGCTGCCACCTGAATGGGGAGAAAGGCTGAAGTGTCAGGAGCGAGACTGACTTGGAGCGTGTGCTTCTAATTCTCTTTACTGTGTAGTCATCTCTATTTTGAGAAGTATGAGATTTTCACTTCTAAACATTCTAAAGGGCCTCAGCATAGGTTGCATATTCATAAAAGATGCCCTATGGTATGTTTTTTACTTTTGAAAAGATTTGTGAGAGAGCATGTGCACTCTTTGGAGAGATGGGGGGGGAGATCGCCCACGGGAGGATGGCCATCTCAATCCCTTCTCCATTCTTCTTTTGGGATTTTGGCATACATGCATAAGCGCCTGGTGTGTTTTTCAATCCTCCAGATCTGGGAATCGAACTGTGCAGTTGGGCATGTTGTATCTAGCAACCTTAACCACCATGCCTCTTGGGTGTCCCTGATCTGTGCTATCAGTAGATGATTTTTTTCTTTTTTAATTTTGTTCTTAACATTTATAATCACATGATTTTTTAAAGAATTATTTCTATTCAACTTTATCCATCTATTCACTATTTTAATTTGACCAGAGAGGGACAGAGAGAGAGAGAGAGAGAGAAAGTGAGAAAGAAAACAGCCAGGTCCAGGACTCGAACCACAGTTGGCCACGTAGGAGTCCAGTGCCACCTGCCGGCCCCATAATCACATGATTTTAAAATCAAACTGTATGAAATGATACTGAAAAAATTTAACTCCCATCTCTCTGTGGTGCCAGGTCCAGGATTCGAACTGCAGTTGGCCACGTGGGAGTTCAGTGCCACCTGCCGGCCCCATAATCACATGATTTTAAAATCAAACTGTATGAAATGATATTGAAAAAATTTAGCTCCCATCTCTCTGTGGTTTCTCTGCTCCCCCATCTCACTGCTATCCCTTGTGGGTACCTACTTTTATGAGTTTCTTATTTATCCAAACAGTGTTTCTTTACGCAGATACAAGAAAAAAATTATATTCTTCTATTTCAAAGATGCATTTTCTATAAAGAGAATCTGTCTTCTTTATCTGCTTCCATTATAATTTTCAAGAAGAAAAAAAAATCTCATTAACGAAGGTTCACTCTTTTTCTAGTAGTTCTTCTCTGTGGTTTAGTAATTTTCTTTTGGGAACCCTAATTACGCATAGCAGGAGGTATTTCTTTTTTTAAATAGTTCTTTATTTTTTTAAGAATTATTTTATTTAATTTATTTTTAATTTGACCAGAGGGGGACAGAGCAAGAATGAGAACTAGAGAGAGAGAGAGAAAGTGAGAAACCAAAAATCAAACCGCCAGGTCCAGGACTTGAACCTTGGTCAGCCATGTGGGAGTCCAGCGCCCTTAACCACCACACCACCTGCTGGTTCTTTTTTTTTTTTTTAAATAATTTTATTGAGGGCATAGCACCGTATTACGGAGTAGGAAAAGAAGTCCCCTAAAATCGAGCAGCTCCTTCACGTGTTCTGTATGTGATCTCAGAGGTGTATATACCGAGGTGGTGGGTGGTTAAAACAAAAGGTGGGGCCAGCTTTGGGCTGTTGTGTGATGCTCTGCTCAAGAGAAGTTGGATTGCACATGGTGACCCTGGTTTGAGTCTCAACTGGTCATCCCGAATCCTGCCAGGCACACGCAGGTGCCCAAGGTGCAGTGGGCTGGAGCACTGGGGTCCAGCGGAAGTGGATGGTGGCAGGAACAAACGCCGTGGAGGCCACTTGTATGTGAGCATCTCTGCCTTTCTCACACTCACGTGCACACACACACACTCAAACAAAACGTGATCTTCCTGACGCTGTCCGTCCACTCTCGGTTAAGTCTGGTAACTAACTTGGCTGCTCTTCTTCGTCACAGCTACGACAGTCCCAGTCCTACTGCACGGACACAGAGTGTCTTCAGGAATGTGAGTACCAACGGGACCGGAGGGGCGTGGGAGGGTCGGTCTGGGGCAGAGTCAGAGGCCAGATGACTGAATATTTGTCCAAAATTATTATTATAGCTTTCATTGTAAAAATGATTCTCAGTCATTTCATATCTACTTAGACATTTCATTTTAACTTAAAAAAATTATTTGTTCCTACCTCAAAAATGAGCCATTTTCATTGAAGAAAATTATAAAATAATAGATAAGGGAAAAAATAATAAAAAAGGAAAAAATTCCAGGTACTAAAAGATAACCACTGTTGAGGGACCAGCAGTTGGCATAATGGCTATATCACTGGACTCCCATGTAGTCGACCGCAGTTCGAGTCCCCGTCCCGGTGGTTTAAACTCATGCTGGGCACATGTGCGTGCATGCCCAAGATCCCGAGAGGAAAATGGAGGAGAAGGGATTGCAGCGTGGCTGCCCCCCCGGGAGGTGATTTCTCGCTTTCTGTCTCTCTGTGTCTCTCTGTCTTTCTGGCGAGCGCACATGCCCTATAGCAAAAACCTCTCCAAAAAAAAAAAACATAACCAGGTTGACAACTTTGTATGTATCATTCCAGACCTACTTGGGGCTGGTGTAACTGGGACCTCAGACCTCCTGCACAAGGCCCTCACCCCTTCTCTAGCCTCTGCTTGCACCCATTGGCAGGCAGGGGAACATCTGAGTGAGAAGGGACCACTGTTTCCCCGGTGTGGAAGCCTTGGGTTCCTGTGGCTTCCATTCCTTTCCATTCCTGTGGCCCTGACATTAGCTTTCTCCTGAGCGGATGGAAACCTTCCAGCAGGTTTGTCCACATGGCTTTGCAGGCAATGGCGATGCCAAAGTGAGAATCAGAGCAAGAAGGTTGCTCCTGCATGGAAATAGAGTTGACAGTGGTAGCCATTATGCGACACTTCGTTTTTAGGACACTCAATAACTGAGGATACTGTGAGAGGAACTGGTAAGTGAGCAAACAAGCCAGTCCAATCTTGGGTCGTAAGAAGGGCAGTATGGGGACCAGCAATTAGCGTAATGGCTATGTCACTGGATTCCCACATAGTCGACTGCGGTTCGCATCCCGGCCCCGGTGGCTTAAAACTCACGCCGGGCACATGTGTGTGCGTGCCCAAGATCCCAAGAGGAGAATGGAGGAGAAGGGATTGCGGCGTGGCCATCCCCCCTGGGGGGTGATTTCTCGCTCTCTGTCTCTTTGTCTCTCTGTCTGTCTGGCACCCTATAGCAAAAACGTCTCAAAAACAAAGAAAAAAAAAAAAGGGCAGTATGGTACCCACAGGATGGACTAGACTTCCTATACACAGTCAGCAGTGCGGCCACTTTGTATCCTTTTTCGTTACTATTTATGAATATATTAGTTTATATTTACCTTAAAATATTTATTGACTAAGTAATAATCCATTATGGAGATACATTAATGTTTAAATGATTCCTTTTTGTTGGTAATATATTTTTTGCTGTTATAACCAATACTTAACCAGCAGGTGGCATGGTGGTTAAAGTGCTGGACACTCCCACATGGCCGACCACGGTTCAATTCCTGGACCTGGTGGCTTACTTTCCCACTTTTTCTTTCTCTCTCTCTCTCTCAATGTGTCTCTCTCTGGTCAAATTAAAATAAATGAATGAATAAATAAAATTAAAATAATTCTTAAAAAATTAAAAAAAAAAACAATACTTGGCCAAATGTCTTTGTATGCACATAATTGGGGAGGAAGAATATTTTTCTCCAACCCTCTTAGTTCTGAACTGGAGCACAAATAACAAAAGATAGATTAGCAAAGGCCAGCTAAAGTATCAGGCTCTAATTGATGCTGTTGGTCAGCAGGCTGAGGCCACATGGAAGGTTCAGGTTTGATCCCAGCCCACCCTAAAAAGCCAGGCATGGGTATACCTGTAGTCCCAGCTACTCAAAAAGCTAAGGCAAGAAGATTATAACATAGCAAGACCCCATCTAAAAAACATAAAAGAATCAAAGAAAAGGAGGGGGGGTCAGCAGGTTAAGGGTGCTGGACTCCCATATGGCTGACCATGGTTCGAGTCCCAGCCCTAGTGGCTTGCTTTCTCTCTCTCTGTCCCTCTCTGGTCAAATTAAAACAAATAAAGTTGAATAATTTATTTGGAAAAAAAAAGAAAAGGAAAGATTAACAAGAGAAAAGCAAATTTATTAACACATAGAACATTCATCATACAGGAGAAATTCAATGAAAAGTAACTCAAAGCAGTGGCTTAGAACTCTGGTTTATATAGAGGGCCAGATGGTGGTACTGTGGTAAAATGCAGTGCTCTGTGGGGCCAGCAGGTGGGGTGGTGGTTAAAGCTCTGGGCTGCGACATGTCCAACAGCAGTTCAAATCCTGGACTTGGCAGCTTGCTTTCTCATTTTTGATCTCTCTGTATCTCTTTGGTCCAATTTAAAAAATAATAATAAGTAAAATTAAATAAATAATTATTTTTAAAAATTGCAGTGCTCTGTAAGGCTGATTCACATGGAAGGGGTCCAGGTTCTCATCCCAAGACCTCCCTGGATGTGTTGGGTGTGTACTGCCTGTTATCTGGGGCTGGCTGAGATTGAGCGGGCCACAGCATCAAGACCCTATTGGGGGGGCTGTCTCTCCATCTCTCTCCCTCTCTGTCTGCCTCTTACATGGAAGGCATACATTAAGTTTATAAAAGAGAACTCTGGCTTGTATAGCATTTTCACTAAAGAACAGTAAGTTTGTAGAGAACAAGACAAAGGAGAGAGGTTTTAAGCTTCCAAGGATGGGGGGGATCTGGGAGGCAACTATGTGAAAGACCACTCATAGGGTGAGGTTTATTTGTAGGCTTCTCTGGCGTTTTCTCTGGGCTGAGAGAGTCTACCACGGTGTCCAGCAAAGGAGAATTTATATTCTGCCTCAAGGCAGAAAAGCAAGGAGATTAGAAAGAACTTAACTTTTCTTAGATTTCTATTTGCTACTTCTTTTTGATTTTGTTTTGTTGTTATTGTTGTTTTTAAAGAATTGTTATTTAATTCCATTTGTGGTGATTATTTTTCAGTTTGGCCAGAGAGAGAGAAGGGGAAAGCGAGAAAGCAAACCACCAGGTCCAGGACTCAAACCACAGTTGGTCATGTGGGAACCCAGCGCCTCTATCCACCACGCCACCTGTCAGCCCTGTTGTTTTTTTGTTTGTTCGTTTGTTTTGTTTTGTTCTGTTTTAGTTTTTATTTTTTTTTTCTTTGCCAAAGGGCTCATGAGCTCCCCAGAGAGAGACAGAGAGAGGGAAATTGAGAAATTACCCCCAGGGAGATGGCCACACTGCAATTCCTTTTCATCTATGCTCCTCCTGGGAATTTGGGCATGCATGCATCTGCCTGCATGATTTTCAGATCACCAGGTCTAGGATTCGATCTACAGTCAGCCATGGTGGAATCCAGCACCTTCATCACCACACACCTGCCAGCCCCCGTTTGCTTGTTTTTTGCTATAGTGTGTGTGCACTTGCCAGAGACGGGGGTGGGGGGAACGTGAGAAAGCACCGCCCGGGGAGGTTGGCCACTGCACAGTCCCTTCTCCTCCATTCTCCTCTCGGGGTTTTGGGCCTGCATGCACACATAACTGGCTTATTTTTCAAGTCATTAGGTCACAGCCTCAAACCCTGCAGTTGACCCTGTGCGATCCAGCCACCTTTGCCTCCATGTTGTCTGCCGGTGCCGCTGTTTCTTAATTGCCTTCAGGTCAAAAATCAGTTTGATTTCAAAGAGGCATATTCTGGAATGACATACTCTGGCATGCGCATGTATGAAGAATTGGAAGAAGGACTGCAGCAAGGCCAGGCTATGTTGGCGGGTGCTTCTGTGTCTCTGTGTCTCTGTGGTACCTGCACACATGTCCCTTGGCTTTAAATCAAGCCAATAAACGAATGAACGAGTGGTGCCTCAGGGCAAGAGCGTGCTTCTGTGTGCACCTGCTAGGAGAACAAGTGGTAGTTTCTCTCCTCCACGTTTCGTAGCTTCTCCAGTAGCATCCAGTATTCTCCAGTGAGCACTGCAAATGTTGGTCTCAACAGGTAAAGCTAAAACCTGCTTTTCTAGTTGAAGATAATCTTAGAGAACTCCTTATGGAGAAACAAGTTTTTATTACATGTGTGATAGTTGTGACTCCTGAGCCAGCCCCACCTGTAAACCAAATACAGTCTTTTTTCTATGGGTGAAATGTCATTTCCTTACTCTAAATAGAAAGGCAGAATTCTAGAGCTTGAATACTCATTCAGCCATATTGACAAGTTGTTTTTCTCCCTGGTTCTCTTAGTATTTAATGAAGACATTTGCTTTCTTCCTCTTTCTCTCTCTCACTCTCCCTCCCTCTCTCTCTCTTGCTTGCTTGCTGGCTTACTTACTTGCCAGAGTGGGTGAGCACTTCCCAGAGAGGTAGAGAGAGAGATTAAGAAAGCGCCCACAGGGACTAGCAGTTAGTGTAATGGCTATGGTGCTGGACTCCCATGTAGTCGACTGCGGTTTGTGTCCCGGACCTAGTGGCTTAAAACTCACGCCTGGCATGTGTGCGTGCCCAAGATCCCAAGAGGAGAATGGAGGAGAAGGGATTGCGGCGTGGTCATCCCCCTGGGGGGGTGATTTCTCGCTTTCTGTCTCTCTGTCTCTCCCTGTCTGTCTGGCGAGCACACACACCCTATAGCAAAAACCTCTTCAAAAAAAAAAAAAGAAAGCAACCCCAAAAAAAAAAAAAAAAAAAAGAAAGCACCCACAGTGGGGCATGGTTACACCGCAATCCTTTCTTGTTTTTCTTTTTTTAAAAAGAATTATTTTATTTAACTTTATTTATTTATATATTTACTTATAAATATATAAAGAGAGGGACAGAGTAAGAGAGAGAGCGCGACAGAGAGAGAGGGCAGGTGAGAAAGCAAGCCACCAGGTCTGGGACTCGAACCATGGTTGGCCATGTGGGAGTCCAGTGCTCTT
This sequence comes from Tupaia belangeri chinensis, assembly GCF_000334495.1. NCBI lineage: Eukaryota > Metazoa > Chordata > Mammalia > Scandentia > Tupaiidae > Tupaia > Tupaia belangeri. The sequence goes on from NW_006206760.1 coordinate 1,804,328, forward strand.
AACCACCATGCCACTTGCTGGCCCCATACACCTCCATCCTTTCTTTTCCATTTTCCCACCCCACTGGGATTCGAGGCATGCAGACACACCCACCCATCATGTTTTCAAGCTGCCAGATCTAGGCATCAACTGCGTGGTCAGCCATGTTGGATCTAACTTCCTTAACCACCAAGCCACGGGGCTGGCCCTTGGTGAAGATCCTTCTTGGGAGTAATACTTTAAAATAATTTGAGCAGTAGGTTTTCCTGGATGATAGAATTGCTTTTCTGAATAGTCTTTAGATGTGTATGTTAATATTCAATGAGAAAAAAAGTTATTTTTAAAAATTAAGGAATATATGTTTTAGTATTATGGAAATTTGATGTTTCATAATCATTAAAACAATCCTTGACTAAATATGTATTCTGTTCTCCTGTCCTGACTTTATTTTCCTCTAAAATTTTTTTAATCATAAAGAATTACAGGATTTTTTTTTCAACAGCAAACTTTTGTTTATTAAATGTTTCTTCCCTTTGTTCCTCCTACCTACTCTCGACCATCCACCCCTCTCTCTTACAGTCTCTGGTATCTACACTTATCCTCTCTACTATCATATCTTCAGATTTTTCAACTTATGCTATAGAATGCAGGCACTTGGTACATATTGAGTGGGGATATACAGTATATGTCTTTCAAAGTGTGGCTCACTTTGCTCAACCTTAAGTCTTCTATATTCAGCCACTTTGAATCAAATGATATGATCTCATTGTTTCTTATAGCTAAGTTTTTAGAGAGAGAAAAAGCGAGAAATCACCCCCCAGGGGTATGGTCACACTGCAGTTCCTTCTCTTCAATTTTTCTCTTGGGATTTTGGGCACGCATGTGCATGCACCCAGAGTGAGTTTTAAGCTAGCAAGTCCTGGGCTCAAACTGCGGTCAACTACATGGGAGTCCAGCTACATAACCAGTATGCCATGCGCTGATTCATAATTTATGTCTTTTAAAAAGGCAAATATTGAGGGCCATCCCTGTAGCTCAGTGGTTAAGTGCTGTGCACATGGATCCCATGTGGCCATCACAATTTGAATCTTGGCTCCAGTGGCTTGAAAACCATGCTGAGTAGCAGAGGTTAGGTAGTTTGGGTAACAGAACCTCTCTTTCTATTCTTCCATCTTCCCAGCTTTCAGCTAAGCTAACAGCTTCACCCAATATTCCATTGGCATTTTCCTCGTGATGTCTCTGGCCGTCGGCTCTACTCGGGTCTGCTTGTAACCAATGATTTGATGCTTAGGCAAAATAGGGAATGCAATGCTGTATTTTGGTGTACAAAGCCCGACTTCTAAGCTTTCCTACCTTTGCAAACCATAGATTGAAGTCTTCCGAAGGCAAATCATTTATGGAGAGCTCCTAGTAAGGGAACAGATTTTTTTTTTTCCTTTGGTCTCCTCTGTGACTGTGCTTCTTAATGTTTCCAAGTTATCACAAAAAACATTATCACATTAAATGCCAGGTGTTCAGATCACTCAGAGATCACTTTACCTCTCTATACTGACTTGAAAGTAGCTGCTCCTCGTGTGTGTGTTGATTTGCTACGGTGTCAGAGAGTTTGGGTAGCAGGCTTGCCCAGGCCAGTTTAACTCTGGTTAACTTCACTCTGGTTTTCCCTGTTCTGAGACTTCAGGAAGATGAGACTTATCACAAGGCAATGTGAACAATCACAGGAAGTCGTTCATTTCCTGGACTCTAAGTCAGTTCAGATAACCCTGTGTCTTCAACCTGAAGATATTTGACTTATTTCTTGTTTAATTAAATTTATTTAATTTTTTAAACTTATATTTCAAAAATAAGTTTATGGGGCCTATAGGTGGCATAGTGGTTAAGGTGCTGGACTCCCACATGGTGGACTGCAGTTCAAGTCCTCCACCCAGTGGCTTGAAACTCACACCGGGCACATGTGCTTGTGTGCACAAAGTCCCAAGAGGAGAATGGAGGAGAAGGGATTGTAGCGTGGCCATCCCCCCTGGGGGTGATTTCTTGCTTTCTGTCTCTCTAACGAGTATACATACATGCCCAATAGCAAAAATCTCTAAAAAAAAAAAAAAAAAAAAAAAAAATTAAAAATAACTAAAAATCAAGTGGATTAGTGTATGGAGAAAAAAAGTCTTCCTTCTTAAATTTTCCTTTCTACCCAGGTCTTTTCTCTGAGTGTTATTAATCTTCTATGTATCTTCCCAAAATTTCTTTGAGCGTGTACAGTAAATAAACAGCAAAGTATGTTTTTTGCTCCCTTCTCCCTTTGTACACACTATTCTTTACCTGTTTCCTTTTCTGTACAAAAAAAAAAAAATTAAAGACCTCATCTTGGTGACCAGCAGATGACGTAATGTCTACATTGCTGGACTCCCCACGTAGTTGACCGTGGTTCGAGTTCCAGACTTGGGGGCTTAAAAAACGCCAGGCACATGTGCGTCTGTACCCAAAATCCCAAGAGGAGAATGGAGGAGGAGGGATTGTGGCGTGGCCGTCTCCCTGGGGGGTGATTTCTCACTTTCTGTCTCTCTGTCTCTAGCAAGCTCATGTGCCCTTTAGCAAAAAAAACTCTTAAAAAAAAAAAACAAAAACTTATCTTGTAGAGATTTCTCTCAACATTTCTTGTATCTTGGAGGATTCCCTTACAGATATGCCATAGTTTATTAGATGGGAAATTGGCAGATATTCAGGGTTATTCCCGTTTGTTATCAGCTACCTCGTATACTATGCCCATGTGGCAGCACACTCTCCAGCCAAGCTCAGTTTCCCGGGACTACTGTAGACAGAAGAGCACCTGCTGACCCCGAGTCTGACTTTCATTGGGCAGCTGTTACCCTTCATTCTCATATGGGCCTTGAGGTATTAGAAAATAAGAGAAATTGATCTTATCAAACCTTGGAGGTCAGGGGAAGCGTCTCCTTTTGACTTTTCAAGTAGAGGGATTCCGCTGCATATGGCAGCCCTTCAGAAACTTTGGAGACGTCCTTAACCCCGTTTTGTTCCTTCCCCACCTGTGTAGTTAGGAACCGAGTGTTGGTCTTCTGCCGGCCTCTCTCTCGTTGTATTTGTCCCTCTTTGAACCTTACGTCACCATCTTACCCAGCCTAGTACTCACAGCAGGTTCCGTGTGTGATCCTGAGGCTGGTCATAGATCATGTTTATTGAAAACCAGCTGTGTACCAAGACTAGGTTAACTGCTTTTCATGATTAACCACTTCAATTTACACAACTACCCTGTGCAACGATGACTATTTCCAATTTTAAAAACTGAGGCATAAAGGTCATATAGCTAAGAGATGGTGGAATCCAGTAGCTATGAGATAGTCATAGTCTTTTTTTTAAGAATTATTTTATGGGCCAGCAGGTGGCATGGTGGTTAAGGGCGCTGGACTCCCACATGGCTGACTGTGTTTTAAGTCTTGGACCTAGCAGATTGTCTTCTCACTTTCCCTCTCTCTCCCTCTCTGGTCAAATTAAAATAAATAAATACATATACACAAAAATAATTAATTCTTTTTTGGTTTTTTTTTTTTTGGAGAGGTTTTTCTATAGGGTGCATGCACTTGCCAAAAAGACAGAGAGAGACAGAGAGACAGAAAGCGAGAAATCACCCCCCCCAGGGGGGATGGCCACGCTACAATCCCTTCTCCTCCATTCTCCTCTCGGGATCTTGGGCACGCACACACATGTGCCCGAAATGAGTTTAAGTCACTGGGTCCAGGTCTTGAACCGCAGTTGACTACATGAGAGCCCAGCGACATAGCCATTATGCTAACTGCTGGTCCCTAAACTAAATAATTCTTAAAGAGTGTAGACTCTGAAATGAGACAACCTAAGTTTAGATCCTAGCCGTGCCACGTACCAGCTGTGTAACACTGGGCTTAACGCCCCCTTCCTCCGTTTCCTCATCTATATAATGAAGATATGATAGTACGTACAACAAAGTAAGAGTGTTAATTTTTTTTTTCAGAGGTGTTTGCTATAGGGCGTGTGTGCTTGCTGAAAAGACAGAGAGACAGAAAGTGAGAAATCACCCACTCAGACGGGGATGGCCATGCCTCAATCCCTTCTCCATTCCCTTCTTGGGATTTTGGGCATGTATGCACATGCGCCCTGTGTGAGTTTTAACCTGCCGGGTCTGGGACTTAAACCATAGTCACCCATATGGGAGTCCTCCAGTGTAACCATTACGCCATCTGCTGGTCCCAAGAGTGGTAAAAAGTTTGAGAGAGGGGCCAGCAGTTGGCATGGTGATTTAGGTGTTGGACTCCCATGTGGCTCACTACAGTTCAAGTCCTGGACCTGGCAACTTAAAAATCACACCGGGGGGGGGGGGGGGGGGGGGGGGGCGGAGGCGCGAGTGGCTATGTCGCTGGACTCCCACGTTTTCGACCGCAGTTCGTGTCCTGGACCCGGTGGCTTAAAACCCATGCCGGGCCTGTGTGTGTGCGTGCCCAAGATCCCAAGAGGAGAATGGAGGAGAAGGGATTGTGGCGTGGCCATCCCCTCTTGGGGGTGATTTCTCGCTTTCTGTCTCTCTGTCTCTCTCTGTCTGTCTGGTGAGCACAAGCGCCCTATAGTGAAAAACCTCTCAAAAAAAAAAAAATCACACCGGGTACATGTGCATTTCTGAGAGGAGAATGGAGGAGAAGGGATTGCAGTGTGGCCATCGTCCAAGGGGGTGATTTCTCAACTTTTCCTCTGTCTCTCACCTACAAGTACACTTGCCCTATAGCCAAAATAAAAGGTCTTTATCACACTTTGGCCTATGACTATTTAACCTCATTTAATTTTCTCACTGAGAAGAAAGGGAAATTGAAGATATAATACTTACTACTGTACTTCTCTAATTTGTTAATAGTGTTTTATATTAATAGAATTTTTTAAAGTTTATTTCTTAGTGAGAAAACCCCTGCCAGGTCGCCAAGCTGCGGTTCACTCGGCACCATTAACAACCCTGGATTATGTGTAATTCCATGCCCAGTGTAGCCAGGGAGGTGCCCAGACTCGAACTGGAAGCCTTCCCATGTGGGGTTGCCTCAGAGCTTCACGCTCTACCACTGCACTGCCATCTGGCCCCGGTACATTATGCGATCTCTACTTTGACTTCTTTTTTTCTTGCAAGAGGGTATGTGCGCTTGCCCGAAAGAGACAGAGGAAAGGAGGAGAAAGAAAGCACGTCCCAGCGGGGCGTGGTTACGCCTCAATCCCTTCTCCAACCTCCTCCATCACTTTTGTAACTGGGGCATGCAGACACAAGCCACTGGGGCTGGAATCTGAACCGCAGTCAGCCATGTGGGGTCTGGCTCCCTTAGTCACCAGGCTACAGGGTGATTAACACAGGTCTTAAAGCTGACATTTATGTCTATGTTTACTTAACAATATTATAACCACGTTCTAGTATTTGGTACGAATGCGTTTTCTGTTTCTCTTCAGTACCAGGACCCCCTAGCGACAATGGCATCAGTATTACCATGATCTTGATGGCCTGGATGGTTATCGCGGTGATCTTATTCTTACTGAGACCTCCTAACCTAAGAGGATCCAACCTACCTGGAAAGCCAACCAGTCCTCATAACGTAAGTGTTGTGGGCTATGAGTCCTTTTTGAGTGGGGGCATATATGTGGCTTGGGGAGGGGAAGAGTTTGTTTGGACTGAACTACCTAAAATAGCAAAATAAACGTTTAACTCATGAAATAAGTTCCTCTTATGCAGTTTTTTTTTTTTTTCTTGAGAAGTTTTTTGTTATAGGGAGCATGCGCTTGCCAGAAAGACAGAGAGAGACAGAGAGATAGAAAGCAAGAAATCACCCCCCAGGGGGATGGCCATGCCGTAATCCCTTCTCCTCCATTCTCCTCTTGGGATCTTGGGCACACACGCCCACGTGCCCGGCGTGAGTTTAGGCCACCGAGTTTGGAACTTGAACCATGGTTGACTACAATGGGAGCCCAGCGATATAGCCATTATGCCAACTGCTGGTCCCAAAAAGCGTTTTCTTGAATGAGATGATGGTGCCATACTGGTACAACTGGACCTACATCAGGGAGATCCTGGATTTGTGTCCAAGACCTTCCTACACACACTGGGCATATATGCCAATGATCCATGCCGACTGATACTCAGGATGGGTCACAGGAGGAAGTCCCCTCTGAGGATGGGTGTCTCTCTCTCTGTCTTTCTCATGAAATTAAAACAAACAAACAAACAAAAAAAGCAACTTCCGGGAGCAGCAGATGGGGTAATAGTTATGTTGCTGGACTCCTATGTAGTCAACCATGGTTTTAGTCCCAACCTGGTGGCTTAAAACTCATGCCAGGCACGTGTGCGTGTGTGCCCAAAATCCCAAGAAGACAATGGAGGAGCATGGCCATCCCCCTGGGGATGATTTCTCACTTTCAGTCTCATTGTCTCTCTCTGGTGAGTGCATGCATCCTGTAGCAAAAATCTCTTTAAAACAAAAACAAAACAAAACAAAAAAAAAAAACAAGAAACTTGTAATTATGTTGGCCAGTATCTCCAATATAGTGCTAAATAGTAATAGAGATAGTGTACATTCATGTCATGACGGTCTCTAATTGGATATTTGATTATGATAAGGTAGTATTCAATTCTAATACAAATGTGTATTCAGTTTTTTCTAGTGGTCTTCTATGCCCATGCATATGGTTTTATAATTTTTCTTCTTTTTTTTTCCACACATGCACACATGCCCGGCATGAGTTTAAGCCACCAAGTCCGGGACTTGAAGTGCGGTCAACTACATGGGAGTCCAGCGACATAACCATTACGCCAACTGCTGGTCCCAACAAGAAATCTACTTTTAATAACCTGACTTAGGGGGCCGACAGGTGGCATGGTGGCTAAAGGTGCTAGACTCCCACATGGCTGACTGTGGTTCGAGTCCTAGACCTCATGGCTTATTTTGTCACTTTCTCTCTCTTTCTCTCCCTCTCCCCTTCCCTCCCTTTCTTGTCAAATTAAAATAAAAACATGAATAAAGTTGAATCAAATAATTCTTTTAAAAAAATAATAACCCGACTTAGGGTCAGCCTTGTAATATAGTGGTTAAGCCCTGTGCTGGATCTCACATGGCTGACCATGGTTCACATCCCGGCCCCAGTGGCTTGAAAAGCACATTGGGTGCCTCTGCATGCACGCCCCAAATCCTGCCGGGATGGAGAAATGGAAGGGAGAGGATTATGGTATGGCCTCGCCTCATTGAGGGTTGTGGTCTTTCTCCCTTTCATTTGTTCTCCCTGGCAAATGTGCACACTCCCTGGCAATAAAAAATAATAATAGCCTTGGGACCAGCAGTTGGCGTAATAGCTATGTCACTGGACTCCCATGTGGCCGACTGCAGTTTGAGTCCCGGACCCGGTGGCTTAAAACTCACGCCAGGCGCGTGTGCGTGCGTGCCCAAGATCCCGAGAGGAGAATGGAGAAGGGATTGCGGCTTGGCCATCCCCCCTGGGGGACGATTTCTCGCTTTCTGCCTTTCTGTCTCTCTCTGTCTTTCTGGCAAGCGCCTGCGCCCTATAGCAAATACCTCTCAGATAAATGAATGAATGAATGAATGAATGAATGAATGAATGAATGCCTGAATTGGAAGCTATTAAAACTGATACAGGGAGCAGGATGACGAAACCGTTGTAAAAACGCTATGGCCGAAAGGAGGAGGACATGGAGAAGGGCGAGGCGTGGCCGTTCCCACGACGGTGCTCCCTTCCCTCTCTCTGTCTCTGGCAAGTGCACATGCCCTCTCACAGAAAATGTGCTCCACTCTGGGAGGCAGTCCCACATGGGAGGGCTCCTGATTCAAGCCTGGAGACTTCCCTGAGTAGGCTGGGCAGGTGCTTGCGGTGATCTGGGGCTGGCTGAACACTGCGGTGGAGTGATGTCAGGACCCTGTTTAGGGTGCTCTTTTTCACCCCTTTCTCTCACACTCATAGAAAAAAAAATTTTTTTTAACCTGACAGAAATGCTGGGGCCTGCAAAGCATGGTGGCTAAGAGCGCTGAACTCCCACATGGCCAATCATGGTTCAAGTCCTGGACCTGGTAGCTTGCTTTCTCACTCTCTCTATCTCTCTCTCACTCTGTCCCTCTCTTGTCAAATTAAATAAAGTTAAATAAAGTAATTTTTTAAAAAAGTGATAGAAATGCAAGATTATATTCTCCTGGCCCTTAGTTCATTGTAGGCTAGCAATTCAAGGAATAGTAATCCTATCTACCCTAGGAATGAAGAAAAAAACGTATTGACTCTAATTCCAAGTAGAAATATTGATCACCTTCAACTAGGGCTTCGTGTATCTTGTCAGGGCAAATACATAAAATTTTCCAAGGGACCAGCAGTTAGCTGGGCCTGGCAGATAGTGTGGTAGTTAAGGGTGTTGTACTCCCACACGGTGGACAGCGGTTCAAGTTCCAGACCTGGTGGCTTCCTTTCTCAATTTGCCTCTCTCTCTCTCACTCTCACTCTGTCCCTTTCTGGTCAAATTAAAATAAATACATAAGGGGCCAGCAGGTAGCATGGTAGTTAAGGTGCTGGAATTCCCACATGGCCCACTGTGGTTCAAGTCCTGGACCTGGCAGCTTGCTTCCTCACTCTCCCTCTCTCTCTGGCAAAACTCATGTGAAAAAAATAATAAATAAATAAATTACATAAATAAAATAAAGTTCAATAAAAGAATTCTTAGAAAAAATCTCTAGGTTCACTTTGAAGGTACTGTACTCAGTCAATCCCTTTAGCAGAAGGAATGAAAACACCTTCATTGATTTAAAGATTACTCCTGGAGCTGGCAGGGGGAATCATAGCCCTGTTACACAAAACCACAAGTACTCAGTACTTCTTCTATACCACAGGGAAGAATGAGACAGTTGTGGGAGAATCACAGCGTTGGGCCCTTGTTCCCTTGCGTAAAAGCATGTGAAAAGTCCAAAGAAGTATTTAGTTTGGGATGGGCATCCGAGAGGCGTTGCTACTCGTTCTTATTAAATGCATTAGATTGGCTGTACTAGGATTGACGAAATCATTTCAATAATTACTTTCTTTGTACCACCAGGGACAAGATCCACCAGCTCCTCCTGTGGACTAACTTTGTGACACAGGAAGTGAAAATAGCTAACACCTTGCACGACCAAATGAACGAAGACGACCGGAGTACTCTTAACCCCGTTAGAACTGTCGTTCCTCTTCCATCTGCGATCCGGGATGGTATTGTTTTCATGAGCTTCTAGAAATTTCACACGCAAGCTTATTTTTGCTTCCTGTCTTATCACCATTCTTCTTTACAGTATATTTGAGTAAATGATTCTATTAAAAGAGTTCCATGGGGCTTTTTTGGTTGTCCTGAACTTAGACATTCCACTCATTTTGTTTGTAACTGTGATCCTAAGTTTTGTGATGATTTCTGGCTTGATTGAAGGAAATCTGAAATCTCTGCATTTAAATATTTTGAATAGTTTTGGTAGATTTTAAATTGCCTTTTTTTCCCTCCCCATAAGGTATTTATAAAGTTATTTGGGGTTGTCTGGGATTGTCTGAAAGAAAATTAGAACCACACACTGTATTTCCACTTACCTTGACAGTTTATTAGGCAGTTTTCTGTAGTTCCTGGAACTACGATGGCTTGGGTATTTTCCAAATCGAAGCTGAGATCTGTATTATCCATTAAAACTGGTTTATATGGGTAGGGTAGGAGGGGAAGAGAAATGAAATGGTTGTTTATTAATTTTTTTACTCCCATTAAAGATGTCTAATGATAAAAGTTTAAATAAACATGATTGATCAATGTGGTAGACGATTTACAGTCCATTTTGTGACATTTGTAAGCCACTGTACGCTAGCTAGCCTTACGAGATTCATGAGAGAAAAAGTTCATTTTTTTCTGCCTTTGCCACGTATAATCTATACAGTAATAACTTAAGCTATATTTTATGTTTTAAATGAGTGCCTCTCAAGAAGTTTCTTTTCTGTCCTAACACTTCCCTGTTTAAATGAAACTATCTTAAAATTATAATGGGGCTTGGTAGGTTGCTGACATTTGAATCCCTATTTACTTATTCCATCCTTTTATTTAAAGAAAAACTTAGAATCTTTTGTTATCCTGACCTTTACATTTTGGTAATAAATTCTTGTTTTCTTCCAAGGGAAAAGGAGGAAAATGAGAAATAATCAAGGATATTTTCCTCACCCCTTAATCACATTCTGGTTTGGTAATGAGATGAGAAAGAAGCATTAATGTAAATGAAATTTCAAAATGTATTAACAAAACTAAAGGACTGCATTATTTTGCTCAAAAGTTGAGCACATACTATTGTATTTTGTAAATGTCTGCATTACCTATGTGATTATGGAACTTTATGGGTTTTTTCTGGCAAGTGATCGTAGATGATTTACGGGGCTAGAAAGTATTTTGCTATCAATGCGAAGGGCTTTCCCCCTTTAGGTCAGTTTAGATTTTCACTGTTAGATCAAGAAATGACTTGTATGAATTGAATACATAACTCTGTAATATTGTACTGCTTCATAGTCGCTGGGACAGTTGTGTGACACTCATAGGGAATTTTCTCCCCTTATTATGATTACATTGTAGGCCATAGACATTGTAAGGGCATCATTCCGTTATATAATCAAGTATTGACTGCTTCATGTGTTCTTGGGCATCTTAGCTTTGAGCTTCACTTCCGGAAATAGTATAACCAGCTCAGTCACTTGTGCTGAGAGAGGGTAACGTAACACAGGTAAGTTAAACCCTAGGTAAACGGACACACAGGGTTTTGGTCTCGCAGTGGTTTCCCGGGAGCCATCCCAGCCCTATACCCGGTAAACTCATTGAAAGGAGAAAGGACCAGAACAGCGTGAGATGGAGCTAAATCTTGCCCTAGCCCCTTGAATTTTGAAGGCTTGCCTCTATATCCTAACAGTTGTTCTTTAAACCGCTAGAAAGCCAGTCCCTGGTGGAGATTCTGTTGTTTTTGAATTTATGGCTCACGAATAATTGAGAATTGGCTTTGGTTGAAGAAGTGGCCTACACATGGATACAGAATGTTTTAAGTATTAGAGGATTCTTAATCCTAGTTCTTCCGTTCTGACACACATAATTGACGTTATGTCTAAATAGATTAGACCTTCCCTATATGGAGCATCTATTTAGTCACAAAATTCTTAGGGAAGTCTTTAGTCTTCGGATTTTTGCTTGTAAAATTTCTCTGCATTTTTGAAAAAGATAGTATATAGCACATAAAGTGTTCTCATTAGCCTAACCAGTAATTTATATTCTATTTAATTCTTAAAGCTTCTACACGTGGCCTTTTTGTTGAGCACACTTTTTCATCATTACATGGCTTGTAAACGTTCACCTGAACTGTGGCTACAGTCCTTTTAAAATAATCTGGAGAAAAGATCGATAAAGCGTACATTTTCATTACTTTCGGTTCGGAAACATCCTACAGTACCATTAAGAGTTTATTTTGTTTTAGAGTCATTTAATGTTCTTTCATGCGAAACAGTGGTGGTTTTTTGTCCCCCCACCTTCCTTTCCATATGGAAAAGATCAACATTGGAGCTGTGTGTAGGAAAGGAATTTATGATGTGTCTATCCAAGCACTACCCACGGGCAGCAAGTCCTACTTGCATGGGTTTTCCCAAGTAACTCTTGAGCACCGCTATTCCATGGTCACCTTTAGTGTCTATGTGCTATGCGATATGGTAGTGTCTATGGAATTCCCACTATCTTAAATTTTCAAAGAAACCTTGGAAATCCATCTTTCTAAACCGAAGTCTATCACTCTAAGTGGATATGTGTTCAAATTTGACCAGCTCAGTTTAAGACCCAAAACAGCAACCCGAAGAAGGAAAAATGAAGAGCTCACAGTTAATGGGCAAAATTTTTGTTGCTGCAATGGTAGGTTTAGTCTTACTATATAATATTTCTAAGTGAAAAATCATATGTATTTGGTACCATGTCTGATGATTACTTTGTTCAAAGCAACAGTGGTCATGTGATCTCCTAAATGTCAATTGCTGTTTTGAATGTTTAAATCATGCCAAACAAATCATGTCTGTGCCATCCAGGGTTTATTGTTAATCTTTTACTGAGTACTTGGATTGGGATAAAGGGCTTGTACTATGCACTTTTTATGAATAAATAAATAGAAAATGTTAGTAACACTGTTTTCTGTTTGCCTTTTGTGGGAAGAGAAACAAGGGTCTTTTGCTACTAAGCAGTGTTAACCATCCTATGTGAAATCACACTCCCCCCTCCAGGAGGGTCAAAATCAGTGTGATTAAGCAGCTTGGGAATTTTGGAGAATGGTTCTGACATGTACGTTTTAAATTGACATTTAATGTTTCTATGTATAAATAAGTTTATGTAAAAAACCAACATATTAAACATTGTATAATATGAAGAAAAATGGAAAAATAATTTTATTTGTTGTAACAAGGCAAACTACATTACTGACAGAGAGTAAGAGATAAATCACCTCCCAAGGGAGATGGCCATGTTGCAATCCCTTCTCTATTTTCTTCTTGGGATTTTGGGCACGTAGACGCTGCCGGGTCCAGAACTTGAACTGCAGTCGACTACGTGGGAGTTCAATGAGTAACCATTGCCATATCTGCTGGCCTCCCTGAATATATCTTGTAAATTTTATTCATGTCAATTTTATCCAATGCTTCTTGCAAAATTTAGTAGTCCTGTGAAATATTAAAGTTGCTTTTAAAAGAATCAAATTCACTTATTTATATGACATCTTCTGTTAAGAATTCAGAAGCTTCCAACATAGGCCATAATATAATGTTTCTCTGAACTTCAGACGTGGCAAAAATATGTATCAAATGAGGGAAAACAGAATTGAGGATTCTTAATCATTATAGGGGACTTCTCCAAAACCAGAATTCAGTTTATCCCATTGGCACTCTGGACAGTTTTTTGCTTGGGTAAAATGAGTCATAGCAAGGTTTTGTTCTGGGTGAAATATAAGCCTTTCTTTTGCGAAGTGGACTGTTCTCAGGCAGATCAATTTTAGGAAAAGGTACCTGTGAAATTTGAGAAACTGGAAATTAATTCCCTTAATTCTGTTAGAAGCAAAACTAACTTTCACTCTTACAAATCAGGATAGTGTTACCTGTGGTGTGGGGTGAGCTGGAGGGGAAAGGATTACCAAATTCTTTAAAAAAAAAAAAGTATATTATGAAAATTCCTTAATATTGACAATAATAAATCCATTACTTGCTAACATAAATAGCATATTTATATACAAAATTGCTATGTTTTCCAAATAAAACTATTTAAAATTAATTTTATTTTTTTTAATTTTTAAATTTTGGTATAGGGCACATGTGCTCACCAGAAAGACAGAGAGAGGGACCAGCAGTTAGTGTAATGGCTATATTGCTGGACTTCCATGTAGCCGACCGTGGTTCGAGTCCCAGACCTGGTGGCTTAAACTCACGCCGGGCACGTGTGCGTGTGTGCCCAAGATCCCGAGAGGAGAATGGAGGAGAAGGGATTGCAGCATGGCAATCCCCCCGTGGGGGTGATTTCTCGCTTTCTCTCTGCCTCTCTCTTTCTGGCGAGCACACACACCCTATAGCAAAAATCTCTCCAAAAAAAGTAACATATTAATACGATCATAAAAATGTTTTAAACTCATAGACCTCCTGAAAGTGCCTCAGGAACTGTCTGTGCTTCCCAGTCCACATTTTGAAACTGCTCCCCTACTTCTAAAGGTCCATTCATTGGTCGATGGTCTGATTTAATTTATGAGGTTTTACTGACAGTCCTAAAAATTATGATCATTGGGGGCAGCAGGTGGTATGTTGATTAAGGTACTGGACTCCCACATGGCTGACCATGGCTGCTGTCCTGGACCCAGTGGTTTGAAAATCACACCAAGTGCATGTGCTTGGGTGCTCAAAATCCTGAGAGAACGGAAAAGTGGTTGCAGTGTGGCCATTCCTTTTGAGGGATACTTTCTCATTTCTTTCTCTGGTGAGTGCACACAACCCATGGCAAAACAAACAAACAAAACAAAAACCCAAACCTGGGAACCAGCAGTTAGCGTAATGGCTATGTCGCTGGACTCCCACGTGGTCGACCGCGGTTCGTGTCCCGTACTCGGTGGCTTAAAACTCACGCCGGACGCGTGGGCGTGCGTGCCCAAGAGCCCTAGAGGAGAATGGAGGAGAAGGGATTGCGGCGTGGCCATCCCCCCTGGGGGGTGATTTCTCACTTTCTGTCTCTATGTCTCTCTCTTTCTGTCTGGCGAGCGCACGCGCCCTACAGTGAAAAATCTCTCCAAAAAAAAAAAAACCCAAACCTTACAGACTATGATTATTACCAAAAGTACTCACAAAGAATGAGATGAATCCTATGCAGATGTTGAATTCAAAACAAAGGGAAGAGTAATAGAGGGTGGCTTTCATTACAAAGCCAGCTGTTAAAGATCACCATCTCTGTATATGCCATGTTCAAGGGGACATCTCTACTTTGGTGCTTCTCAATCAATTACGTGTATTTCTTTCTGACCTTTGGAAAAAGGAACTGAGTCCTAATCCATTTTGCATTTTTAGCTTCTAGGATGATGTCTGATGCACTATGGGCGCTAAATAAACGTTTTAGTGGGATGAATACATGGAACGGCACAGAACGCACAGAAACCTACAATCCCATTGCACTTCCTATCATCCTCAGCAAACCATATTTAACATTCATGTCTTAAGGTTGCCATCAATCTGTGGTGTTTTAATGTGCCTTTATAAACTCTTCATCACTTTCCTTATGACGTGTTTAAAAACGGCTTCTGATTTCAAGTACGAAATGATGTCACCTGATGTAATTCTTAATAGAGTAAGGGAAATGAAAAGCCATGATTGGGCCTGGGTTCTTTTTCTTCTTGGATTTGAGGTTTACGATGGACCAAAAGAAAAAATGTTGGGAGTGGCAAAAGAGAGACAGAACTGCACTCCACGGGGGCAGGGGCCTTGCGTTATTTCAGGCTTCCTCACACTCGCATGAGGCCCGCACCCTAGGGCCCCAGTGCGGCCGCAGGCGTGTCCTGGAACGCCGGCGGGAAGGCTTGGGTGTGGGTGTCTGCTTCTCCCGCCAGGACGCAGGGCGGGGACGCGAGCTGGTCCAGTCATGACGGTACTCCGCATCCTCCAGACGTGAGGCGCCTGCTTCCCAGAAGCCGCAGGCGGGAGGGCCTGACTAAGCTCTGGGCCGCGGGCCCGGGGCACGCCCGGGAGGGGAGTAATCCGCGGACCCGACCCAGCCGGGCAGAGAGGGCCGCACGCCCAGCCCGACCCTACACGCTGCGCGGGAGGCCGGAACGGGAACCAGGGCCTTCCGGTCATCTCGGCTGCAGCCGGGGCGCCCGTCCGGGCCCACCCGCCC